>NW_024529155.1:2253659-2698337 GCF_017590135.1 Pyrgilauda ruficollis | reverse complement strand
GGGGGGGGGGGGGGGGGGGGGATTTTTGATTACATCTTTGCATTAATGCATTTGAAAAATGCTGAAGATAAAAAGTTTTGTAACTTTTAAAGCAGAACTGCAAAGATGTATTACACTTTTTTTAAACTAATAATTGGGCAAAAATATTGAATACTTAGACTTTCCTCATATCTGAAATTTTATGCTGAAACCAGGTGGGACAAATCGTCTCTCAAGAAGCATCTGTCACTGGTGACTGAGTGCTTGATTTAGAGCAGATGCCCAGCTTTTAAATAGGTGGCTCAAAATAGGTGAGGCAAATCCCACCCACAGGGAAGGTCTGTGATCAGCTAGAGCTTGTGCAAGACTATGGAAATGTGTGTTACATTTTCCATTGTTGAGGTTTAAAAAAAAATACTGGGAAAATCAAATACCCAATAACTGCATAAATGATAATAGCCTAGAACAACCTTGCAAACCACTGGCTCGTTGAACAAAACATCATCTTACAGCTCTTGTGTGGTGGTGATTCCTCTATTTGCTTTCCTTTCAAGATGCAGCTGCAATAACAAGGCATATGTGATTTTAATGTGAAACCATAATCTGTCAGCCCTGAGAACCAGGGAGCAGGCCCATATAAGATAACTAGCTCACCCTAACAATGATAAACATGTCAAGATACAGAAATCACTTCTTCCCTTACAAATGAAAGAAAGATGTCATGTAATTGGAGATGTCATGCTATGCTGGGATGAACAACATTCCCACAATTAATCATACCAAATACATTATGTAGTAGTTGCTGCCTGAAGACAAAGGAGGAATAAATACTCGTGTAAACATGCCAAATATGAACTCTCCACAGATGTTTGATTGCTGCTCCATATTTAGCAAGAAGCACAGCCGTACGTGGAAGATTGGCTCTGCATCCAAGCAGAAGGAGAGCTTGGAAAAGGCCTTATGATGCTGCTGGAACTGTGGCTGGTGTCTTTTCTAGGGCCCTTAGGGGACTGCTTGTCAGGAGTTCCCCCATGGACACCAAAGGAAAATTTGCCATTTTCTTGAATTAGGCCTGCACTGGGGCCCTGGTTGAACAAGAAATGCTTGGCTGACAGTGCAGCAGCTTAGAAACTGAAGCGAGTTCAAAAGTTCCTAACAACACTTCCAAACAAGAACTTTGTAAAGACAATGCAAAAGCCACCATGCAGATTTGCTGGAATAAAAAACCAAATTAGCTTCAAACTGGGTTTGTGATTCCTCCCTTACTTGTATGTTTACTTTTCATTAATATTGATTCCTTCTGACCTTTCAGTGCCTCTCCTTCATTGCACTTGCTCCCCAGTGAACAGCTCACTGGCAGCAATATTAATAGCAAAAGAAAATGTTAACGATAGAGACGACTTGCATGAAGTATTTTCACCTTGTGAATAAAGATTTTTATTTAATCAGAAAACCTCATTTGGAGACTTCAGATGATATACTGTGTGTGACCCTGCATGTGGTGAAGCCGACTGGCATGGCATGAATTCTGATATCATAACAAATGTTCTCCAAGCAGTGCAGAGACATATGATATATCCTGAAAACAGCTCAGACATGAGATCAATACATAAGATTAGGAAGCCATAACCTCTAGGTGACCCACATGGAAACAAGAGCAAGGCTAAATTCAGTGAGTAAAATGCTGGCTGAGATCTAGCTGCAACAAAGAGGTTTTGCACTGACTTAAGGCTTGCCCTGGCTGTTTTTTACTGCTTCTCTTTGATTTCTTGGTCAGCAGCAAAGATTCCCTTCCCATGACCAGCAGTGATTTGGGAGTGTGGTTGAGGAGGGCTTTTGAAGGCACTCCTCCCTTGGCATCTGCCAGGGGTTCTGTGGCTGTGTTGGTCCCTTCCAGTCTTTGGCCTGGGTTTCCTTCAGCTGTGTGCCTCTGTCCTTGTGAGAAAGACAGCTAGGAATGGCAAAGGCTGCTCCCTCCATTTCTGAAGCGTGTATTCCATGATGGGATGCTCCCCTAGGTGCCATAAGATCCCAGAGATGGGCATCCTGCACACACACACCCAGAGTTACACAGAATAGACCTTGATTTCTGCTCCTCATGGTGGCCGGCTCAGTAACTGAAACGCTCTCAGAAGGAAAAACTGGTTTTTGTTCCATGTTTTCCATGGGGAGCTCTTGCAGAATTAGAAGTGTGGAACAGCTTACTCTGAAATAGCTGAGCCAGGAGTCCTTTGGCCTTTCTTTCAGGGTGAAATTTGGTTTTTGTTTTCTTTGTTTTTGTTTTAATACCGTGGAAAAAAAAAAATCCTCTTTCCATTAGAAGCAGCTAAACACAGAAATCTTTTACAGTCCCCCCATACAACTGTAATAAAATTTGCATGAGAGAAGAAATTGTGCTTGTTTATTTGGTGCCCTTTATACCCCCTATGGCCTAGGGCTAGCACATCTGACAGCAATGATGAGCTGTGGATATGGGAATAACAGTGCTGTGAAATCTTCCCCAAAACAAGAGCATTTGTGGTCTGATTCATAACTGCAAACGCTCTGGTGTGGGATCCATGGCATAGAAACTGACTCCAGGCTTTAAAAACTGGTTTAAGTTTGGAGTCGTGTTGAACGTGGGAATCCATATTAGGTGTGATTCTTTGAGCAGGATCAGGCAAGCAGACAAAGTGTGATGGATGCCCCACTTCCTTGGAAGAATCCTCAGCCTCGCTGCCACGGCAGCTATCGTGAGCTGCGGGCATTTAAAAATCGTATCACTAAAGATGTGGATGGAGGGCTGAGATTTTCCAGAGCCTTCAAGAAGTGCTATATGAGGCACTTGGATTCCTGTGTTATTAAGATGCTTTTGAAGCTTTTACCCAGGAGAGACTAATTTTAGGCACCCACTTTTGAGAATCTCAGCCAGAAGGGAAACAAACCACTGATAAAAGTTAGAGAGAGTCTGTGTTTTGGAAACCGACCCACAGTTATTTACACGTCTGTGTATTATCTTGTGTTGGTCACTGGTTTTTTGTATGTGTATGTATGGTTTGTTTGTGTTTTGTTTTGTTTTACAGTGCACCTACCACAAACCTCAACTCAAATACACCCCAAACACCCAGACAGTCCCCAGCGTGTTGGGACCCCCTCCAGGGGGAATGTTTAGTAGAGGAGGAGCACACAGGATTTAAGCAGCAGTCTCCTGATGCACCGATGCACAATGGGCTGCTGAAGGTTACCTGGCTCAGTTCTTATCTCATGGCAAGTTCACAGCTGCTTTTGGCTGTTGAGGGTGATGTGGTGAGTGCTCAGTAAGAGGCACTGAAGGCAGTGAAGAAATCTGCTACTGCAGAGCAACTTGACTTTGACCCTTCCCTATAACTAAGCCCCTTTTTTTTTCTTTTTCTTTTTTTACATTCTTTCAAGAATTGTGAGGCCCCAGAGACTTGAGGGAAAATTCATACAGCTCAGGTCATTCTACCAGTCTGTGCAGCCATTCAGTCAGTAATAAACACTCTAGCAGGGCAATGATTACTGGAATAGTAGGGGGCATTCTAGCCAGCAAGCCTCATGAAAATGATAGACAGTTGCTGAAATCAAGAGAACTACAAAGCAAAAGAACAAAAGCATAAGTAAGTGAATCAGTAGGCTGGGCTCAGAGACGTGACATACTAAGTGCTGTGCCTCCTATAAATTTGGTGAGTTGATGATTTACCATAACAGGGCTTTTCAGTAAAGAAAATTAAAACTTCAGGAGGGCTCTTCAGTTCCAAGAAACAGCACCAAGAGAAACATACCCTTTATGTCACAACAGCTGACTTGGTATTAAAAGCATTGATACCAGTGAATGAGCCTGGAAGAGGCTTCAGACTCTCTCAGTCCTATTAGGGTTTAAGAACACCAGTGCCAGATCCTGCAGTTCTTACTTGAGCAAAGCTCCCATTGATGTGTTCTTAATCTGGAAAAAGTCAACATGGATATTTATGGAGCTGTAGTGCCTAGGGGCTCTAATAAAAACTGTGCTAGACATTGTACCTATATTTAGTAGCAGCCAGTTCATGTCTCATAGAATTTGTGGTCTGCATAGACAAGGCTGATAAAGCAGATAGGGGTAGGAATTGCTGTTTTTCCTGTTTTACAGATGGGAAGTGAGGGTTGGAGATTGCAGGGGGATTTTCAAAGCCACATAGTGATGTTTGGTATTTATTTCCCGCGCATTTTAAAGGGAACTGGACTTACAGATGCCTTGGTGGTGTTGAAAGGCTCAGCTGAACACAGGCATCCCAGTTTTGGCGGGATGACGGGAAGTCTGTGACGGATGTGTAATTAGTTTAGACCTAGACATTCCAGGCCAGTCTGCCACACCAGAAACATCCATTTTTGGAAGGAGTTTGCCTCAAGTTAGGGCTGTAGAATTCTGACCTATGGACAATGGCTGCTGCCAGTGCATGGGTGTAAAACCATAATGGTAGAAACCAGAGTGAGAAGGAAAGGGATATCATATCCCTCATATCCTCAGCTACTCTGAAACTTCCTTTGGTTCAGGTGGCTGCCCCTTCTTGCCTTTCAGAAGCCACATGAACCTAACCAGGGCTTGGATCCTGAGCCCAGGATGGTGAGCTGTAGGGAACTCTTTCAAGGACATTTGGCAGCTGTGCTCGGAGCTTCTCGGTCCATAGAAGCCTCATCTGTCACAGGGACTTCCAGGCTGATGACAACCACCATGCCTTGCAAAGAGACCAAGAAGTCCAAGAAAAGAGCTGGAAAAATTGGAAAGGGTTCAGAAAAAAAGCTCACCAAGGCATGTGAAGCCTATGAAATCTGCCTTGCTTTGGGAGTCATCAGAAGCTCCACATGTTTTACTCAAGGGAAGTCTGCAAAGTGATTTGGTAGAAACATCTGTGAGGGCAGTGACTTCTAAGAAAAAACAAGATGATTTACTCTTAGTTTATCTGATTCCTCCCTATAGGACTCTATGACTGAAAAATGACTTTGGAAAAACTTGGTCACAAAATCTTTTTTATTTTGTGAAGGATTAATTTCACCACTAGAACAGCAGATTGTCCATCACTGAAAGACTTGACAGCAAATCTGAAGCTTTTCTCCAAGCCATGGCTTTAGCCAGGCATGATGATCACTGCACTTTATAAACTCATGAGTTGAATAGAAGTTTGTTTATATGTGACTATTATATATTTTAAAAATCTGATAAAAATAACAGCAGAATAATAGTAATAGTAAAAGTCAGAGTTAACAAAAAATGGGGATTAGGTGCGTGAGTGAGAATAATTAACTACACTGGTGTGTGAATACAGAGTCACAGAATTTTTATTCTGCCTTTTTACCGTGCATTTTGCTGCTCCAAAAATGCTCACTGTCTTTAGTGGTGAGTCTTTGACCCTAGACAAAAAGGCAAGACTTGTCCTTTTGATGCCTTCCTTCCCCCTCTCCCAGTGGATCATCTGGAAGACAGAAGAATGGCAGAGTTTTACTGCAGTGGGAGAGGGAGAGAAAAACCAGCATCCCTCAAACACCCACCCAGCAGCCCATGAATACTGAGGGAAAAGCAGGGATGCCGTGTGCTGTCGGATGCTGGGTTCCCCTCCACTTGCCTCGTCCCCACCTGTTCCAGCCCCTCTGGGAGTGTGAGATGGGATTTCAGGGAGCGATGTCCTTGTGGGGTGAGGTGGCACGGCTCACACAGCCAGGATAAAGTGTCCAGGTGTGGGGAGGTAAACATAAAAAAAAGAGAGAGGAAAAAGAAGAAAAGGCTCGTGTGTGCATGCACACAAATCAATAAAAAGTGTAATGCATCTTTCTTTAATTAAATCCCACCCTGAATTGGCTGGGCAGCCCCGACCTCTGCCCCTCCAGTTTGCTGACTGGCACAGCTGTTAGTAAATCACCTGCTGGGGCTGCTCTCCGGGGCTTTAAAGGTCATCTGTCAGCCACTGCTGGGGAGAGATAAAGAAGAAAAACAGAACCAAAAAAGTCTGGGGTGAAAAAAAAAAAGGCACTTTATGAAAGCGAAGCCATTTGAGTGCTCCAGTTTTCCCAATGTTTACGTTGCTGGCACATGGGGATGGGGGGCATTTTATTCATCCAATTTCCCTGACCCTTTTTGTATGCATTTTACCAAGTTTTCAGCTACTTTTAAAACTTTTTTTGTTTTAAGCTTTTCTTTCCTGTACGGAATACGAATAGCTTGAGCCTGGATTTAGTCCTGTGAGACTGGGTCCCTGTCAGTGACCCCATGGTCTCAGCTGGCCTCCTTACCCCCATGGGCTTCTCCTCTTCTCACACAGAGCAGTCAGCCTTCACACCCCTCACTCCCTGCTCCAGCTTGTGCCAGGAGCAGCCAGAAGGAGCTGTGCAAGCTCAGCCTGGTCTTTCATTTCCAGCAGCCCGTGGCTCCAGGTTCTCCAGAGCAGTCTCTTCAAACAGGGCTGCCTATTGAAGGCCAAAGGCATGATTTCACCCAAACTGGGGAGCAGGGTGGGTGGAGGGGGGAGCACACAGAGCAGCTCCATCCCTTTCAGAACGTGAAAGAGCATGATTGTCATAGGTGATTCCTTGCCACAAACCACTCCTTCAGCTGTTGAAGGGATAAGCTGGCTTTATGCTTACTCAACACTTTCACTGTCACCTTCATTTTCAGCCTCATGCAAAATGTTGCCAGTGAAAATGATGTTATTTTTTGCAAAATGGGTACACAGGCAAGGCCCAAATAATCTGGGAGATTTTCCCCACCTGATAATTACTGACATATTTTCAATAACTTACCATTTTAATTCAGCACTGAACATGCAGCAACGTTGTCAGACATTGATCCAAGTCATGCAGAAAGTGCAGGTTCTGCTGCAGTTGCCATTTTTTTTTTTTTTGCTTTGGGTTCATTCATACATTAAACTCGAGGAAAGCTTAGGGATCTGAGGACCCCCTCAAAGTAGTGCTATTCACAAAATGGATCACAGTCACTGGGCTCCTCTGTGATGTCTGTCTCTAGTTGTGTCTAAACTTGGGTTTTCCAAGGAATGAAAACTACTGTCTGCCATGTAATATATGGGTTTGAAGGTCACTGGGAAATTTTTACTCCAATTCAGAGCTCCAGTAAGGTTAGTGAAACCAGGGGCTTTTTAAAACCTACCAACTGCTTATTCAGACACGTGGTAAGAGAGCTCAAGCCAAATTCACCATGGTGTAAGTCCATGACTCCAGTGGGTTTATTCTGCTCTGAATTTCACCTGCTTTGAGCATAGACCCATCAAGTGCTCTCAGTGGTTTGTGTCTGCAGAAATACTCCCTCTTTCCCCTGATGCTCTTCCATGGGAAGGAAGGAGGTGGCCTGCCAGCTGCTGCCCTCTGGACCAGTTTTGAGTTGATGCTGAAGTTTATTGCCAGCTTTCCTAAAGCAATAGCCTTCCTTATCTGGAGGACTGGCTTAACTGGACTGTGGTATGGGGAATTACATGATAACAGAGAGGGGAGAATGCACCAGCTCAGTACAAGGCACACACATGGCTCTGAGGATGGAGGCTCTGCTGCTCTCTCACTGCACTCTGCCTGTCTCCAGCCAAAGCAGCAGCTCCCTGGGAGTTGGCCAGTGGGGCTGGTGGAGTCCAAGAGTGATAACACTCACGGTGTAGCCAAACTGAAGAGTTTGGCACAGCACTGATGTGTAACAGGAGCCGTCCCTCGCTCTTCTTGGCCTCCTGACCCGCTATCAAACAAATGGAAACTTGTACTTACAATACCAACCATTAGAAATAGAAAGGAGAGAAAAATCAGTAGCTGGCAGGATCATTTGTTTAGGTTGGAAGAAATGAGCTGTTTAGTGTTTCAGAAAGGGGAAAATTCTCAGCAAAGAAAACAAAGGGAATAAGGACACTGAATCAGGCAATTGTTCTTCTGCCACGGTAACTGTGCACAAGTGGTCCCCTTTCCCCCTCAGGCTGATGATACAAACCCCAGCCCCTCCACCAGGAACACTGGCTGCTTGAAGGGCCTTGGTGACCAGGGTGCTAACAAGGGATGTGACAACCCCAGGTACACAGCTGTAAAGAAAAGCTGCATTTTAGCTAAGCATAAGTAATGCTCAACAGGTATTTTTGAAATGTGAATTTTCCCCTCTAAGGCTGAGGTGAGTCTCAGGCAAATGCTTCAAGGCATTGTTGTTGAAAATTATGATTGTTTGGTTAAAGAAAGAACAACCTTTGCCTGTCTGATTGGCCAGACAACATACAGCAGTTACATTAATCACAGAGTTCAAAAATTCCCTTCCCCTCACTGCTTATGTCAGGTCAGTCCCTTGCACGCAGTTCCACCCACCCCAGGGGGAGATCAAACAACATAATGAAGATGAGTTAAAATTCTGTTCACAAACCCACATGTGCCAAATCCAAGCCCTGAGACAAACGGGTGTTCAGCCAGGAATCCAAGCAGAGACGCTGTACTTTTACAGAGTCATTTGGGAGCCACTGCAACCCACAATGAGGGCTAAACACGAGGTAGTAAGTGTTTTGGCAAAACAGCTCCTTGTAGGGAGGATGCTCTTGGCTGTTTCTCTCTTTCCTGTCTAACAGGCACTGTTTGCTGGATGACAGGGAGGGAGCTGCAGGGAGCACATGCACATCCCCAGCAACAGGAATCCAGTCCAGAGCTCGGGATCCTCTGGAGGTTAGAAAAGGATGTGGGAAAAGAGATAATGACTATTAGTTAATTAGACTTTTTTCTCTCTTTTGGTGTCTAATATTTCCAGCTACCTTGGAGTGTCTTTTGACTAACACCAGAGGTTGTTTTAACTGAGAAAAGAGGTTGCTTTAACTGAGAAAAGAGGTTGCTCTTCAGGCTAGTTGAGAGGGACTCAAACCTTTTCCTACCATGGAGGTAGCACAGTACCATCTTGTCTAGTTCTGCTGGCTGGGCTATGCTGCAGCTAGAAATGATGTCTGAGAAAGATCTACCCTGGGCCCTTCACCAGGCTTTTCCTTGGCCATTACAATGATTCTAGCGTGTACTCCTTCAGAATAATGCAGTTTTGATGTTTGGGATTCTTTACCTGGTGACATTTTACTCCCTAAACCATGGTTTTCTTTTTAGACACACTGTTCAGGTTGTTCAAAAGAGTGCTGAATGAGCTCTGCTGTTTAGGGCTAAATGTATTGTCAGTCCAGACCCTTCAGGGCTTAGGTTGGAAACATCTGTGAGAAGAGAAAACCTCTTGAGCTACTGAGAAAAGAGGCACCAAAAGAACCCTGCTCATTTGCCATAGCTACTGAGCTGGGAATGGAGCTGTCCTACAGAGATTGGAGGGGCTTCCAGCACAGGTTCCTCTGTGATACCACATCAAGGCAGTTGGATGGAAAACATCCAGGGCTGCTGGACAGGCTCATTTCTGAAAGGGACAGCTGTGTCTGGAGAGTATTTTTTCACTTTTTACTCTCTAGAGATGAAAAGAGTGTTCCAGATGAGGCAGCAGATTTGTGATCTGTCACCCATATCATCTGTTCTGAGGGCACAGTTACCTTTTCTCGGGAATGAAAACCCCCAGCTGATGGAAGTTGAACTTTTATCTCCCTCAGTGCAGTGGCCTTATCATACACAGGACTTTAATCCCACACATCACTTACGAAATATCACCATTAAAAATCTGAGTACACGTTTTGAGATAAGATTGGTTCATGATATTATTACTGACTATGTAATTATGGAAATGAGAAAATAATCCCCTCGGGCTTTGTTGTAATGACTTCTGAGCATCTTGCATCATCACAGGCAGACAGCAGACTTCAGGATGTCATGCATTATTAGAAGGAATGTGGAAAATCTTGTTTGGGTTGGTGTTGATGTCTCTGGTAAGAGAGGAACACCATGTATCTTCCACAGTGAAACTGGATCAGGTAGAAAACCATGTGATTTTTTGGAGAAAAGGTATCTCATCTTTACTTGATCTCCTGCACTCTTGTCTTTTGATGCACTGGTGAACTGCACTCCTGACAGCTTTCCCTGCTGATCCTGTGGCCTTGGGAGACCTTGACTGCCTGGGCTGTGCCTCTGTTCTGAGTCAGAAGGCAAAGTGGGATCACTGCAGTGGCTGCAGTGCTGCGAACCTCATGGGCCGTGTCCATTCAGGCATTGTCACTGTTCCACTGGTGCAGAGTAGGTGCTGTGGGAGTGACCTTGTGAGTGTTCCCTGCTCAGCAGCTGCTCTCCCATCCAGCAGAAAGGAGTATGGTGAACGCCAGTGAACCAGTGTCAGTACAAATGGAGATAAAAACACACACATGGCCTTCCCCTGGGAATGCTTTCTTTAATTTTGGCTTGTGTTAGAGCCACTGCCAAGGGGGAATGCATGGTAGCATGTGTGTTTTTACAGGGGGGAGCAAGCAGGACCCTGGGACTGCTGACCATCAGCCTCACCTTAGTGCCCAGTAAGATCATGGGGCAGATCCTTCTAGAAGTCCTGTTGAATTATATGGAAGACAAGGAGGAGATTAATGAGACTGAACATGACTTCAGCAAGTGCAGTCATGCCTGACTAATCCACTTACCTTCTACAAGAGTGACAACTGAGATCAACTACCTGGACTTCTTCAAGGCTTTTGATAGACTCCTCCTTGACATTGCTAGTTCAGAATTGGAGAGGTATGGATGGAAAGTTAGATGGACAAGGAATTGTCTGGGTGGCTGCATCCAAAGAGTTGCAGTTTACAGATCAATGTCAAAATGGAAACCAGCAATGAGTGACTTGCCTCAAGGGTCTGTACTGGGAAAAAAACCTAAATATCTTCCTGAGTGCCCCAGCCTGTGGGACGGGGTGCTCCCTCAGCAGGTTTGTAGGTGACAGCAAGCTGAGCCAGGCATGGATGGGCTTGAGGGAGGGGATGCCATCCAGAGGGACCTGGACAGGCCTGAGAAGTGGGACCATGAGAACCACATCAAGTTCAACAAGGCCAAGTGCAAATGCCTTAATACACAGTTTTTATGCCTGTACCAAACCATCTTTGCTCAGAAGAAGGGTCAGGAAGTGTCACCACGTGGTCACATCAGTGCTAATTCTGCATACTTTTCCCCCTGGGCAATCAGAAAGATTTTGCTGGATGGCAAATGGACTTCTGTCTTAGGTATGGGTGTGAAGATTTTCTTAAGTATGGCTAAGCTATATTGCTTGAATTTTTTTACCATTAATCTCTTCATAGGGTGTGAAAATGGCTTCTTCCTTTCTCCTGCAATTTGCTCAAGCCACACCCTCACCTCTCCCTTCTAGCAATGGGGAGTGTCCTGGTCACAGGTCCTGCCACACTGTGGTGTCCACAGTGCCAGCTGTAAAGTGGATGTATGGCCAGCACTGCCAGATTTTAAAACCTGTGAAGGTTCAGGCTCTGGCCTCACTCAAGACTTGCAGGGGAAACCCTGGCTTGAGTTTAAAAAAGACACGGGTACACACACGCATGCGTACAGACAGTCTGGCACACATTCTGTTTTTCTGGAGGGACCACTGCGTGCCTCTTTATCTTCTCCTCCCACCCACTCATCCCTTCTGACACTCACCATAGCTGTGACCACTTGTATTCTATTTAGCTGGATTTTCCAGGCACTTCAGAGTAGTAGGTGTTGCTATATATATAGTGCCTAAACACTTCTGTTGAGGCTGAAGAGTAAGTAAAACACTGTTGCATTACTTGGTCCACCAAGTGATCAGGATATCCCTCACACAAATATCTGCAGTGTTGCAGAAGGAAATGTCACCTTGTGTTGGCCACAGCTGTCCCTGAGCTCTTCTGCTGAAAGCTGCACTGCTCCCCTTAAGAAGCTCTGTGGCAAAAGGATCTCCAGGCAGATTTATTTTCTTTTACCTGTGGCTGATGAAACAGTGTTAACCCTAATTTGGTGTCCAGTTGCCCATTTAGCTCTGGCTGGCCACAGTCAGGGAGGTTTTATGAAGGACCACTGCCGAAGCTCATGACCCTGACTAAAACCCAGGAGCAGCTCAATGCTCTGGCAATGATTATTTACATGTTACATGCTGTATTTGGTCATGTTCAGTAACTCTGCAGTAATCAGACAAGATGGAATGGCAGCTTGTCAGCTGATTTAATTAAAACCACATTGTTTCTTTTTATTTTTTTTTCTTTTTTATTGCCTCTCACACATCATTAATATTCTGTCTAAGACGCGCCTGCAATCTAAAGATTGGAATCAGTCTCATTGTGCTCTTTCCAAGCTTGAATTCCCAGACACACAAACCTGGGAAAGAGTTTTAAAGGGACAGGTAATAGTTAGAAACTAATTTGATTACATTGAAATGGACCACTCATTTGTCCAAATAAATGCTTATTAAGGGACCAGTCTTTCAGGTTGCTTTTAAATGCAATGCAGGCTTGGCTTTCATGGATATGAGTGGGAATAGAATATATTTAGGATTTCCCAGGAATCAGGTCTTTGCTCCGCAGTCTTCTGCTCATTCAAATTGTTGGTTATGCAAATATATTAAAAAGACTCGAGTCAGTAACACTGCACCCATTTTAGCTTGGTTTATTATTTAGGTCTTTAGCAGCAGTGCTGTGTTGTCCCTTTTCTGAAATGACAGGTAAGATCCATTTCACGGGTGCAGTGTTAGGAAACTCCCCAGTCAGACCATTCCCTCTGGGTCTCTCTGGCAGTGGCACTGCCAAGGTCAGAGACTTTCTGGGACTGAAGGCACTTCCTTGGCCTGGCTCCCCACACACCCCACTCACATCACACCAGCTTTGCCATGGCAGAGGTGGCAGAGTCCCAGATGTCTCATTCCATAAAGCCACTTGTTCCTGGGGCAGTGACACAGAAACAGCCCAAGCTGCTGCCTCCAGGGAGGGACCCCAGCAAGGAACCCCTGGGATTTTATCTCATCACAGTCTCCCCATGGCCAGTCTCGCTCCTCCTCCCAAGTCTTCAGCTCCTGCCCCATCTCTGTGTCCATCCACCTTGCTGCCATCACTTGTTTTCATCTCCCTTGTTGTCCAAAAGGTTGGCAATTCCCATCTGCTGTTGTGTCTCAGTGTCCATTCACCTGGCTGGCTGTCACCTGCCTCTGTGCCCTTTGTCACCCCAAAGGTCAGCAGTTCATCCTCTTGTCCTGGGCTCCCACCCAGAGCTCAGCCTGTACTTCATTCTACGTTTAAATCTGCACCTCAGCCTGCATTTCCATCTGCAGCTTGCGAGCCCAGCTATCTGCACCAGAGGTGTTCCTCAACAACAGCACACGTCAGCCAGCACGTGCACTCGATTTACAGCCAGATTACAAGGCAAAAAATAAATCTAGCATTTAAAATTATATACAGCAGTTTATTTAAACAGCGATTAACTTTCATCAACAGTGTGTGCATTTCTGTTTTCTTTAAGGAACCCTGCCACTCTCAATCACAGCTGCAGCCCTCCTGCAGCACCCTGCTACTCCGTGGCTTTAACCCAGCCTCACACATAGTTCATAGCCAATTACCATACAGGTTCCTTATGTTAAAATTAAGGCAACAGGAGTCAACAACCTCTGCTGAATGAAGGTAAAAGCTTGAGAACATTTTGCATAACAGTCATCAGCGTAGCTGATAACTATTACAGTGTTCTGGTGAAGTAAGCCTACGCAGATCCTATCTCTCCTGCCTGTCTGTTCCAACATGCATCTCATCTCACTGGCAGCCCTTTGCTTTAATTAGCTGAAGTCTCTGCTTCAGCCTTTCATATGTCAACCAGCCTGTGTACACTTCCATATTTTTAATCAGTAGCCTGTTGTCTTTACTTTGTCATTCGCACTAGCATATAAATCTGCCCTTCTTATGATCCTCACTGCTTGGTAGAAGTCAAAACATGCTGTTTAATTTTCCTGTTCACTGATTTCCATTTGTTTCATGTTCAAATGCTGGCTCCTTTCCCCCTTTCGGGCATGCTGTGAGCATTAAACTTAGTGATTAAATGCCAAAAGAACAGTTCTTTTCCCCTTCTGTGCCCACAAATGGGTCATCCTAACCCTGGCTGGGATGCTTCCCTTGACAGCGTGCCCTGTGCCTGTGTGCTCAGCCCGGCTGGGGCTGGGGGATGGGAGCGGGGCTGCCGCGGGCTGGCAGAGTTTAGCTAACGATGGCTAAAATAAAACAGGTGCAGAACTTATGTGCTCTCCTAAGGTCGTGACTGGCTTCTTGCTGTTTCTTCTCTCTTTTTTTTTTTTTTTCTCTTTTTTTTCCTCATTAATCTACTACTGCAGAATATTTCATTTCACCCATGACACAGATGAGGACACCAAGACTGAGAAATAGCCGGACGTGGAAGAGCGAGAGGCTCACATGTGGCTGTCCACTGGCTTTCACATCTTCTGGGTCACTGGGGGGGACTCTGTGGGTGACTGTGGATGTCTGACAGGTGGGGTGGCTGGCCCTGGCATCTGTGCCTGGGGCTGCTCCCCCAGCTGAGCCTGGAGTGTGCTCAGGATGTCATCCAGCTTCTGGTCCATCTGCATGACCTGTTAGGGAATCAGAGAGCAGAAGTGGTGTCAGATGGTTGCAAATGCTTCTGGTGAGAGGCACTCCGAGGCCAAAAGCAAGGAAAAAGCCTGGCAGGGAGCATGGGCATCTGAGAGCCACATGCTCCCTAAGTTTTGTCCAGCCTGCTGCTCTAGAGCAGATGACACTGCAAAGTCACAGGGAGAATGGCAGCAGAAGGACAGGACATTGCTGGCCCAAGGATCGGTTCAACCATTTTGTCTCTCGGCCTTTTCTCAGGGCTGATGATGATGCATCCTGCAAATATCTGCCCTGAAACTCTCCTTCACTCTTTGTTTTATTGTGAATGTTTTTTTCCCAGTACCTCTCCCAGCCTTCACCACCCTTGGTTGTAGGACATCATGCTTTCCATTACTGTCCTGGGAAATGAAACAGCCTCCCCTCCCTTCCCACTGTAAATAGATGCCTCAGTGATACATGTTACAGTCAGAGATCCTACCAGATATGGTGTTTATTCCCATGCATTTTTAGGAGGATAGCCTACTAAAAACCTCATATTAACACCAATGACTTCATTAAAAAAAACCAAACCAGCCATTCTATAGGAAGGCATGCTAATTCCTTCTCTCATTTCTTTTGCTTTCTGGCTGAAGTTTCTCAGTTATAGTCCCTAGTAGAGGAGTCTTTCCTAATTATTATTATTATTATTATTATTATTATTATTATTATTATTATTATTATCATTATTATCCTAGTTATTATTCTTATCATTATCATTAAGCAGGGAAAGGCAAATATGAATTTTTAAAGGGAAGTTGCACTCATGCTTCCAAGTAATTTTTAAGTTCTGATCTTTTTTTAGGAGCACATAGCTGGCATCATCCCCTTGTACTGGTAGGGCTTGCCTTCACTGCAAATGGCTCCCACTCGCCTCAGCATCACCCAGTGGGACAGGCTGGGGGCCGGGGGCTGCTTGAATTTGCTCCAAAGGCAGAACTATGGCCAGCATCATGTAATCAGCTGGGATCACTTCTAATGATGCTTGAACACAGTGCAGCTTTGTGTTATAGATGAGCCCAAGAAAAAGGAGCATTTTGAAGAACATTGAATGGTTCACTTTACAGTTATCTGCCGTGAAACTATGAGCCTCTGCAAACTGTGATCTGTCCCAGTGGGTCTAATAAACTTTGATAGCAAACCTTTTAGAGTGATATCAGATCTAAACTGAGCTTTCATTAAAAGGGGAGGCAAAGAGAATGAGAGAGAGAACGATTCCAGCCTTTTTCTGTGCAAAGATAACTTTGGAAATAGCCATTGGCAGCATGGACTGAAAGCTTAGCAGGCTGAGATTGCTTTAAAAGCCAAGGCAGGGAAAATCACCTTATCCGCTTTTGCCTCTTCTGTCTCTTCTCACTCCAAGTGTTGGCTCCCCTGTGGGCCCCTCAAACCTCAAGGTACTAGGAGCTTATTCAAGTTTTATCTCTTTGGTAACCACTATTCTCTCCTAAATACAACCTGCTGGGGAAAGAAGGAGCAGAGAATCTCTGCTACATCATAGAGGGAGAGACGTGCTGGTCTCTCTTCCATTCCTGTATTTACAGCTTCTGGTAGAAAAGCCCTTCTCCCTGCCTCTGTTTAGGTGTGGGTCTGAGTTATCTGAGGCAGTGTTTACAAGCCAGAAGGGAGTGTTTAGGACGTGGGTTGGACAGCAGAGACCTTCACTACAATTTCTGCCTTCCAGGTGTGTGGCCAGAACTGCCTGAGCGGTTAATCACTGACAAAAACACTGACATTGCTCTGTCTCAGGCACAACAGCCCCAAATTCTGCTCAGCATTGACTTGGCTGAGAGTCTGAAAGTCACTAGTGGTTAAAGAGTTAAGCAGCATGGAATTAATTTGAAAACCACAGCCTTTATTTTCTCCTCCATTCTTGAAAAGCCTGTTTGGCTGATGCTGGTAATGACTCAACAGAATCTTTCTTAAGCAGAAATGTTGCTGCAGAGCAGAAACTAAAGCAGAACTAATGTATTGCAATAGGGTACAAAGAAGTGTAGGCAGGGAAATGGGATCAGGCAGATGAAAGCTCTTTTGGGGCTTTCTTTTGTGAGGCTTTGTTGATTTTGATCTGCACGCTTTATCTTAGATAAGCTATGCCTGCATATTCCATATCATTTAAACTTGCTGTATTTCACAGTATTTTGCCAGCTCAGTGAAAGAATGTGACAGGGAATAATTTTATGCACTCTTTTTTCCAGGAGAAGAGAAGGGTGGAGAATATTTATTTGTAGGGATGGAAACTGAGAAATCCTTACACAGGGGAGCAGATTACACTACACTTCTGTCACACCTTCCACATGAGGATCAGTAAGTATTTCCTGAATGCCAGCAAACAAAACTGCATAGTTCTCCTGTGTCAATCATACATGGGAGGGTTTTCATGATAATTTTTGAGATTAGAAGCAGAAATTAAGTGCAAAAATTAAGTGGCCCATAGGAAGATGTAGTCAGCACCTTGTGGAATTGGAGGTTTTTAAAGAAGGGTCTGATTTGGAGGCTGGTTAACTCTGATCAGGGAGTGGCAAAAGAAGAGCTGTGGACACTTGGCCCGAGGTCAGCAGGATGACTGGCAGGGTTAGAGGAATTTTCACATGGGTGAAGGTTTTTTCCACAGGAGGGTCCTGGTTTCAGGTTTCTCCAAATCCACCTCACAGCCCTTACTTTCCCTAAGCCCAAACAGAAGTTGCCTGTTTTGAGCAGACTGGGTTTTGAGCAACACCCCCAGGCAAGTGCTGAGAAAGGGTTAAACAGAGCAACATGTTTTTCAGATAAGTAAAGCGAGAAGCTATCCAGAGCTGGCTGCAGAGTTTCCAGAGAGATGTGATACGGCTCTTGCTGGCTTGGTGGAGACAGGTGAGCTTGGCAGCTGTCCATGGGCAAATGGCAACAAAACTCCCGTTCTCCCACATCACAATAGCGTTCCGGAGATGATCTATAAAATTGTTAAAATGCTTTTATATCCTTTCAACTGCCCTGTAGAAAGGAGACTTGCAAAAGCAGTTTAAAATATTACACTGTTGTTGTTGGGACTGTGAGGTGAGCTGAAGGAGTGTTGAAATGTGTATTTATTCTAACATCCCCCCATGAAAGGGGGCTGGACTCCACGGTGACATGCAGGACTGTTAGAAAAAAAAAGAAAAAGAGAGAGAAAAAAAAAAAAGCCCTGCCACCAGCTCCAGGGAGGCACAGCAAGCGACAAAGTCAGTCAAACCATGGGGCTCAAGGTGTCCCTCCCCTTCTCCTTGAGCACCAGATTGGCTTTCAACACCCATGGGTTGTCTCAGGATACTTTTGAGCCTCTGTTTGTGAGAGCTGGTGATGCTTAAATACATCTTTTTATCTCAGTTGACTCCTGCTGCAGAAAAGGCTTGTAGAGAAAGACCCCTGGCATGGCAGCAGGACAGATGAAGAGGGCTGGGTCATAATGGGGGTTTGCCACACGCTGGACAGATTCCAGGCTCCCACGAAAGCTTTTTTTTTCTGGCATATTTTGAACACACAGACCACAAACAAAATGCATGTGTGGAAAACAGTCAGAGTAGCCACATGGTCTCCCCCAGCTCCTGTCACTTTAGGCCAGAAAAATCCCTCCCCCTGTTGGTTTGGTGACACCCCTAGGTTTTGTCTATCTTTTTAATATGATTTATGGAGGCTGGGAAAGCCAGTAGCAATTATGTGCACAACACAATGACTTGAGCTATTTCCAGAGAGGCAGCAGAAGGGGAAGATGGTCTGCTGGAGCACTGGAGTAAATCTGCAAACCCACAAACACACTCACATATTGCTAAGTCACTGAAGCTTTGCACCAAAAGCGTAACCCCACAGACTACATAAAGTTGCTGTCACCTCCTGGAGGCTCTGCTCTCTCCCTCCCTGCCTTGGTGCAGTTCATCCTGCAGCACCTCCAGGCTGCTGCTACCAGGGATGCAGCATGAAATGCAGGGGAAAGAGGGGGCAGCCCAATCAGAATGTCATGGAGCAACAGCAACTTCTGCTTTTGGCTGAGCTGGATTGACTTTGGCTTCCCGTTTGCCTCGCTGCAGGGCAGAAAGCTGTGAGCCCACAGGATAGCCCAGGGTGTCCTGGCAGGGCTGGACGGTGGAAGAGGCACTGTGTGGCTGAGCCCCATCCCTGCTGTCAGAGCTGCTGCATGAGGGGGGCTTTGTCCTGGGAGATGACATATCCAGATGTCCCCTCCTTGCCACGCAGCCCTGGTCCCACAGCAAGCTGCAAACCTAAGCATGGACAACCCAGAGCCCCCAGAAGCCAGAGGAAGCCAGGGGCTCAGCAAGGCCATCCCCAGGGGCTTTGCCTGGTGGTGTGATATTTCCCAGCTGACAGTGCAAAGTCAACCCCATCTGGGGCCATGCAAACATTATATCCCAGCCCAGGGTTTCCAAAGCAGCAGAGTCCTGAGCTCAGCCCACTGAACACCCCTTCTCTAGCAGTGCCCAACTCTGTGCTCTTGGCTTTACTATTCCTCTGTTTCCAGCCCTTGCTGCAGTTCCTGCTCCTGAGGTAGCTCCAATGAATCAGGATCCACTCTCTGCAGCTCTGACTTAAACACAGCTGCCTGGAGGGTTTTAACACCAACTGCTTGGAAAAGAGTCGTTTGATAGGTAGGATTTATTTTATATGGATGGAAGTGTGCATATGAATCTCAGTCTGCCATGAGCTATTTCTACCTGTGGGTATGTGTTTCTGATACTCCCAGCTGTTATTTGTGATAGGTCAACTAAGGTCAGTTTGCAGGAGAAAATGGTATTAGTATAGTAAAATCAGATGTGGTTTAGTTGAACTGGTGCAATCCATTTTATGGATGCTTCCATTTCTGACTCATGTGACATATTGATTTAGCTTAAGCTCGTTATCCAGAAATTTGTACCATTTTCACATATTGACCAGGTCTGTCACATGATGTTTCTTCTCATTCCAGATGGTGGATTGATTTGATTAGATCCTGTGTTTAGCTTTATATGCACATCTGGTCTTGTAGCTTCTCTCTGCCTACAGTTACACCCAATTATTCAAACTAATTGCCTATTGTACACTTCGAAGCCTGAATTGTTTATTTTAGGAATTGCTTTATTTTTTAGCATGTGGATTTATTGCTGCCCAAAGACTGCTGATTCTGGGAAGGGACATCTTTTGTCTACAGCACTGCCTGCAAAACTGCCTCCCTCTCACGTTGCTTGTCCTGTTAGAGATATTGCACTGACGTGGAATGCTGAATCCACTAAAACTTTTTTCCCTTCAGCAAGGCCAGACAATGTCAGTGCTGACATAACCTGTTGGTAGCTGTGAGGAAGCCAATGGCCACACCAGGCACAGAGACCAGGACTAGCCTGGGGAGATTTCTCTTGTGCAAGGTGAGGCTCTGGAGCAGCCTCTGAGCCTGCTCCAACCAAGTGCTTATGGATGTGCTTGAAGCATGGGAAGAGTCTTCCTGAGTTCACCTAATATTTAAGTGCTTTGCTGGAGTGGAGCCAGAATGGTCAACAGTTTGCAGGATTATACCTTTAGGATAAGCTTTTGGAGTCTCCTAAGTACTCATACACACATATGCCCAGAAGTATATCTACACCACCATTTTTCAGGTCTCTGAGGAGTAATAATTGTCATCTATCATGACATCCTTCTGGAAAAAACCTTGGCATTCATATTAGCAGAGAACTAGCAGCTTGTGTCTCTTAAACAACAGGAGGGCTTTGATGAACAGGATCCATTAACTGGCTGGTTTTGGGATGAGTTGTGACGGAGTTGGAAGTGGTGTCAATTCTAGAACAATGCTGTAGAAAAAAAAAAAAGGCAGCGCTGTCAGGTGGCACAGACACAGGGAAGCACCTCACAGTGGGACATCAGTGTCCTGCAGCCATCTGCCAGCACTACCTGGCCCAGCACTGAGCTGTGCTCCCCTTGCTGGGCTCTGCTGAGGGTGCAGGAGGCAGCACCGAAACACCAGCTCCACACCAGGAGCTCTAGCCAGTAACCTCAAAGGTCAGGTAAACAGGTACATGAGTAGAAGCTAAATAAGCTCCACTTCCATGGCAGGCTGTTGTTCTGGCAGATCCAGTTCTTCATGAACACATAAAAATATATGAACCACCAGACTGTCATGTTTGACTTGTTCCGTGTACCCCTTGGCAGATATCGGCTGTTTATTTTCATTCCATGAGACTTATCTGGATAACACCACCATTTTCCAGGCCTCCCTTCCTTTCTCCCAAACATCCCCACCCATTCTTAGGTCAGGTGTTACAACCTCTGTCGGCCTAGGGTATGGTAATCTTTATTTTAAGTATAGCTTCATTTATTTTGGTTTCCATCTACCTTTCCTGTTTCAATGAAAGCACAAAGTCTGTCCCTCTGCCCTGTGCTCCTGGGGTATTTCCTGCCTGTACCCTCTTGGTGAGCATTTTATTTTTGTATTTCCTATGCCACAGTTGCACTGATGAAGGTCCCCAGTAAGACCTGTGTCTGTGGCTGATGTTTCTGGTGTAAGATGCCTTTTGCTTAATTGCTGAGCAGCTATCACAAGTTGAGCCCTGGCTTTCTAAAGCAGCCCTGGTCAGCACACAGATTATGTGTTACTGCTTTGGGGAAGGTGTGATTTATTTTTTTAAAATGAATCCTTGCTTCCTAAACAAATGAGGTTTGGCTGATGACATATCTGTGTGTATATTGCTATGGCAGCTTTGGATTAAGCTGGCCAACTTCAGACACATTTGCCAGAGAATCCTTGCAGATAAAAAATTTATACAGATTTCTGAAAGTCAGGCACTCGTGCAGAAGACAGACATCCAAATTAGTGCCTCTTTGAAGGAAGGGCAGAAGAGGAAGGTGAACTGTATTATTAGACCCCAGAGAATCCACACAGGATGCCCTGACCACAGGAAAAGCTTTATTCAGCTCTTGCCCCTTATTAGCCTCAGATAATCAACCACAAAATAGAGACTCACAGGAAACCAGGCAGCATAATTTCTACTGCTCCCAGAAGTACTTGCTCCTGGCTCAAATTCACGTGGTGCTACTCTTTGAGTGGACACAAGGGTACCTTCCCACAGCTGCCACTCCACAGCAGCAGCACCCGGCTGCCAGCTGAGCTGGACCCCTCTGAGATTCTTGTCCCATTTTAGCTCTTTGCACGTGCACCTGTCTGTCCTTGTGTCTGCAGCCAGTGCTTTCTGACATTTGGAATTTGTTCCCCCCAGCAGGTGAATGGGACTTTGCAGAACTCTCTGTCTCCTGAGCCATGCACATAAATGGATATTTTTATCGTTGCAGGACGTTTTGTTCCTCACCCTCCTCTGGATCCTGCTCAGATCCTCCCTGTAATCTTGCCATCTCTCCTTGTGACATGGCTCCTCAGCCACACCCGGCATGACGCACTGCCCTGCCATTTCTCAGCTCCTTGCATTGTGTGGCTGCAGGTCCTGCTGCAAAGCCAGCGTGGAGACAAACAACAGTCAAAAAGAACAGAGCCAGCCCGGCCTCAGAAGTGGATCTGCAGCCTCTGTGAGTCACACTGAATTTCACAATAAAGCCACCTTGTAACTTACGCTCCAAGACGCTGATTAATTTAATTTTTAAATCTCCAAACAATACTGGACAGAGAGGAACAATAAAAAGAAAAAGCAGCACTGAGTACTCCAATGGTGCCAAATGAGCACTGAGAAAGGAGTGACCTTAAGCCTTTCACTAGGTGGGTGCAATAACTCAGCATTTTAGATGGGTGTGATGGACTTGGTGTTTGCATCTCACCTAACCCTTTGAATAGATGGTATCAAGCCTTCACTCTGGCTTTTCTGAGCTCAAATAAATCCCCTCTGTGAGAATGACATCTAACCACACCAGCCTCATGGCTAGATAGGGTTCACCAGTTCCTTCAAGGGGGAGGTCACTTCGGCCTGTTTCTTTTCAGCTTAGTTGCAAGGATAACTTGCTGATACTGAACCCAGTGGGAGAATTCCCTTAATCCAGCCCTGCTGACCTGACATACCTGATGGACTGTGAATGCCAAGGTAATTTTCATTACAGCTGTTGATACACAACTGCTCATCATTCACACACACAGACACACATACAAACACACACACACACACACACACACACACACACACACACACACACAGAGGCACACACACACACAAATATCCCTGCTTGAAATTATCAGCCCATCTTTACTTATAGGGTGGTGAGAGAGGCAAAGTGAGAGGGAGTGTTGTTATTGGGAGGAGCACAGGCATTATGGTGATGGAGATTTAGATAGCAAGACATGTAGGTACTAGAAAAGTTCCAGGCAGTTCTTGTAGGACTTGACCAGGAGTTCAGAAACCCAAGATCCAGTCTACACCCCAGGCCAACCTCTGTGCACTGAGCACAAGTCACTTCCTGGATGAGCCTTATCAATATTTGTTAACCACGTGGATCACATAATCTGGCATTTCTTGTCTTTCTGACATGAAATCACTTGAAATTGGACAGGTTTCAGTCTTGGAATAAAACAGAAGATACAAAGCAAAAAAAGCTAAGAGTAATCTAATCTGGGGGCTGAAATGTTGGCTATAGGAAGGAAGGAAGTTGTGTTGGAAAAGGAAGATTGGTCCCTGCTGGCAGAGGACAGGATGAGAGAAGATGGTGGTGGTACTTTGCCTTTCCTAGTGTTGGCTCTTTGAGGATTGACAAGGACATGGCAGAACAAGGTTGGAAATGTGGTGTGCTGGTGGTGCCAGGAGGAAAAAGATGATTAGGAAGCAAAAGGATGATTGTCTGGGGATCACTGGGAAGCCACTGTCTGGGCCTCTCTTTTAAGCTTGCACCATTTTAGCCAAACCCTGTAGCCAGATTGAGGGTTGGTCTGTGTGCAGATTTGTGCTGCTGTCAGAAAAACCAAACTCACAACATGCCCTGGCCACTGGGGAGCTGTCCTGGCCCTCATTTTGCTGTGCCCTGTTTCAGTGCAGGAAGCCCAGGAGAGGCTGACTTGTGAGCCTCTTGGGAAGGGAGAGCTGGGCCTTTGCACCAAGGGTTGTTGAACAGGTCAAATGAAAACTTCTGCCCTCGTTCCTTCTCTGCTCAGCACGGGACAAGTTCCTGGGGTTGCCTTTACACAACACACTCACTGAAACTCCCACAGCCTCTGAAGGTGCCACAGGACTTTGCACAACGCTCACCAGGTGGTTGGAGGGAGAAGCTGCAGAAGCACAGGACGGTGTTACGTATTTAAATAGCCAAGATTACAAAACACCATTGTTTCCTCATTAAAACACAGAAACCCAAAGCAAGTGAAATATTATCAGACAGTGCTGGTTGAGGGTGTAGCAGTTCTTGATTCTGACTGACTCAACGTGCTTTGCTGAGCCCTTTGGTTTTAGCCTGTCTGGCTTATCTGTCATTTGATGGATTTTACTGGCTTGCTGGTGTATTCCAGGCCTGATTAACAGCACTGCCACACGCATTTTTAATGAGTTCTTGAAAAAGTCATGGCAAGTGGGGGGACTCTGGACTGCCTTGTCCAGATTTGGGGCCACAGTGCCCTGGTGCTGAGGGTGTCTGTCTGTCTGTTCAGCCACACCGAGCCACAGCATTTGATCCCAGATCAGCAAAACCCGCAGGCTTGGAGGTGCAGGAGAAACAACAACACAGCAAGGAACAGTTCATGACTTGATCTGGGATTGCTCAGCACCTGGAAGGGCCTGAGCAATGTGTGGGGTGTGACAGCACAAACCAGTGCAGGAATGGGTTGTACAGTGTGTGCAGGGCAGCAGAAGAGGCTGAAGGGACAATGAATTTGGCCGGATTTGTCTTTTTCTCCTTCCCAAGCTAGTGAATTTATTGCATAATATGTTCTGTAGCTAAAGAGATGTCCATGGCCATTTAAAACACTGACTGAGAACAGAAGACTGAGCAAAGCAGATTTCCCAAACCCGGAATCTCAGCAGTGGCCATTTTCCATTTCTTTCATACTTGAAAAATAAGCGAGAATTTTGAAAAATCAGCATGGCTACATCCCCAGGGGAGACTCAAATAAAGCATTAATTAAAGCAAAGAAAGGGAGGTGTCTTATTTGAACTCTGCTGAGCTGGATGGATTACCTATGAAAGCTGGCAGTGACAGGACAGCTGTGTGAAGAAGCCCGTGGCAGAAGCACCGGTGTCTTACACAAACAACAGGAGACAGGGCGGGAGGGAGACGCAAAGCCATAATTGCCAGATAGATTTCTTCCTCATGAGGCACTTGCTAAGTCAGCAGAAACCTGCCTCAATTTTCTGTTGCAAGGCACTGTGCTGTTAATTAAGGGGGGAAAAAAAAGTTCAGCTATGCCTACTATCGCTTTTACAGCTCTTCAGCCTTATCCTGCAGGGAATTCTGCTAGGGACACCATTGTACACCATCTATATTTCTATATATAATTTTTCTCCTCCATGTTTCTTCTTTTTTCATGTATCATTGCAGAAAAAAATACAGCAATAATAAAAAGGGACGTGTATAAACATGAACATGGAGGTGTGGGAATATGAGAATGGCCTAGTGAGATTTCACTGTCCCAGCATTTAGTAGAACAATTTAAACCAGTGCTGCAGCTTAATTAAGATTTCGGGTTGCTGGCTTTGTTGAGGTTCTAGAGGTAGAACTGGGAAGCCATGGAAATCTTTATGCAACTTTCTGCTATAAGGGAAAACATATATTTTTCAGGTCAGAAAGCTAAAATCCATTAATGAAAGAGGAATAAGCTAAAATTCATTAATGAAATACATAACACATGTGACTACTGAGAACCCCAGAGATTTAATTGCTTACAATAAGTAAGCAGCTACATCTACTTATAATAGAATTATACAAATCTTTGAGGTGGGAAAAGACCTTCAAGATCATCATGTCCAACCTCTGATTTACTTTTATTCACCATGAACTGTGACTTTGATCTAGTGGATCAATATAATCTATATGTCTAAGCCATATTTAAAAATGCCTGGGTTATTGGCTGGGGTTATTGCCCCCAGTCTGGATGCCAGGGCCATGGATGCTTCCTCCTCCATGCTGAAGTGACCATTTTACTGCTTGCAGATTACACAGGAGCAGAGGGAAAAAGCAATAGCCCCAAGAAGAGGGTTTTATGCTGTGCTCCAGCTGAGGCATGGTGCACCTCATAAAAAAAAAAAATGGGGTTCCTCACCCTTCTTCCCCTTACCTCTGGCACAGTTAGCTGAAATGTCCATGGTAAGGCAAAAATTTTTTTTTTTTTCCCTAGGAATTTGAGCTAAGGTTTTAATTACTGTTAATAAGGATGTGGATTTTCTGTCCTGCAAAAAGATTAAGAAAAAATTCTCCAAGCCCCCAGACTGTGCCAAGCCTGGGTACAAGTAAATAGTTTCTTTGCCATGCAATCTAATTTTCCCCCTTTATTATTTGATAATGATCTGCAGAAGGCAAAAATCTCTGTGAAATACATGATCCCCTCCCCTTTCATTTTGAAAACATGAGAAACCTCCATTCAAATATTTTTTTTGCTCATTATTCCTGAAAAATTCATCAAAATCAATATGACTCCTTGTAGCGCAGCAGATCCTGCAAATTTTGCCTGGGAAGGGACTTTTTGATGTAAGAGCTCCTGCCAGCTTTAGTTCAGACACTTGCACCTTAGCACATGCCAAAAGCAGACGAAATCAGAGGAGGGGAAAGTAAGAGTTGCCCCACTGACCATCCTGGGGCTGTTTGGCTGCAGAGACATCACTGCTCTTTTGGGGCTTCACCTCCATCCCCAGCCCTGGCAGGAGAGGCAGAGGGGGGCAGGACCCGTGTGCACAAGGGGGTGATAGTGAAGATCTGCCCATCTGTGGTGCCAGCCAAAATGCTGTGCCTTCCCCAGCCCTGCTCAGCGCTTCCCAGGGCCCTCCCCAGGCGTTACTCAGCTCAGGGTGGTTGCAGTGCAGTGCCCTGGGTCAGAGCAGGGTTTTGGACGTGGCTCTGTTTGCCCACATCACTTGGGCATGGCCAGTGAATGTGGCAATCTGAAACACTGTTTGAAAGCCAGATGTGGTGCTCAGGAGCGGATCTGCTTGAGCAGCTGGGGTAGATTAAATCCTCTTGTTAGCCACAGGGCAGCATGGGGTGGCACTGGTTACATTAGGCAGAGCTGAGAGAGGCTTTTGTGGTAAAACCAAAAACATTGCTGGCCCCCAAAAGTCTGCAACGGTTTGGGAACCTTTCAGTAAACCTGGATTGAGCAGATTTATAATTTCAAGGAGGAGCCTCTTAAAACACCCTGGTATATGCATGATTTTGAGCCTAGACCCGGTCACACTTGGCACTTTGGAAGTTTTGCTTTGGGTTTTTTGCATACAAATCCAAAACACAATGTAGACTCAGCAGGGAGGAACCGATGCAGACCAAAACTGCTGAGTTTTGCACAGCTCTAATTATAATCTCTTCACAGTGCTGGTTTTATTTATTATTGTTTGTACTGTGGTAGCAGTGCGGGGCTCCAGCCAGCTCAGGGCTGCACTGTGGAAAAGGCAGGAGAGGGAGGCAGCATCCCCAGCCTGAAGAGTGCATATTCTAAATAAACAAAAAATATAAAGAATGAGGGAAAGACATAAAGCACGTAAGCAGAGCGATTAGGGGGTGCTGGCACGACAACGCTTTTCTTTGTGTCTCTCTCACCCACACACAAAATTGTATTTGTTTATCCTGTAAACTCTTTGGGGTCAGGGCTGCATTTTCCGAAATGTGTAGGGGGATGGGATGCAAGAAATGTGTGGAAAAATGAAGGTGCTGAGGGCAGCAGATCAGGAGCCCACGGGGCTGCTATGCCAGATTTTGGCAGCGAGGGTGGGAGCAGGAGGAAGGTGATGGGAGGGAGGGCAGAGGAGGAGACTGACTGCCCTCCTTAGCTTGGGTCAGCTCAGAAAACCCACTCTGACAACCTGGGACAAGTCACCAGCGCACTCCATACTGCAGATTCCTCTAGGGTTGAGCAGAGCTAAAGTGGCATAATTCTTCCTTGGTGTAAAGTGCTTTGGAATACTCAGGTGAAAGGTGCTGGACGAATGCAAAGATTTAGTTTTCATAAACCTCTTCACACAGTCTTTTCACTTAGGCCAAGTCAAGGCCTACAGCCAGGAATTTTAGAGAAACATACTTCTCTCTAATTATATATACATACATATATATATATATATATGAATATAAAAATACATTTGCAAAAGAGGCCAAGGTATACTTTTTCAAAATGAAGCCTTAAGTTAGATTTCCTAAATCTATATATAGGATCTTAAATGAACAGCCAGATTTAAAATCAGGACACTTCATTAAAACTGAGTTCAGGAGTCCAGCTGTAAGTTCTTACTTGAAGATGTTTTGCCACAAGCTAGCTGAAAGTTTCATATCTTAGAAGAAGTTTTTAATGTCTGGTTTTGTTTTTTATTTTTTTCCACAAGGATTTAGGTGAAGGTTTGGGCCAGTTATTTTATCCCAGTTATTCACCATTCTGCAACTATTAATTAAAACAAAACTCTCTGAAGCTATTTCTCACAATGGGGAAGATTTATATCTTGAAACTGAAGCTTGTTTTTACACTATTTTCTACACTGCGTAAACATCCAAGGTTGTTATTGCAGCAATCACCAACACAAGCTCTCTGAGCTCCTTGCCAGGCTTGTGATATTTATTGTTTGAAAAGCCCCAGCTCCTGGAGTGAAGTGATTAGATGAGAACCTCAGCTTTCAGTTCAAAAAAAGAAAAAGTAATTTTGAGAGAAATGGGAAACCATGAGCAGAATGCAGAGTCAAGGGTCCAAACATCAGAAAGGAGAGCATAAAAAAGAAAACCCCACATGTGTTATTATTTTTTAAAGCCTAAGGACACTTAAACCAACCTCCCCCTTATAATCTGGCAGAGGGGGGCTGACTCATGGCTTGTGGCTGCCAGGGCATGGCCGTGGCAGGGGTTACTCATCACCCTGGAGTGCCCAGAGGTTTTTCCCCAAGGGTCTGCTCACCCTCTGCTAAGCTGCATGTGTTTGTACTGCCAGGTGCTGGGCTCCAGCCACTTCTATTTTCATTTTATTTTT
Source organism: Pyrgilauda ruficollis (assembly GCF_017590135.1). Lineage (NCBI taxonomy): Eukaryota > Metazoa > Chordata > Aves > Passeriformes > Passeridae > Pyrgilauda > Pyrgilauda ruficollis. The sequence goes on along the minus strand of NW_024529155.1, from coordinate 2,669,774 downwards.
TTCCTTTTTCCTTTCAAACCAACTTTACTGAAACATTCGTTTATGAAATATCCTGCTCAAGGAATTAACACCAACTTGGCAAATAGAGACAATAGGTCAACTCCTGGTCCTTCCAAATCTTACAGGATCTCTTTAAGCTTTCAAAAAAAAGAAGAAAAACAGAACTATTCAAAAGTCTTGGCTGCTAAATAGTCAGTAAGGCCATAACAATGTAAAAGCAAATGTAAATATTATATGATGAAATGTATTTTTCAAAAGGCAGGTTTTTTCTCAGCAGTTAGATGGGCTTTATATACAGTGGGATGATTCATTCCTGAAGGTAACTCCAGCCTATGAAACAACCCCCTACATATCATGGCCTAAAATATCTATTTTATACAATGCTTTTACCTTGTGAAAGCTCATTCAGCCTCCTGATTTATGAAGGCTGTACCTCTCCCTGCTCTGCTCTCCACAAACCCTCGGGGGAGAGGAAAAAAATACAGAGCAGAAATCTGGCTAACTCCAGTGTGACTAAGGGGCATTAATATTGGAAAACCAATGCAAGGAGTGTAACAAAAACACAAGCAGGAGAAAAACAAGAATATTTCTGCATGGCAAAACAGCACGTGGTGAAACCTTTTGTACACAAAAGGCAGGGTGGGTCCCAGATGAGGCAGCAGAGAGGAGTGTGGTCTTTTCAGCTAGCTGAATGTGCAGCCCATAGCCATGTTGCAGATTGTGTGGTTTGCATTTATTCATTTACAGGAGAACAGTTCCCACCTCTCTTCAGGGTGCAGTTAAACCTGACTTCTCCTTCAAAGTGTGGCTTCAGGAATCAGGACAGCTATAGACCAGCAACAGATGCAGTCACAGCTCAGAGGAGAGATAAATCTCCTCTTGCAGGAGTGAATAGATGCCAGAACACTCTGAAATCCCCCTCTTTACCAAAGAACCTTGCATTATGAATGTGTGTCTCTACTGGGGCTCGGGTTATGCCTGAAATACTGACCCAGTATTGTCATATCTATTTCAGACATACTTTGTGAGCTGGTGGAAGACAAATGTTGGACACACCAGTGCTGTCAGCTGCTCCAGTGCTCTTCAGGAACGCCATTCTTCCTATTCCTGCTGTTGATTCAGCCACACACCCTGCCAATAAACCGTAGCAATAGCTGCCTAACAGGTCGTCCTCACTGCACAAGAGGGGGCAGTTTGCCAGCACCAGACAACTTAGCCACCAACCATGGCTGTTCCAGGATAACCAAATTCCAGAGGGCAATGGCAGCCCCTTCTGAACTGATGTCTTATCCCACTGAAGCCCTGGGGCTTCCCAGACCTTTGGAGTCACAGCTGATGAGCACAAAGGTGCAGCCCGATGCAGTCCTACAGATACAGCGCAGTTCTGGGCGTGCTGTGGTGGTCCAGAGCGAGCCAGCAGCGGTGTGTCCACAGCTGGTGACACCCAGGCCAGGTGGCTCTGGGCGAGCTGCTGAGCACTGTTTAGGCAAGGTTACAAGGCTGAAGTGTCCTCCAGCCTGTCACCACCTGCCCAGTGCTCACGTCCAGAGAGGCAAACAGCTGGAACAGCTGGAAGGGAGGACACGACAAATCAGAGACTTCTCGTTTGCTTTTGCAGACAGATCAAGGGACAAAGGCAGGTATCCCACAATAATTTGGCAAATACCTCAAGGGCTCAAATCTGTGAGATGTGGCTTCACAGAAGAGCTCACTACCTAATGCAGCCCAAAAAGGTTGGCACAATTGCACAGTTAAAGTCAAGCACTGCTCCAGACTTTGGAGGCTGAACCTCAAGACTGCTGGGCCCAGAAAAATTCTGCCACAAAGTCAAACCAACTCAGGCAGATTTGTAGATTGAAATGGAAATGCCCTCACTGTACTGGTTACTTAATGCCATTTTATTCCTTCCTTCCCTTTTGAAGAGAACTGTTGTGTGAGCAAACAGAGCCTCAGTTTTCTAGTTGAAGCTCCTGACGCCAGCGATCCTCCACTTGCATGCAACTCGAAGCTATGTGGAAGTCATAAGGTCAATTTGTTTACCTTGCCTGTGGCAAGGCTTGGGTTCATCAGGTTAATTCCAGTAGTTGCTAAAAGGTCTTGAAATTTTTTTCTCTGGTGTCATATGGCTTTTGCTTTTTTTTTTTTTTTCAAAGCAGGGGGTAACCATGAACTGTTCAAAACATACCGAAGTAAACAACATTTTTCCTCATCAAGCTCATCCTGTGGATTAATTCATTTGCATTTCTGGCCCTTTCAAGTGAGGGGAAGTCATACAGATGTGAGCAGTCATTTAAGGATTTTAAGGGTTATGGTTCACATCATCCAAAATTGATACCAGGACTACTCGTTCCCAGGAAAAGGAAAGATTATGGTGGACATATTGGTGTTTTGGGAAAAAGGGGGATTTTTAATAATAATAGAAAAATATATTTTACAGCTGCTATTATTTGTTTAAGTTCAAGCCTCTGGCGCATCCACACTGATCTGTTGTGAATCACTTCTTTGTTTTTGGTGGCATAAAAGTTGATTTCATATTGCTGATTCCACTGGGTTTGGATTACTCTTGTTGTCCTTTCAGATAATGGACCATTGAGCCTGGAAGCAAGTCTGCTGTCTGGTACCATCAGCTGATTTACATCAGATTTCTGAGACTGAGTAGTTCCAGTTCTTAGGGGTTGTGTGTATGGGAAAAGTTAGAACTTCATGATAATCGGGGCAGAAAAACACTCTATGGTCAAGAACCAGCACGTCTTAAATATTACTGGGGTGAACTAGGCCTGCACACAGGAAAGAGTTAATCCTGAGATAACTGTCAATAATTTGCCATTAACCATGGCTATTGATTCTGCTGCCTGGCCTTAGGTGAAATTACTATTTACAAAACCCCACAGTGGCAATACCAACAAAGTACAGTGCTTTCTGGCAGGCTCTGTGAGCCCCTTCAATGCAGGAAGCAATAGATTATAAACAACTTTTATTTTAATCCCTGCAGGACGCATTGTGAGAGTCCAAAAACAAGATCTGTTTTTCTCAAAGCCCTCCAGAGAAAAAAAGTTCTTGATATCCCAATACAATATCAAAGAGATCAGCAAGTAAAGAAAAACTATCTGTTCCTGGCAAGACATCAGAACAGCTCCCACAAGTTTATAGTTGTCCAACAGATCATCAAAAAAAGAGTTTTGCTTGGGTTCAGGACTTTTTAGTGCCAAGAGGTGGTGTTTGTGAGATGCCTGGTATTTTCAAGTGTGCCAGCCAAAGGACTGCTGAGGGGTCATAAGTGGTCCTTAATATGTGAAATGTGTTATCTCTGGGCTATTTTATACATAAACTGGTCTTTCTGTGAGCAAAATGCTCCGTGGCGTGCTCAGGCAGTTCTTGTGCACACAGAAGCTTCTATTTGCACACCCTGCCATTCACCTAAAAACTGTGCACAGACCTATTTCCTGTGAAAAAACCCTAATATCTAATACTTAGATGTACAGAAGTCCATCAATATTTGCAGTGCTCACCGTGAGCACATCACAGGGGTTTATTTGCACAGAATTTTTTGGGCAGAGATGGAAGGAAGCCAGCTTTTCCCTGGCACCAATGACTGGATATGGTTTTTTTTCCCCTGTCTTTCTCTTCTCTCTGTTCACACCTCCTGCCCGTTCCCCAGGCCAGTGACAAGGAGCTGATTGAGTGGCAGTGGCCAGGGGACAGCTGCAGGGCTCGGGCCCCCAGCAGCAAGGGACAAGTGCAGCCAGCCCAGGGTCTGTGGTGTGCTCACAGCCATGCTGTGGGAGCTGGGCTTCCACACTGAATGGGGATCAGAGAAAATCAGCCAAAGGCACGAAAGGGACTTCTGGCTCTAAAGGAAACTTGTGTTTGGGGGGTCAGCTGCAAATCTTGCCGAGCTCCCAGACAGCCAGGAGGTCAAGCTGTGCTGAGGAGGGCTCTGTGCTGAGCAGGGACAAACATGAGGTCTCCGGGAGCACAAGCACAAGGATTTTGGCAAATCTTCCTCAATGTCAGCATAGGCTTTGGCTCAAATGATGCTGTAAGGCCGTTTCCATCTTCACACACAGCCTTGCCATCTGCTCTGAGTCATTTTACAGTCCCTATTGACCCTTCTTAGACACTAGCAGGGCATGGCACTTCTCTAAGGTGACCAAAGTGGTCACTTACAAATGCTGTCCTGGCAATGCACAGCTTTCAAGAAACACCAGGTGGGGGCTGGTGCCTGCCCATGACTTTGCAGAGCTGCTGGAGGGATGTAACACCTGGGCAAACTCTGAAGGAAGCTCCTTGTCACTGCGGAGTGCCCCATGCCCTCCTGTGTGCTCCCCACAGACCTTAGTCCTGGTCCTTGTCCCTCCAGTGCTGGGAGCTGGTGCTAGATGGTGTCTGTCCCCACAACTGCTTTGTGCACTCTGAGCTTCTGAGCCTCCACCCGGCACAATCTACCCTAAACATGTCCCAGACAAAATACTGGCAGTGCCAGCATTCAGACCTGTCACTTAAAGGTCCTGGTCCCACAGAAGTGATGTCCTTGGCGAGGCTGCAGCCCTCCCCTCTTCGGGGGTTTCAGAAAAGCTCAGCTCTGACAACAGGCAGTGCTTACTTGAAGTGTTGCAGCAATCTGGTGAGTTTTTAGCTTTGCAAAGCTGCTCAGCCATAGCTGCCCTGTCATCCTCCTCAACAGAAATGTTCCTCTCACCTGTCCCTGGCTCCTGCCAGCAGCAGAGCAATCCACACTGTTGAGATGGGAACCAAATTAGGCACAAGATTGGTGTGAGTGGGAAGTGGAAAAAACCCCCGAGGTGGAAAGAAGCCAGCAGGAAAATCACATTGCACTGAGAAAGCAGAGGTGCAAAATTTCTGAAAGCAGGTGGGGCAAGTCCTCCTCCCAGAGGAAGGTGCTCTGCTGGGCAGGTCAGATTGCTTGTTGGGAAAGCCAGCTCCCAGAGGCCACTGCTGTTGGGCGTGGCAGGGAGTTTTGGAAATGGCACGAAGCAAATTCCATCTCTTGGAGATGAGCATGGAGTTCTGCAGATTGCTCTGAATGCTGACACTCAAAACTGATTTTAGCTGTGCTTCATCCTCAGATGATGAGGATTCCAAAAGCCTGTGTTTTCCACCTGCATTCCTTGTGACCAAAATCCTGGGAGGGGGAATTCAGCTGGCGATTTTCATGGAGCCATTTCCTACGTCTTTGCAAAGAATGCCTTTGCAAGGGACTTAATGAGATTTTGTTTTGCTGCACAACTTTTTTCATATTGTGCTAGTCATTTGAAAGGGTAAATCACCCAGCTCTGGATATGCAATCCTAAAATAAAATAATAGAAGGGTTGAAAAATGTTTCTCTAAATGGTTTTGACTGAATTCTACTGCTTGATGATTTCTTTTTAGTGATATAAAAGGTATTCAGAATTTTCCTCTTTCCTTTTTAAAGCAAAGTTAACACCCTAAATTTCCAGCCTTTGATTTGTTTAAAAGTCTTTTACTAAAAGTGTATATATTTCAACCAAACCCTTTTCTAATGAGGTAAAAAAAGGTAGTTTCAAGTTTTTATTAAAAAGGAAGAAAATTGATAAAGATAAGGAAACCCTCCACCAATCTACTGTTCCATTTGTAATTACCTTTTTATTTTAAATCAGCTCAAGCAACAAGGGTAAATAAAAGCCTGAATTCCAAGCATCTGTGACTTAAACCAACAACATGGCATGACAAAGTGTGCAATTAGATTTGTTCACCTTTTAAAGAGGCAAAACCTCCTGGCTCTTTGCCACATTTTACAGGCTGGGATGGGAGAGGGGCCTGGGACACCTTGGGGTGACTGCTGGGGGTGCCCAACCTCCCACCCACCTCAATGGGCTTAGGCACAAGTCACTTTCCTGGCCTTTCCACTCAGGATTTAGCAACTGGTTACAGTTTTTCCACTGTTGTTCAGGATTTAAAATGACATTTTTATTTGCCTGACCAAATTCTGAATGTGACTCAATCCTCCCCCAGCCCAGAGCTGTGTCCTCTGTAACAGAATAATGTTTAGGATTCGATTCATAGTCCACCAGGCGAGTATAATCAAAGTGACTCGGCAGGGTGTGGGGTGGGGAAACAAAAAACAAAGAGAGAAAAACCCAAACAAGCCACTCCTTCCCCCCCCAGCCCTTTCCTGGTACAGAACAGAGTGTCTTGTACTCCGTTCAGCTGGCCTGGCTGCAGTGGTTTTGTGCACAGGTACAGTGATCTGCTGCTGCTGCTGCTGCTGCTAAAGAATCAGGGAGGCTCTGTGATTTTGGGGATGAAATTCCCTGAGGTAGAGTGGATGGATGTGTTTCCCTGGGTCAGCCCAGGGTGACAGCTCCTCTCTGTCCCTGTCCTGCCATGCCGTGCATGCTCTGTGTGTGTGTGTGTGTATTTCTAGGGAAGTATTAAAAAAAAAAAGACAAAAAAAAAAAAAAGGAAAAAAAAAAAGGAAAAAAAAGAGAAACATTTTCGGGGGCTGCACAGAAACCGCTGCAGGAGTTGCTAGAGCAGTGTGCATACGCTCGAGAGGAATCCCTTTCAGTTCCTCTTTTCTTCAGCTTTATTTAAAAAGGGCTTGAAGGCTGGTTTAATTACGAAAACCAGCTCTCTAGACACCAAACAAAACGGCAGCCTATCCTAAGTTGGCACCAGGACAGATGCATATTTTGCTCCCTTCTCCATGCCAATCGGCTGTAGCTCATCCAGTATGTCAATCCAAGCTGGCTGTCTGAAATCCAAGTTTAGTGGCCTGAAAATATCCCAGTCGGGCTTTGTTTCATGTGGTAAACAGCTTGCTCAGTTTATTTCTTCAACCTTCAAAACAAAAATCAACACACACCCTCCCCCCTCCCTAGCAAAAGCCCCACATTACTACATATTTTGGTAATAGCCTCTCTTTGCATTTCACCCCACTGCAGGATTTCCCTTTTTTGCCCCTCTGTATACACTGCCCGTGGAATGCTGGCCAAACACGCTGCTTTTGAAAAGATGGGTCTGATTCTGCTGGGCACTGAGCTCTGGTGAATGGATTCAAAGTTAAGACCAAAACAGCCGAGTTCTGCAACAAAAAATGTTTGAGGCTGTTTAGTGCTTGCAGCTTTGCCAGCTCCTCTGAGCTGCCTGGCCATCTCCTGGATTCAGCTAAAATTGGGGCTGGCCACCTGTGGGAGCAGGCAGGGCTCAGGGATGGTGGCTTTGCAAAGAAGGGTCTTTGTGGAGGCTCCTTGGGGTTCAGCCCCCCATCCAGTAAAGGTTTGCAGGACAATGTGCATCAGGCAAGAAAAGCAGGCAGTAGCAGGGAGGGTTTATCATGATTTACCATTGATGCAAATTCCCTCCCCTCCCTTCCCCCTCTGCCATTTTATAAAGGGGCCCAGGCTCCCTAGTCAGCCAACAGGATTGGGACTGCCAAAAGAAAACAAACCCGGTGTGGGGAGGCTGCCCACAAAACACGGCTTAGTCAGAACTGTGGGGATGAGAGAAACCAAAGGGCCTCCCAAAGGCCAGGGATGGAGTACGCTTTCCTTGATAATTCAACTCAAGCAAGGACTCATCTCTCTGGGTTTCTTCCTGCCTGTTCCCTCACAAAGGAAATTAGACATCTCTGAAAACCTGAAATTGGGTCTCCACTTGCCAGCTTTCTAAGCAGAAGCAACAGTTTTCCACAGGGTGCAGCTAAACCCTGGGATATAATTAAAAAGTCACTCATCTGATTTTCACCTTTCCTGATAGCTTTGCAATTGACCCAGTGTTTACCAATACATTTACGGGTCACTGGAGAAGAAAGAAAAAGAGAGAGAATGTGAAGGGATGAAAGAGATATATATCTTGGGAAAAAATAAAAAAGGAGATTAAAAATGCCAGGGCAGCTGGAGAAATCCCTAGGAAATCAAGAAATATCCCCAACTGTCACCTTTCTTCTTCCACCTTCCTAGTGGAAAGTTATATGGTGTTCAAACAAGACAAGAGTGTGCCACCTTTTAATTACCATATTTATATGGATGCTTTATATGGGTATAGTGGAAATGCTGGGCAAATATTAACTTTGACTCTTTGGAACCTTTGGTCTAAAACAAAGAAGGCATGGGGAAGCAAACACTGGGAGAAGAGGCTCAGCTCCAACTTTTACCCCATCAGCGAGTCCAGCTGCAGAAGATGGCACCGAGCACAGAGGAGAATTCAGCTGCCCTGAGAGCAGTGCAAAGCAAAATGTTCTGTACTGCCCTGTGCCTTCTGCCCCAGGGCGAACCCTGCTTTGTGTTTACAGTGAGAGACCACAAGAACAGAGCCTGACTGCGGGCAGCCTCTGCCCCTCTTGGTCTAGGCTTTCTCGAACATGGCTTTTTATTCCAAACTGCAGGGCAGGGACACAGGACAGGCACTGCCTCTGTTCCAGGGCAGTGTTGTTGTTAAACTTGGCAGGTTTGGTTAAAATCAGCAGCAACAGGCGAGCAGCCCTGCCCTGCCCTGCCCTGCCTGTGTGTGCTGGGATGGAGAGCTGCGGATGCAGCATGGCTTGGGAAAATGCCACCCCGTTCCCTGAAAACAGAGTGTCATCCATCCTGATGCCACACCGCTGTGGGGAGAGAGGGTTTTGGGGAGCAGGAGAGGAGGGCACCCCAGGCAGCTCTAGGAGGCACAACCCAGGGCCCTGCCCAGCCCAGTCGAGGCTGGGCAGCACAGGCAGGGTTAATCCTCACCACAGCACGCACTTCCCCTTTCCCCTCCCCGGAAAGAAAATAACATATTTCCTGCAAGGGGATGATGACTTTGCAGTGCTCAAAGCAGCTCTCCCAGTGGCCAGGGGATTTTCCAGGCTGGGAGGCTTCAAAAGCCTGTGTTTTTCCACCAAAAGGCACTTTCAGTATCTCTTGAGTTCAATTTCAAATTGCTCCAGTGAGGAACGCACAGATTCATCTGGCTTCTGTACTATCCCAATGGGATAAAGGCACGGAGGGTTATGCTCCCAAAGGACATCTGCCTGTTTGCAGGCAGTTATCAGGAAATGCACATCAGCACATGTAGGCAGACACATGGGTGCACTGAGAAAATGCCTGGTTGCTGGATAAGTCTGGTGGTGCTTTTATCTCCTGGGAAAAATGATTCATGATACACTGCCTGCTGAAACTCACATTTGATTTCTTCACTGCCTCCCAGGAAAAAGAGCAGAAGCTCCTTTTAGATAGTTGAGGAGAAAGGGGAGAGGAGAAGCAGGAGAAAAAGAAAAGAGAAAAGGAGGGTGGGCATTATTTGCTGGTGAAATCTTAGCATGGGGACTTGGTATTATTTCACTGGCAGTGGAAATTCCATGCTCCTACCTTTGAGAGGGGGGATGGCAAAGCCCCACTGACCCCTCAGGTGCAGGCAGCCTGGCTTTGGAGGGCTGTCAGCAGGAGGGTGGCAATGGGAATGTGTCTCCTGAAAAACCATGGCACCCTCAGGGATACAGGCCCATCTCCAGCTCAGGAACATTTTGATACCAATGGGAAACAAAAGCAAAAGTCATTTGCTGCCCTGGGTGCAGCAATGGAGCTGTGTTTAACGGAGGCACAGACATCCAGAGGACAGGGAGCATTGCCAAAGCCAGGCTTTTTCATTCTCAGCAATACCTGCCTTTTCTTTTATTTTCTTTTATTTTCTTGGTTTTTTTTTCTTTTTCCTTTTTTTTTTTTTTTTTTTTTTTTTTTTGGTCTGGATGCTGTCCATCCACAAAGTCTGGCCCCCTTCTCTGCTCTCAAGTTTCCCCCCAGGATTTAGATCTTAACACCTCCAAATGCAACTTGGCTTCCTTCCTAGAAGGAGCAGGCCTGTGGGAAAGGGGTTGCACAATGGTAACACTTTGGTTCAGCAGGAACAACAAACCTGCAAACCTTTTCAAGCCCAAAAGCCAGGGTGATTTGCCTTTATACAGGAGGGGCAACCCCGTGTCACTGGAGCAGCTTCCATTCCCAGAGCTGTTTCCATTCCTTTTCCACATCTGCACAGATGGAGCGGGCACAGTGCTCCTACTTTGTATAATAATGTCTTATTTGCACAGTAATCTCAGCTGTGGAAAGGAAATGTCTTCTCTGGCCTAAGTTGTGAGCTGTTAAAAATCTGGCAGATCCCATGCTGGAGGTGGCTGCATTTCAGTGGTGGGAAAAGTAATTTTCATGTTGTTCTGGCATGGTTCTTGTAAACTGAACTTCTGTAACTCTTCTTTTTGAGATCCATGGGAGCTTTTGCTTTCTCCAAGCCCGTGGTGCAGGACCTTCAGTTTGTAAAACTGACTGAGAGGAATGCTATAATGAGTTTGTTTGTCAGAGTTTCTTTTTGTCCTTCTATTTCATTTCTCTTGAGATAATCAGAGTTGACTTTTGCATATCACACTTCAATCTTTTTCAGAACTATCTGCCCTCAACAGGACCCAACTCACTTGTACAGTTATGTCAGTGAAGTGTGTTTTTGACACACGTGCAAACGACTGTTTTATGATGATTGTCTTGTGTAAATGACAATAACTTTGCCTGCTAATGTGGTGTGCCACTGGGTGCCATTTAAAATCAGACCCTTTCCAAGGCTGAGGTGAACATCCAGCATGAAGACTTCATGAACCAACATCAGCAGCTCTTTTTCCCTGCTCCTGCATTTGTGGGCACTTTTTTCTGCTTGTCACACTGTGGGCCCATGTAGCTGTGTGGCTCCACAGGAAACGGATAGAGGAAACTGATGCAAGTTAAAGATAGTTCAGAAAACAAAAATGGTTATTATTCAGCAGGATCTATTCCCTGACCTGTTCCATTGCACAGCCCCACGAGCAGTTGTGCTGGCACAGTGCAGAAGGTGGTGCGAGGGTGGAACAAGGTGATCAAGGCTTCACAGAATCCCAGGATGGCTCAGGTTGGAAGGCATCACAGCAGCTCATCTGATCTCACCTCCCTGCTCCAGCAGGGTCAGAGCACAGGGCACTGAATTATGTCCAGACAGTTCTGGATATCTCCCATGAGTGGGACTCCACACCCTCTCTGGACAATCTGTTCAGTGCCTGGGCACTGCCCAGGGAAGAAGTTCTTCCATCAGATGGAACCTTCTGTACATCAGTTTCTATCCATTCCTCTTATCCTACTTCTTGCCACCTCGAAAAAACAGCCTGGTCCATCCTCTGACCCTCCCTGCAGATACGGACAGACATTGATAAGACTGAAGCAGATGCAGCCTGGGTTCCTTCTCAGCTATTCCCACCATTTATTTTGGCTGATCTGTTTGCACGGTGTTTTCCAAGGAAACATCTCACCCTCAATGACTTAACAGAGCATCAGAAGCAAGCACAGACTCACCTGGACATGCCTGAGGCTGCAGCCCAGGCAGTCCTCAGGGCGATGCCCTGTTCTGGGCCCACAAAACAGCCTGGCAGAACAAAGAGCAGCCTGTTTCCTGTGGCTTTTGCTTGTACAGGTTAAGCCATCAATGCCATTAAGGACAGGCTGTAGTGGTGGCACACAGGAACTTCCCAGCTGGTGTGTGAGATCTGCTGTACACCCGTGTAAGATCACATGGGAAAACCATTCAGTTCAATTCACATTTTGCGCTGCATCTTGTCCCTCTTATACAATTCCAGGGAGCAGCTGAGTTTTTCTGCTCATATAATAATACTTAAAAAAAAAAAAAAAAACCAAAAAACCAACCTAAACCCAAAAAAACAAAACCCAAAGGAAATTAAACCACAAACAGCTATATTCAAAAAACAAAGGGTCTGGCCGCTGCCCAAGAAAACAAGGAAATTTAAAGATAAAGCAAAGTGTCCTTATTTCACCCTGTTGTGCCTAAGGATGGCTGGGCTTTCCAAAGAAGGCAAGACACGGCTTGTCCTGCTCTGCCAGGGAGTGGCCAGCAAAGGCCAGGCCCTCCCAGCAGATGAGCTGGACTTATCCCCACTCCTTAATGGGAAAGTCATGCAGCAACGTTGGAACCCAGACGTTGGAATGTAAAAGACCTTTCAGCCGTGTGTGCCGCTGGGATGGATCAGGACTAAATGAGCCCAGGCACTCTGATGGACATGGAAAAGAGGCAGACTCAAATGGGATCAATGTCTCTCAAGCCCACTGATGGGGGTGATGTTTTGAAGGAACAAATGGGCCCTTTTTAAATTTTATTCTTTTGTGATACCAGTTTTACTGTCAGACGCCTCCAGAAAAACTAACTCTTATCATTTGTATTTGCAAATCATCATTAATTTAGCAACATCTATTTGATTTATTCTTGAATAATTTGACTATTAAAGGATTTCCTCTATCCTCCTTCGGCGCTTACGTGGCCCTGGTGAATGTCTGTGCTTTCATTTATGATGAAACTAAAAGGCATAGGCAGTGCCCTGGAATGGGAAGATGTTCCAGACCCCTGGGAAACAATATAGCAACCCCCACCCGTGCCATCTGCATTCCTGTGAATGCTTCTTGCAGGTGCATGTGCTGGGACAGGGTAAAATGCACACATCTGATTTTGATGTTCACTTTGCTTGCTGAAAGTCCATTAAACAAATGAGCTGCATACTTTTTTTTCTGCAATTCTCTCACTGTAGTGTTTAGACTCTACTAAGACCCCTTGTGCTTGGACCCATCAATATTTAAAGCCATGAACTGGAAGACCAGCACAAAGACATTCCCTTCAAACCTCCTGTGTCTTAAAGACAGAAATTGTTTCCAAGTGGTCAGAACATTTTACCAACTTTTCTTTTTGATAATGCCCTTTTCTAATCCAGGAATCAGAGGGTGGATCCAGGTCTTAGAGCTGACTTCATTTATAAGCAAATTGTCTAGAGATAATGGGGTGCAAAAGCTGCCCTCTCCTTGCAGCTCCATTGGCAGAACCAGCTGCTCTAAATCCAAGCTTTTTGGTGGTTTGCAGGGGCACTGGGGATCTAGAAGCCATCCCTGAGGAAGCACTCACTGCTCTGAAAAAACAAGCTCCCCCCAAGGTGGCCAGCCAAGAACTTCTGGGGACCTCAATCCCCCAGAAGGCTGGCAACATGGGGAGCTGAATTGGGCCTCCCATGTCCCAGCTGACAGCCCTAATTTCAGACCTGCTGATTATTCTGGGGTCAGGCTTCCTTTCTTTTTTTGACACATATAATTTCAAAAGGTGTCAGTTTCAACTCAACATGAATGAGGGAAATTTGTGGAAGATTGATAAAACTTGGCAGGATGGAAAAGCTCTTTCTCACCCATCTAAAATCCTCTGTTTTCTCCTGGATGAGAGTAGGAGTTTTCAAGGTTATCTAAATTTTCTCAGCGGAAGTGAAGGGTCCTGCCCAGTGAAGTAGTGAGAATAGGTTGGTTCTCTCTCTTATCTTTTGTTGAGCCTTCAGGAGCAGCACAGAGACCTCCCTGAGCTGGATACTGTTCAGTGAGAGGGACAAATGCTGATACCCAGCATGGGGACTCCTATGTCCAATTCCTCCAGAGGTACTCCTTTACTCTGCCCTTTGAAATGTCTCTGTGGTCAAAAACTTCACCTTTTCTTATTCTGGCCCTGAGGAATCGATGCATCTGACAGGAGACTGCAGCACCATTTCAGAGCCATTTGTGTTAGATACTGATGTCCAGACTCTTAACAGTTCTTACCAGCTGCTAAACAGAACACCTTTTCCAGTGATTCCTAATTCACTGAAGGAGTGTAGTGCTGCCTAAGCCTTTTGGCATCTGGGCCCTTGTCATTATTTTTCAGTAGTTGGGTTGCAGTGGAGGAAGCTGTTGGAGAATTAGTTTGAACTGGACAGACTCATAGATAACACTGCTAAAAACGGCTTCCCCTTCAAAGGATTTGTGTCTGCTGTGCCTGTTTGCTCGACAGTCTGCAGCATGGACTTTCTCCAAGGAAGCCTCCTTCCAAGCTCAGTCTCTGTGGAAGCTGGCACGGAGTCCCTGCTGTGGGTGACTCAGTGGGGAGCGTGCACAGCTCCGTGTTCCCAAACGTCAGCTCCTTGCCTGCCAGCAGCATCCCAACTGCATTTCCCAAGGAGAGAAGGCCTAACAGGACGGGCATTTGTCTCACACTGCCATCCCTCAGCAGCCTGAGAGGCACAGCTCCAGTGTGTGAGCGCTCTGCTCGGAGCCAGGCTCTGACTCACGGCCGTGCCCCTGCAGCGGGGTGGTGGCTGTTGGCTCCATGGGATTAGGCAGCACAGGTGGCACCACCTGCTGCAAAGCTGTCCTGCCCCAGCTCACCCCCAGTGACTCCCAGACGGGTCAGAGCCGGCTCAGTTGCTGAAGGGGAAGTGGCCAAGGGGACAATGGGCTCCTTGTAGCTGTTCAGCAGCATCCCTGCCTTTGCCACTGGCTGGCATTTGGCACAGCTCGTTGGGCTGGGTGCAAATGGGGCGAGCAATTTTGGCTGAGCCCCTCTGGAAAGGTGTCAGGAAGAGTCAAAGGTTTGTGTTGATCTCTAACACAGAGTGGGGCTTTCTCTTTGCCACAAGATCCACAGTGATGTCAGCACTGCAGGCTCTGTCACAGCCACTGCAGGTCAGGGGTTTACAGCTGCTGCTCTCCTTTATTTCTGTGCTTTCCTTGCTGTGCTTTCCACTCATTTGGATGAAGTACCTAACTAGGCATGTTTCTTGGGGGAGAGCCCAAAACCTCCCTAGAGCCAAGGTGCTGCACCCTGACAGTGCTGCTGCCTTTGCCAGTGGAGTCACCTGTTGATAAAGCCACCACTGAGTGTCCCTGTCACTGTCATTGATGACCTCAAGACCCATTTGGAGCAAGGGAACTGGCAGTGGAGTCCAGCAGTGCCAGGTGACACATCCAGAACCTGCAGCCCTACCATCCTTAGGATCTTTTGTGTTGGTAGATGGGAATTGGATGTGGCATTTTTAAACAAATCCCACGTTGAGGCCAATGCAACGTCTGTGAGTCTCACTACAAACCTCACCTCTGGACACCCTCTCCCCTGTATGCCTCAAGCATACGAGAGGTGGGAGACCCCAAGCCAGACCCCCTGAACTCCACCCTTTAGCTGGCTGGCTGCACTGCAGAAGAATCTTGGTGTTCAGAGGATTGCTAGGGGAGCCATTTGTTTTTATCCTGATACAGCGTCTTTGTATTTTTTACCAGGGCCCCAATATCTCGTGCAGATGAATGCTGTATGATCCATGAGCATGTGCTTGGTCTGGCTTTAATAACCAATAAAGTGATTACAGAAATCAAGGTGGGTGTGACTTCCTGTCACTACCACAGCCACCTCTCTTCATGAGCTTTGCAAACAGCCAGGTACTTGCAGACTGACCTCAAAGCAAAGCACAAAACCAGTGATGCTTTAGTACATCACTGCCCTGATTTCTTGTACTGCACCATCCCACAGTGCCAAGATTACACATGGAAAACCAAGATTAAACTCTGCTTCTTGTGGAAGGGCCTTTTGACAATTCCAGGGGCAGGTCTGTAGGTGAAGTATGGAATGCAAACACCTGAGAGCCCAATCCAGCTCCAGGAAAATGAGAAGGAGGACTGATAAATTTACCCATATTCATAGCTTCAAGCTTCCTCTTTAATTAAAAGAAAGTCAAAGTAACTTTCACTCTACAGCTCCCAAATAATGAGACTTTTCTAATATTATCTTGTCCTCACACACTGTAGATATGGTTTGTATATGTAGTCCAAAGAAAGCAAGGGTTTGAAGTTTTTGGAGGGCAGTGTATGTTCATTTACAAATTCCACAGTATCCTTAAATGATGAGTATTCATGGTAGTGCCAAAGTCAGGAGGAGCAATTGGCACCTTTTGTCAGTGTTCATCCTTGAGACAGCTCACTTGGGATCAATTTGATTTCAGGTAATCCAGCTGAGAAAATAAGAATCTGTGTTCCCTGCAGTCCATTTCTAAATACAAGAACATTCTGATCTAACATATTTGTGTGAGTCCAGAGAGAGCTTCATCTTGTGGGGCTTTTGTTCAGTTTTCTTCATTTCCTGAGAACACATCCTACAACAAATGCTCAAAACCTAAAATCCTGATGACATTAAAGTGCCTAGATTCATTTACTTCCCTGAATGTCATGTGGTGGGAAGACGAGACAGATTTTCTTGCCTCTGGCCTAGTCCTCCCTTTCTGATCTGGAGATGTCGGCACCTCTAAAGCATCTTGGTTTGGCATTTGCTTTATCTGTTGTTTGCAGAGATACTGCTCTGAATAGTGCTTTATTTTTTGTGGTACCAGATGGCTGGATATTAAAGGAGGAAAACACTAGTGGAGGAGACATTTGTCTTTTCTGAAGAACAACAAACAGAGCTCAATGTTGACCTACAGCCTCTAGCTGTCTGGTGGACTGGCTGCCCCAAGCTGCGGAATATCCATCCTTGCTGCAGCCAACCTCCCAGCATTCCCATGCATTCACATGCTGCCATTCACACTCCACAGCTTGGGTCACTGCAGGGCTGATACCCTGAAAAGTACCCAATGCAAAATAATGAAAATCATAGCATAGTTTTCAGCCCTTGATTGAGCTACTCGGTTTCTACAGCTGGTGTGTACAAGTTCTTGTACTTGTGTGTGCTGTAGGGTTTTTAAGACTGTCACTAAATTGACAACAAGTGTCAGTTAGGGAGGCAAGAGGAGGAAGAAAAGGTTTCTGCTGTCACACAACAGGTTTAGTTGAGCAGGAACAGTGCATGACTTTTAAATGCTCATATCCTTAATGCTGCATTGACATATTAACGTAACTTTAATACATTCAGGTACAAAAGACAGATTCCTTAAAGCTCCAGCCATACAAGAAGTCAGGAAAGGGAAACTTTAAGTTAGGCATCTTATTATGGCTTATGTTGCACACCTGATAGCAATCAATTTAAAAATGTTAAGCATTGGTACTTTTAAACTGTCTTTTATTATTCAATCGATTTTTCATTAGTCATTGCTATTAATTATTATACTTTTAAATTATTATCTTTTTTTATTATTAATTTCATTAGAACCTGGGAGTCTCCTGAAATCAGCTGCCAATCCTTTCACATCTGAAGGACCTCACTAGGGCCACGTCTTTCATCAGAAGTGGCTACCCAGGAGTGCAGCAACAGGCTGGTTGTGCAAACCCCAGTGGCTGAGGAAAGGTCAGTTTTCTCCTTTTTCCAAGGGATGCAGACTCACATCTCTAGTGGTGACTGCTCTCACAGCTTTCTGGAAAGAAACTGTGCCCCCACTGACTCCAGCTAAATGCATCTTTCATTGCTGGCAGTCATGTGCAGTGGGCTGAGTAGGAAGGCTGGGAATGACCTTCCTCTCTCAGGACAGCTCAAGGAGTTTGACACTCAGAGAGGAAAAATCTGTGTCTGGCCCCCCAGCCCCAGAAGCTGGAGTCAGACCCCCTGTATCCCCAGAGGAATGCAGGCATTGTTGAAGCAGGAGTCACACCACCCTGTCACCCCCTGGGCTCGGCAGGAAAGCCACCCTGACCACAGCGATCACACAGAGCATCATTCAAGGGGCTGCTCAGAGACTGCTGAATGAATCGAGCCATTTGTGTGAAATATGTAGAAAAATGCCACATCTGTGGTCATGATAGGGCCCAGGACTGAGGCAGGCACTGAGCAGCCCAGTCCAGGGGCACTGCTGGTCACACCCTGAAGCACAGACCAGAACATCTGTACACTTCTGGGCACAGAGCTGGGGGTGCTGGGGAAGAGTGTTGAGTGAGAGGTGCTAAAGTCTTATTTTGGGTGTCTAAAGCCTCACAGAGCTCTAGATATGCCTACAAAAAGCCCATTTGCATCCACAGAAATGCCTTTGTAATGACAAGGAGAGGCTGCCAGGCCTGGGGCCAGAGTGCTCTGTGCCAGAGGAGGGAGCCCGGGAGAGAGGACTGGAATGACGCTCCCGACCTTCCCTGGGACAGTCCCAAGGGCAGAGAGAATCCACAGAATTCTCCAGCCTTTCTCCACCTGGCTGAACACACTCAATGGAGAGGCGACAGGGGCAACAAGTCCCTGTCCAGCACAGCAGACGTGTCTCCTTTGTGACAGCCACACTTAACACGTCCCAAAACCCAAAGATAATTGGTAATTTCCTACCCAAGTAACAGGATAAAACTGCTCACTTTTTGTGTGTGTCTGTTGCAGAGGGAAGGCCTGGTTTCACTCATACTTTGCTGCTGCTGGTGTATTCACACCTGGGATGCTTCAAAGTGCTCCTGCCTGCTCCCTTGGATGACAGAGACAGCCTCAAGGTGCCCTTGGGCAGCAGGTGAGAGTGGAACTGAGCAGTGACAATGACAGTGGCTCTCTCCTATGGAGGTACCAGCCTATGGCCCACCTCAAAAGTGCTTCCAGAAAGGAAAAGAGGCTGGTTATTTGTCATGGGAGACTCTCTGTTCTTGGGGAACAGAAGGGCCCTTATGCAGACTGGGCTCACTTGGTGTTTGCTGTCTCCCCAGCGCCCAGGTTAAAGAAGTGCAGATAATGAAGATAAATCTTCCCAGCCTTGGTGCAGCCCTCAGATTGCTATTCATTAATGATATTCCAGCTGGACAACAGTGAAGTTCCTGCAAGAAGTCTGAGGTCAGTCAAGAGACTTCAGGGCCTTGGGATGACTGGTTAAGGGATCTAAAGCACAAACAGGGCTCCTCTCTGTCCTGGTGGCAAGGAATGAGAGGAGAAACAGGAAGACCCTGCAGATCAATACCTTGCTTTGAGCCTGGTGTCAGGGGCAGAATTTTGGGTTTTTTGGTTGTAGAATAATAGAATCATTCAAGTTGGAAAAGACCCCTCAGATCATGGTGGCCATGCCCTGGCTTATCTCTGGCAGGTCTGGTTTTCTCTCTTTCTCCCTTCAAGTCTAGTGCAGAGCTCTTTCCATGAACCCTGCTAACTCCTGCACAAAAATCCTGTCCCCTCTTTAAGGCAGATGGACCCTGTTTGTCACCATCAGGGGACATCTCACTCTCTGAGCTACCTAAGGAGAGGTGGGGTCAGGCTCTTCTCCCAGGTTACAAGTGACAGGACAGGAGGTAACACCAGGGGAGGTTTAGATTGGATATTGAAAAAGCTGTTCACTGAAAGGGTTGTCAAGCACTGAAAGAGTGGTCAGGTATTGGAATAAGATGCCCAGAGGGGTGGTGGACTCACAGAGGTGTCTGGATGTGGCACCTGGGGACATGGTTTCGGGGTGGTTATGTTGAAGCTGGTTAATGGTTGGAATAGGTGATTTTGAAGGCCTCTTCCACATTGATGATCCTGTGGGATAACCCCAGGATCAAGTCCTACTTGCTGTCCAAGCAGCACTTGCCCAGAAGCACAGGCAGTAAATGAAGAGCACTGTGTTCAACCAAAATTAAGGAGCTCTGTGGACATGCTGATATATCCAGCCACTAGGACGGGATAAATTCAGTGTAATGCCTTGTAAAAATCTGTTTGTCACTTCCAGATGCTCGTGCTTGTAGCTGGTTACTGAGCTTGGGGGGCTCAGATGTAAGTAATTAATGTTCTGGCCCTGTTAACATTCCACTTTCTTCCATTCTGATGAAGCGTCCCATTGTAAAGCAGACAACAATGAAAAGCATGTCCATTTTCAAATTGTTTAAATATATTAATCATACAGGCTGGGGTGGATTTTCATTAATCATTTTTAAAGTTGTGTATGGGGGGAGGGATTAGCTGACAGAACTGTGCAATGTCACTGCCAAAAGCCCTGACTCTTTTAGTAACTGTGTATGAAATTAGAGCAAAAAAAAAAAATCTTTAGCTTAGTGACCAGACCAAAATATATTTTTACAGCTGCCAAGGTTCTCACTGCAGATATAAACCAGAATCTAAAGGGATCCTGTGTATGTGTGTGCTGTACTATGACATCCTACTTCCAACAGCACTGGCATTAGTTTGGTTGGAGGCTGAGGTGGAAGGGGAGGGCAAGGGCTTGGCAGCAGTTGCAGCCTGGCCAGCGCTGTGTTGTACACCCAAACAAAATCATTTAGGGAGACAAGATTCATGCCATGAGGAGCTGTTGTATTTAGAGTGTGTGTAATGGCTGTGGAGGGGCTGGATTTACTCCTGTGTCCCTCAGGGGTGGGGTGAGGCTGGGCTGTGAGATGCTGCTCCTGGGAGCAAGTGCAGAATCAGAATGACAGAATAACAGAATTAACTGGGTTGGAACAGAGCTTTGAGATCGTCGAGTCCAACCTAAAACCCTGTATGAAATTAGAGCACACTCCCGACCCCACTTTGTCACCCACTGACACCACTGAGTGCCACACCCCATCTTTTCTGCCACACCTCCAGGCACGGTGATTCCATGGTCTGCCCAGGTAGCTCATTCCCATGCCTAATCACCCTTTCTGTGAAGGAATTCCTCCTGATGCCCAGCCTAAACCTCCCCAGGTGCAGCTTAAGGCTGTGACCTCCTGTCCTGTTGCCTGGGAGTCACCGTGGTCTCCAAGCCTCTCCCTGCTCCTCCCCACCTCCGCCCAGGCAGTGCAGGGCCAGGTGAGCTCTGCTGCAGTGATCACACCTCTAGGCTGTGACATCTTTTAAGGAGCCTCTTCCATCCCCCACAGAGCAGCCTTTTGCTCGATCAGAAATGCACAGGCAGTCAGGAGCCCAGGCACAGGACAAAGCCATCTCAGCACTGGGCTGGTGGCTGGTGCAGCTCCAGGTAGGCGCTGCAGAACTGAAACTCAGCACACAGAGAACTGTGCTTTTGCCATGTTTTCTTTTAAGTTCACTTAGTACTTCTATTTCCTGAGCTCTGAAGGTCTAATTTCATAATTCATAAGTACCATTATGCTGTTTCCACTTAACTTAGATGTTTTCAGCAAATTTTGCAAAGTAACAAATGGCTTCATGACATGTATTAAATTAAAAGTGAACAAGATGAAGACACCTGAGAAAAACAAAGTACAAAATAAAGGAATAGTCACAGTAAAATCACAGTAAATAAATTGTAAATCACAGTTCCTAAATTGCAGACAATGAATCACAATTTATAAATCACATACTATAAATTTCAATTGCCCTTCAAAATGTCCCACTCAGACTGTTGAATTTCTTTTCTGATGCTGAAGAGCTAATCTATGTCCAAGTTATCACTTGGCACTTGCAATAAATTCTTAAGATAAATGCAAAAAAAAAATTAGTTTGTTCTATTAATTATGTTAGAAAATGCTGTGCAACATTTGAAACATACCCTCTCAGATGAATGGAAATCAGATGCAGCCCTGTTTTCTTACAGTCTATTTCTCCCACTTTTAACAAAAAACTGCAAAGAAACATAAAATGGATCTGGAAGGGCAACCAGTTTTGTAACATTTTCCTGGAGAATGGAATAATTCAGAATTTTTTCCCTTCAGACTAAATCTGAAGCACATTTGAAAAATGAGCAGGAATCATATGTCTGAAATCTTCAAGGGATATTAAGGCCAACAGGCTAAATGTCTGCCTCAGAGATGCTCTGGAGGATGCACATTGGCTAAATGATGTCCAGCCTTTGAAAACCTGGATGTGCTCCAGCTTGGAGCTTGGAGAAAAGGGCCTTAATGAGCCTCCAGTATCTGCATCCATTGTTCAGCAGAACATCTCAGGCTGGGTGAAAGATGGATGTAATTCGTGGGGATCTAAACCTAAAGGCAGCATCTCCTGCCCTTATTTGCACTGCTTCAAAGACTTCCTGTGAAGTCTGAGAGATCAAGGAGAAGGGAAAGATCAAGGAGAAGGGGTGAACTGTCTCAGTCTGACCTGCCCTTTGGCTAGGCTGTCTGGGGAGGTGCTGTGGGGGAGCTTTTGAACCATTCTGCTCTCCAGCCCAGAGGCTTTGGGCTCAGGAGAGGCTGGGGTTGCCGCTCTGCCTCTGTCCACATCATCAGCTGTGCCATCACATGGACCTGAGGGTTTGCGTGGCCATGTGCTGCTGCCGCTGGGCAGTTCCACTCTTTCCCTCCTACTCTCTGAAAAGGGAAATGTACTTATTTACTTAGAGGTTTTCCTCTTTTTTTACCCCCTTGGCTGGGAGAGAATGCCCAGCCACTGAAAGAAAACATAGGGCAGGATGCAGGAGTAAAAAATAACTTAGATGGACTCAGTTTAGGTAAAATTTGTGGAAACCTGCAGCTCTATCAATTTTCAAACTGTGAATCAGGAAAAAAAATGTCATTTGTAGTCCATGCTACCCTTGGCTCTCTGCACTCTGTAAAGAGTATTTTTAATCCCAAAAAGGCTCACTACTACTGGCAGTTCCACCTCTGCTCCTGGTGCCAAGGGAAAAATGGGGGGAGAAGATGTAATGTGAATGAAAGGCATAGGAAATTGTAATGATATATTCCAAAAAATGATTAGCAAACACCTAACATTCCCATCAGGTTGGGTTTGACAATGAGAGGGTCACCTTGAGGAGTGACAGACTAGACAAGCTTATAAAGTCCTAAACAATTTTAGAAAGTGCTATTTAGCCTTGGTGCAGACAAACAGGGAAACAAAAAAGTCAGCTCTGCTCCTGTCTCAGGATAGTCTTGCCTCCAAGAGTGCACTGTTCCTGGCTACCTTAAATGTCTTTGGACTGTGCTGTTCCTTGTTTCTATTTTGCTTCACAATTGCCCCCAAAGTGAAAAGCACTTCAGATAAAGCAGAAAAAACTGATTAGCAAGTTCTACCAAGTGTGCAAGATCCAGCCTCCTGAAGTGAGACCAAGCCAAGAAACGTAATGGAAATTTTGACTGCGTTTGAAAATGGTTATTGTCACAACTTCAAAGCTACTCAACCAGTTTTCTGCATACTTAATCTGCTTTTAGCATTTTACCGCTATACTCAAAATCTATTGCCTGTATGTCCAACAATCACAATAAACATGCAGTGTTGTTGTTGGCATCTAGGGCCCAGTTATGCATTTGCTTGTTTGCTTTTTGAAGCACAAATAAGCCATGCCAGTATTCCTGATACTCAAAAATAAACAGAAGGGACAGTTTTGATCCAGTAAAATTTGGTCATGAAGGTCATGAACAACTAAAAAGCTGTGTTCATGGGAGATAGGATGGAAATTGCATTAATGATTTGCTGGTGTACAATCACAATAAAACATCATTAATCAGCCTTGATGAAGATGCAAGTCTGTTACTCCATTGGATTTTGTGGGAATAACAAAAAGCCTTTTTCTCAGATGGGGAAGGATCACCAGCATCCTTTCTGAACAACACTGGCCCTCTAAACTAAACACACCTCTAGTCTAAAATTTTTTATGCAGCCATGGAAAACAATGGAAATGAAGGTGCATGAAGGGCCAAATGAAGGGCCAAAATCCCTATCCTGCCCTGGGAAAGCATTTGAAGAAAGCATTTTCAATATCCATGGGTAACACTTACTGGAATCCTGCCATAAAACAGATGATGTCTGAGCTCATGATAGTCCCAGATGTGCCAGGCCTCCTGAAAAGAAAATGCAACAGAGGGCATGTTCTGTTTCCATTAGGCTGGAAAGAAGAGGAGTGAATTGTCCTGTACAGAGCTGTGCTGCTCCTGCTACCTAAACCAGTTCACCTCAAGCCAGTGTGGCTCTCTCTGCCCTCTTCTGCCACTGATGGTCCCTTTGGGTCCTCCTTAAATGAACAAGGAAATCAGTCTCGAGGTTCTCAATCCAGATTTTTCTTCCACAAGGTGAAAAGATAGAGCTGTTAGATCAGGTAGGCTGCATTTATTTTGCTGTTTTATATTTTATTGTATTGAAAAAGGGCTGGCACAGGGTGGGGGTTGTTCTGCAAACTGAGGATAGAGGCAATGGGTGCCTGTCACAGGGCAGCACCAGCCCTGCAGCCCTGGTGGGGTTTGTGCCATCAGAGGGAAGCCAGCAGGGTCTTGTTCCCATTTGCCTTTAGGAAGAAAGGTTTAATCACCCCCATTTTTTTACCAGCTGAGCCAATAGACAATTGGGAAGGGAAGCAGGAGACAACCAGCTTTTGGGAGTGGGAGGGGAGAGGGGCTGCCAGGCCTCGCTGTTTGTGTTCCTATTTCTGTTTTAAGTTCTGTTTTGAAATAAAACACATTATTATACCTCTGCAAGCTGTTGCATTTTTCTAAGCCAGCCCAGAAACACAGCCCATGATCTCATGGCAGCAAAGTCTGGGGGCACAAGTAAGGATACAAAGGCAAAAGAAGACAGGCTGTGGCCTCAGCAGCTCCGTGTGCTGGCAGGAGCAAATCTCTGCATAAAAGCAAAGTTAGGCAAACATCCATCTGATAGCCTTTCCAAACTGCAGCCTGACTCAGCCACAGCTCTGCTTTTCAACCCCAGCTCCTTTGTTTCAGCCCTACTACTGGTTGTTTTTCAGATCAACTATTTGCTGCAGGAATTTTGCTTTTAATTTCCCAGGCAGCTGGAGCTTATTAAATGTGCTTTTCCAGGGCAGTATTTTATATCAGTACCCGATAATGGCTCACCTGTAAACACCCTCTCTAATGAGCACCTTTGGGCACCCCCGGCCATGGTTGGCACTGGGGGAGGGGGTGGATGCTGGGTAACAAGTTTAAGCCCCAGCTTTCTTCAGTGTGTTTTCCCCCCCTTTCCTAATCTCTCCTGACATAATGTTGAAAGTTATTACTTAGCTGCATAAAGAAAACCATCTGTCAATTATTCACCTGCTCACATGTGGGACCAGGTACTCAGAAGCTGTGAGTGCAAGGCAAGGCAACCACTGCCCAGCTTCTGAGAAAGCACAAGTCCACTTTTAGTGCTCTGATTCCATCATTTACGTAGGGTGAGTCAGTAAAAAAATCTGTTCTCCCTCAGAGAACAGCTGAGACTCCTCCAAATACTATTTTTGACATCCAAGGCACAGCTGAGGAGCCCTTCAACTTCTTTTGAGAGCATTTGGAAGATGAGACTTGTAGTGTAAATAAGTTTTTAGTGCATATCTTGCTGAAGAGATGTATGGAGGTTGTTTGTGCTCACCTCTAAAGTGGATCCTCTTGTTGTGGAGCAAAAATGCAACACTCCAGCTCCAGCCAGCACCCAGAGCACTCCTGTTGTCAGAAATGACAAAATTTACTGCTTCTGCAGCTTCCCTGTCATGGAAATTGGACCTTTCAGAAGCACTTGGTGTCTGTTGGAGCCTGGCCCTGTCACTACCAGTTTAATAACATTTTCAATTGAGCTAGACTCTGAATAGAGGGGTTTGGCTATGTGTGCCTTGACTAAAATGCCCATTTTTTTTTTTTTTCTTTGCATCCTGAAAATAACAGGAAATTGTACCAAAGGTTTTGTGAGACTGCTCGAAAAGACCATCTGGGAAAAAAGTCATTCTTGAAGAAACTCATGACCTGTAGGCAGACTTTTGCTAATGTTACTCCACAGTAGATATTTTCTGCTGTGGTTGGCAGAATCACTTGAGGTCTCTGGATTTCTTATTGGCCTCTCTGGAGCTTAAAAGAAGAAAACCAGGACTTTTTGTTTTGGCCTTGTGTGCTTGAATATGCTGTGGCATAGTCTTCAGTGGACACTGCCCCCTGGGTCCCTAGAATTGGGAAAAAGCTTGAAAGCCAGCCTTTAAGAGAATCCTTGCTTAAAATTGAAAGATATATTTTGGTAAACAAAAATTCTGCCATTTAAAAATCTGGCTTGTGTTGTTAATGTCTTCATTGTTCTTAAAATCTTTTTTTCTTCTGGTGATCTCCAAGGAGAGGCTGGGAGTTCTGAAACAAAGTTGTCTAGATGGGTCTTCACTGACACCCTGAATCCAAGGTGGGTAAAGCTGGTTGGGGTGGTGGGGGTGCCTCAGCTGAGATCTACTAAAGAAAAAAAAAGCCTAATTCCCAAGGAATTTATGCTGTATACCTGCAGCAATATTGCCAGACCTGGGAGGGTTAAAATACTTGCTAATAGGTAACACCAGGCATATATTACTCACTTCCCTGTAGAAGGGCTGAAAGCTTCAGGAAGATGTTTTTCCTCCAAGCCTCCAAATTGGATGGAATAATAGAACAGTTTCCTTAAATTGTACACTCACAAATCACAGCAGTTATAACTTGAACTCCCAGAAATAACGTGCTAAAGATTTTGCAGAAGATAAACTGGGATTACATTTGCTGTAAATAGCCAGCGTTCACAGAGAAGTGTGTCAGCTACTGGAATAACTGTGCCTTAACTTTGCAGATGATCTGCTATTTGTGGGTGCTCCATCTTTTCAAGAATAAAAGGAAGAGGAAAACAAAGCACACTTGGTGTTGGTTACAGTGAGATCAGTCAGGTCAGTGCCGAGCATTTCCAGAAATCCCAGGCAATGGATGCTAAACTGCTTGTTGTGCTGGCTGGATAGGAAAAATGTGGAATCTATAGAAGCCAGAAGCAAAATGGCCAGATTAAGGCAGCATTATCAGCAGCTGTTTTTTGGTCTTAAATAGAAAGTGCTTTTTAAGGAGGTCTGTTGGGAATACTCCCACAACTAAGTGAGCCCACAGCAGCGTGTTGCTGATGACTAAGTAAATGGAGATGGAGCAGAGATGCTTCCCAAAGGAGTTGCCATATTTCTTTCCAGGATTTCTTGGACAGGAGGATATGTCTGAGCTGTTTGTGATGCCTTCATAATAAGTATGGTCCTTGTGAGACCTGGTGTGCACGCGCTGCTCCAGCGTTTTGGTGTGTGCAGTGTGTCCGAGGCGCTGGGAGCACCTCGGGCTGTCCCTGCACCCAGCCCACAGGGCCAGCCCTGGCACCTGCTCAGCCCTGCTGTGAAAATGGCTCTGTTTGGGCCAGCTCTTGTCCTCCCAGACATGGATGGATATGGAAATGGATATGGAAACACTTCTGTGTTGGGAGGTGCAATAGGATGAGTGGGAACTGAGCTGGGTCTGTTGTGTTTCATGCTAAAAACTGGATCCCTGGGCACAGGCTGCAGAGCTGAGCCAGGATGCCTCTTGCTGCTTTACAGGGGGTCTGTCTGAGATGTGCACAGGGGAATGTCCCTGGGAGTTGTACAAAATCTCCAGATTTTTCCCAAGACAGGTGGAAAACTGAAAAAAATTGCATAAAGGGTATTTCAGGATTTATGTCTTCCTCTCAGCAATGTTTGAACAATTTTGCCAGCATCCAGTGTTTCTGTTGCATACAAGATGCTACACAGTCAATGCAGCAGTGAAGAAATCACTGCTTTGCTACAACTTCAGCATAAACTCAATTTACAGCTCACAGTCCAAGGATGCTCAGACCTAGCCATAGATGATAGTGTGTTCTAGATCCTCCTCTCTTTAGTTCTTAAAAACACCTCTTCCATTCAGGACATGCTTTTTCTGAACACATTTCCTTGTCAGTTTACAGTTTCTATTTCAGAATACTTTGCTTTTACCTGCAGCAGAAGCAGCCTGACAGCACAGAGGACAACTGTCAGGGGCACACACGCTGCAGATGCCATTAGAGGCAAGTCAGCCCTTTCAAAGACATTTTTAAAATATCATCTCCACAGCCGGTGTGGCCATTTGTCAAAGACAAATGGCACTTGGGGAGCCTGGAAACCAGGATCAGCCATTAGGTGGATCTGAAATATGTGTCATCTGTTTAGGGCTGTATCCCCTTACGCGCTAGAAGGCTGGTCCCTCGAGGCTGGGGAGATCAGAGGGAAACAGGAGACCCATCTGCAACCTGCTGGTGAGCCAGTCACCAAGAGATGATCCCTGCTGAGGGTGAGAGCCACGGGCTGAGTGCATCTGTGGCAGTGACAGCAGCAGTGCCACAGCCATGGCAAGGCCCAGCTGATGTGACCTCTGGGGAGGGCACCTTCACACAGGCAGAAAAAGAAGGGTGGGATTGTTGGGTGAGTCACTCCGGAGTGCTCGGCATGGGTGTAAAATCAGTGGGCTCAGCCTGGCCCTGTGGTTTCCTTTTTTTCTGGGCAGGGATCTGCACCAGCCAGAGTTGCTGCTGGGTGGATGGTATTTGCAACCGCTTTATTTTCCCTGGGCTAAAAATACTCTGCAAACTTGGGTTTTATTTTCCATTCCTAACAGCTGAGCCCCGGTCTGGAGGGAATGAATGTGTTATCCCACTGTGAAAACATCTAAACAGGTGGAAAGGACAAGGGAGGGTAGAAAGAGAGGGTGGAGAGTCTGGTTTTAGACAGAAATCCTGTTTCCTTTCTAAAAACAGACTGAAGGCCCTGTAGGTAATTTTAAAACTAAAACCTGTATTCACCTTGTCATCTGTTTTCTTGTGTGAAAGAGCCTTGTGTTGGAAAACACCAGGAGGAAAATGGTTATGGAGACCCTGTCAGCGGAAACAGAAAACTGTGGGCACTGTGCTGCTCTTTCAGTCAGACCCAAACATTCTGCCAATAAACCTCAGTTTTCACCTGTAACTTCTGTTATGCCAGCTGGACTCTCCCATTCAGCTTTACCAAAGGGCTTTCTTTTATCTTCTTCTGAGAAAGCTCTTTATGAAAACTATCCTAGCTCTGAGACAGCCCTGTTGAGGCAACCCATTGCTGCCTGGTTGTGCTGTTTCTGTAGCCATCCCCGTGCCTCAGCACAGAAAAAGTTATCAAACAGGTTGAATTGTGCTAAATGTTATGTTTCCCATTTTTTCAGTATGGAAATATTTTCCACTAAGAAGTGTGATCTCGCCTGGTAAGACTCCCTTCATCCAAATCCTTTCTGGATTGCAAGTAAGTCTGCAAAGGCAAGGGCTAATGCACTAATCCATTCTGGTACTGTATGTCTTTACAGGAGCTTTTTAGAAGAGAAAAACAAGAATAAGAGTCCAGAGACTTGTGCTATACAGAATGTAATCAATAAAGTTATTCAAAGTTTTACACAAAAGCACTCACATGGGTCATTAGGGCAGAAACTTTAATCCACTGAGGTTTAAAATGAGGAATTTCTTAAGTAGCACCTGAGATTCTTTTTTCTTCTACAAGTCTTTATGGCTTTGTGGATTGTAAATCCTGTGAAAACACTTTTTTTTTTCTTTTTTTTTTTTTTTTTTTTCCCAAATAAATATTGTGGAGGAAAAATGAAAAGAGGAGGGATTGTGGGATGTGATTCTCTTGTGGTAACTTCTGCCACTGCTATCATTTGTGTGGTCTCTTTGGTCCAAAGCAGAGGGAAGTCTGGGAGGGAAGCCTGTGGGAACTGTAGAATAAGTGAATAAATGAAAAGGCACATCTAGCTGCTACACTCTACTCAGATAAGGCTGTTGTACATATCAACTGTGTATTTATTGCACATGTTTTATTTGCAGTGTTGCTGGCATCAGAGTGCAAGCACATTCCAGTTGTCTGTATTAGGCCTCCACAGCAGGTCTGGTGGGGATGTGAGTGTTCCCCTCCACCAGGAGATCTGGGGCCTTTACAGTGGAAATTTAGGAATCCTGCTGTTGCTGGATGAGTCTGGTTGCATTACCCAGAGGTGCCTTGAACAGCCACATTAACTAAGGACTTGTGTGCTTGTTAGTTTTATGCATAAGACTAAGTTCATTTCAGGGCTGTCAGAGGCTCACGGCTGGGAATAGCTGATTTAGGCTTGTTTGGGGGGACCATGTCTGCTTGAGGCTAAAGGAGGACATGTGGGAGAGCTCCTCAGAGATTTCTTCTGCTCTGTATAAGCCACTGGAACAAAAGGTAAGTGGAGTTTGTTATGATTCATTCACACTCCACAACACTAATGGCCATTACAATGAACTCAATAAGAAAAAAAAAAAAAAAAAAGAAAAAAAAAAAGAAAAAAAAGCACAGCCAGAAGAAGTGGTTGGGTCACCACCAACAGAAAGATTTTTACTTTGTCCTGGTTACAAATAGTCACAGTTCAATACTGAGAATATGAAAATGTTGTGATGTTCACTGGTGTTCCAGAGAGCACCCCTGAATTGGAATTGCAGCCTGGCCAAAGTCAAACAAACCAGAAGCAAGTGCCTTAGAGGGCAGAATAGAGAAAGATGACCAAAGGAAGAAAACATGAGCAGGGGAAAATGATTTTGCTGCCTGGCTGCTGGTTTCAAGGTTAAAGAGAAAAGATGAAATCAAAGTATCCATTAATTCTAACTGTTCAATCTAACTCAGTTTGCTAATGCTGCAAAACCACTGGTTCACTTTTATCTAAAACTGCAAAAGTGTAATTCAAAGCCTGTTCAAAGAGAATAATGAGATAGCCTGGAAGACCATTGCCTAAAACCCAGTTACAATTATATGTTATCTGTGTGGACTCCAGTTTTTATTAGCTTGCATTTGCCCTCGGGGGCATCAGACAAAGGCCATCTATTTGTCAGGCTCTGGAGGAGTGCTAAACCCTTTGGACAGGGCTGAGGGCAGGACTCCATCTCTCTCCCCGGGATTTCCTGGAGGGATGTAAGCATGTGTGTCTTTCCCCTGTGCATGTCCTGCACCAGTAATCTGCAAAGGCATGGCTGCCTTCCCCTGGGGGCTGCTCTGCAGCAGGAGCCCTTGCTTGGCTAAAAGACTTGCAATCTTATCCCAGGCAAATGACTAAAATTGATTGCTTTTTCAGCTGAGCAAGGTCTCCGGACAGAAAACTGGATTCAGAGCTGGAGGAAGCAGGAAGGGGGACTGCTGTACCTCCTGTTGGGTAAATACCCCTTGCTCTTGCCTGCTGGTGGCCGCCTGGTGATCTTGTCTGGGTTGTGGTCAGAGTATGGCTCATGTAGGGGCAGAGGAAGTATGTTAAATCCAAATAAATTAATGATACACTGGACATTTGGGAGCAGCTAATTCTTATTTTGCCCATCAGAAGCCCAGTCCCTCCCTCTGCACCTGTGATTTAGTAACAGGTACAGTTTTACAGGCTCAGATTAGTCTGTCTTTGAGTACAAAATTAATTCCTTACATAACTTGGCTATGAAGTGAATGGATTGATTGATGCTGATGATTTGATGTCATTCTGTTAAGCTGTTTTTTCCAAGGAAGAAAAATGTGCCATGATATGTTTATTTGTATGCTGCAGAGCATAAATGAAAGAGCTGATTGAACTGTTTTTTATTAAGAAAAAAAAAAAAAGGGAAAATAATATCTTTGCTATCAGTACTCTTTTGTATCTTTATTGTCTTTGATTCTTTATGGCCTTTACTGGCTTCAGTGGACTTTGGATCGGACAGTTGCTAATTCATCCTCAAATCTTTACACAAATGACAACGGCAAGTTCACCATGTGCGCAAATTCCTTTATCTTCTGGGAAAATGTGAAGTTTGCATCATAAACCAGAGGCCTACGGTAAGTTCTGAGGCCACTTCTGTCACCCCTACAGAAGGATCATCTATCAGCCATCCGATGTGTTTCCTTGCCAAACTGCCAATATGAGGAAAAGTAGGCTTTTGTGTGATGCTGTGTGTGATGTCAGGTAGCTGTGGGCAAAGAGTGACTTTTAGCAGGCACTTTTCTAAGGAAAGAAACATCCAAGATATTGTCTAGCAGGGAATGATGGCTAAAGGAAAAGGAAAAGGATACTCAAAGATGGAAAAACTGTTACTTCAGTGTGCAATGGTACCAAACCCCATGTGAGCAAGGAGTTCAAGGTCCCTCTTATTTAAAGTGTTTAGGACATGGAGTGATGCAGGGGTGGAGCACAGAAGGAGACAAAAACCTCTCTGCATGCTCTCTAAGACTTGAAGACAGCTCTTGTAGGAGCCTCTTGGAGAGAGAAATTTTAAGAAAAAAAGTGGAGAAGCAACTGTTGTGTGGATTTGGATCCAGGCAAAGCTTAACATCCCTGATGAATAAGGACAACTCCTTTGGCAGGTGGCATGGAATGGTGTATCTGTCCTGTCACCATGCTGAGCTGAAATCTCACATGATCAGGCTGATGTGATCAAATGAATGTTTCTTCCACTTGACTGCAGCTTCTCTGAAAGTATCAAGCCCCAGTCTCTGGGGTGAATGTAGAATTTTGCTCCTCATTATTACAGATTATTATATTTCCTGTGCCAGTCACTGGAAACCTGCCTGAAAAGACATAGATCCCCGTGGAGCAGCAGCCAGAACCTGGATCCCAAAGCATCCCTGAAAGGGCTGCACGATGCTAAGTGCTGGGTCATTCTGAAGCACTTCCAAGCCATGACTGTTATTTTTCTCTGCTAAAAACCATTAAAAAACTCTGAGGAGTAACACAAATAACAGGGATGAAAGCCTGATCTTTGTCAGAGATCCAGACACTGACTGCATTGTAGTTTCAGCAGCGGGCATGTGGCTGACTTAAAGTCAAGGAGGCAAAATATTATAGGAGCACTCAATGCAGCCTTGGAAAACTAGGATTTAACCCTTTTTCTGCCTAACCAGTTCACTCCATCTTGGAGTGAACAGTGGCCATGTATTTTGTAAAGGAGGAGCTGTTTTTGTTTTTATTTAAAAAGAGCATTCAGATCAGCTGAGTTTGAGCCAATGCTGAAAACAGAGCTGCCAAATTTATCATTGACCAGAAGATTTGTATGGGGCTAAAGGAGGTTGGTACAGAGAGATTAGAAGCAGATTATGAGCATGCTTTTAGCTTTATCTGTTTCTAGAAGCAAATAATTAGCCTCAGAAACAACTTCATCGTAAAATGAGCTCTAAAATATAAATTATTGGTGTGAAAAGATTGATAAAAGTTTCAGGAACTGTTATTTTTGCCAGAAGAAATTAATTCCCCAAGGACTTAGTTTCAATCAACATGGTTCCTGTAACTCTGCTATGAAAAGCCAGCTTTTCAAGAAACTCATTTAGTTCCTTATTTCAAATCCTCCCTGCAGCCTGCCTGTAGAAGAGGGGAAAAAAAGAAACAGTTCTGATGACAAAAATGGGGTCATGCAACTTCTGGAGCTTTGTTACAAAATGGAGAAAATTGCTTTCTTTTTTCTT
The DNA here is from genome assembly GCF_017590135.1 of Pyrgilauda ruficollis. Lineage (NCBI taxonomy): Eukaryota > Metazoa > Chordata > Aves > Passeriformes > Passeridae > Pyrgilauda > Pyrgilauda ruficollis. The sequence continues at coordinate 2,637,001 of NW_024529155.1, read as the reverse complement.
TTTTTTTTTTTTCTTTTCTTTTTTTTTTTGGCGGTGGGAGTAGGGAGATAAAGTGATTTGATTGACCTTGTTTGCTGAATTGAGTGACAGGAGCAGCTCCCAGCAGGAACACTGGGCTTATCTCATCCAGGAGAGATTGTCACCCAGGGAAATGAGCATAATCAAGCTGAGAAATGGCATTAATTTGTGCTTGTGCCATGAGTGGTCCTGATAACTTTGGAAATGAAGGAACTGCCCATGGTTTGTCAGCAATACCCAAGTTTTTCCTTATGTTCTCCATGGCAGCATGGGTGTCTGATGTCACCTCTTACAGCTTAAACAGCCATGTGGAAAGCATTATAGGATTTTTGGCAACAATGGGGAAAAAGTGGTTGGTTTAAAACTGTTATGTTTATATCTTTTTCAAAACAATGAAGACTCAAGTAGTCTCCTTATGCCCTGTTCCCTTATGTTGCTTTGAAAGCCTCAGTCAAAGAAATTATGCACCTTTCAGGAGAGTAGACATCAGTCCTTTTACATATTTGAAAACCTAGAAAAAAATTATTGGAAAAAAATAAGCTTAAAATAAAATATTGTCCCATATCTCAACATAGGCAAAGTGTTAAAGGCAAATGAGAAATAAAAACTCTTTGTACACTGGTCTAGACATTAGAGAGGATTTTTATAGGACAAAACTTTATGCTGCTGGTACTCTCAGTGATGATTAAGAAAGCAGACGTTTCCAGCTAACATGATGGGCTTTTTGGCCAAACTTGAAAACTGCTGATTTTGTCCTGGGAAAACATCTCCCATGCTGTGTCTCCAGCATTGTTAAATTCTCTTCTGCCTCCCCATTCTGGGCATCTCCACCTGGTGAAATCCACATTTCCAGCAGAACACAAATCCTCAGGAGGCAGGATCAGAAGGTAGAGCTGAGGTCTGCAGTGTGTCTGTGCCAGAAGAGCATCCCTGACCTTCCCCTTTGTAAGGAAGAGCTGGCAAAAGGGTGGACCTTGCTGCAGGGTTAGGACTGGCACATGTGCAGGGAAACACTCGTGCTACTGGCGATTCACCACCGACCAAGGCTTTTCATTTCCCATATGACAGTGGCCCCTGTCCCCCTCTGACAGCTGGATCACTCTTGGTGGCTTAGGACTCAACGAGTTCTTTCCTAGGTGGTTTTAAATCCAGGAATCCAATAGTTACCAAGAAATCCAGGACAATGCAGGGAAAGCAGATTCTCAATAAAATGCAAGTTCACCCCAACACCCTCCATGTCACTTGCTGAACAAGAAGCTGCATTTTTTCACAAGGATGTCCTCATTGCTCTACACTAGGCTGTTGTGACACTGGTTCAGGGAAGGTGACAGTGCCATGCCTGGTGGGACGTGAGGCAGGAACAAAAGCATCCAGCCTGCTGGAGGCTCCCAGTTGAGGGTGACCACTGGCCTGTCCAGAAAGTGGCTTTGGTGAGGGTGTGATGGCTGCTTGGATGCCATAAGCTGCCTCACAGCACCCTAAAGAGAGGGATGCCACTGCTGCTCAGGGTGAAAATAAACCTACATTTCTTCCTTATGGCAAAGGTGTTTGTGAACCTGTGCTCAAGCTGGGGGACTGGGGGGGAAAGAAAGAAAGAAAAGATACAAATGGGGCATTTGGCATGTGCCAAATATATGAGCTGTTCTAAAAGTACGATGTGTCATGGGCTCATTATTCATCAATGCTTCATCACACTGAGTTTATGGTGGCATTAAAACTGGAGAAAAAAAAAAGACGTCATTTACATGAAATGCTGGAGACACTCCCTCCACCCTTTGATTCCTTCAGTAAGCGGGAAGGAGGTTTGTGTGCGCATGAGAAAGTGTGCTATACAATGCCAGCCTTTATTCTCTCCTTGAATTACTCATACTGTGCAGTATGTAGCAAAAAAAAAAAAAAAAAAAAAAAAAAAAAAAAAAAAAAGGAAAAATGTTTGGGGCCTATTTTGCTGTTAAGAAATAACAGTGAAACACTGGAGCCAAGCTACAATGTGAGCAAAGGCACTGATGGCTTCTGGAGTTTACTTTTCGAGTGGCTTTTTTGAGTGCCGGTATTTCTCTGTGCTTCACACTGCATTTGCTGCTTTCTTCTGCACACAGGACAACCCAAATTCCTTCCACAGCCCCCTAAGTCCTGACCTCAACAAAGCAGCGACTGTTGTCCCACTGCACGAGGTTCTGCAGGCTGTTAAACCACGGAGGTGGAGAGCACCAGGCTGGCACTGGGGCAGGGGCAGGAAATTTGGGATCAACCGTGCAAGGGATTTGGGCAAGGTGGAGAGCTCTGCATGAGACCCCAAATCTCACTGTAAGGCAGCTGTCCAACAGAGGACTTGTGAGTTCAAGAGCTGACCTCCTTCCCCGGAGTTTTGGGGCTTTTTGAACCTGCTGGGTCTTCTCTCCTGACAAAAAAGGGCATGATTTAAAATCCAAGCCGTGGCACAGAGCAAGGAGGGACATGGGAGGCTGTGGCCAGTGGCCTTGGAATGGGGCAGTGCTGCCTCAGAGCCTGGGGAATACAGCCAGAGAGGGGCAGGAGACCTCTGGAGGGACATGGGAGACAGAGCAGGGGGTGCAGGGCTGCGCATTTACGTCTTGCGCTGGCGTCCACCCTGAGGAATTCACATGGGTGTGTTCTCACTGTCTGACCATCAGCTAAGGTTTAAGATTATGTGATTGCTCATTTTGGAGGATCTTTATTTTTTCAAAGTCAATTTCCTAATTTAGGCAGCACACAAAACTTTTTTCCTTATCTTTTCCCCAATTTTTGCTAAGAGGGGAGAGTCAACTTTTACTACCTATGGCATTATCCAAGGTTTCTTCAATCCCAACATAACACAATAGATTGGACTGGCTCCAGAAGAGTTTGTTTAGTCCCATATATAATTATTACCTTGTAAACAGGATGCACCTTTAAGTTATAATTTAAATATGATAAACGGGCCAAACCCAAAGAGTTTTATTATCCCAGGACACAGTTATTACCAACTTAACAGGAAACACCTGCAAGTTATTGTTAAAATTAGAGATGGCTGAAAAATGGGGAAATAATTTTTGTGGAACAAAAAAATAGAATTATTGAAGCTATTGCATTCTAAAAGTTTCAAACATATCCATTTGGGCAAAATTTTATACATTGTTTTTATTGAAATCATGTGTTAATGTTCTCATTGGCAGACAACCATTACAGTTTTCCACTGAGAATGAGTGTTTAGATAAAGGAAGGGTATTAAAAAGATATTTGAAGCCATGTAAATTTAAAATCTCATTGAAACAGTGATCAGAGTTGGGATTCAGTGACGAGAGCAGTCTCAGCAGTGAGAGGCATGAAAGTCACTGGAGAAGGTTTTAGGAGAGCTACACAGTGTTGGTGAAAGGTCAAGAAGTGCCTGTCAGCAGTGGGACCCTATCTGAGAGGGCTTTCCCAGTGTTGATGTGTTTGTTGTTGTTGTTGTTGTTGTTGAGTTGTTTTTTTTTTTTTTTTTTTAAAGTGCTTAATTTCCAAAAGTTCTAGAAAACCATTTGAAGTTTTTTACTTTATGGCTTTGAAACTGTTGTTGTTTTACTGGATGTCCTTCTGCTGATGTCACAAGAGATAAAAAAAGATGATTTCATATTAAAAATCAGAAAGGGAAAAAAAAGATTTTTTTTATTATTCCATCCTACAGATTAAAATTATCTACTGTATGATGTGTTTTAGATGCTGCTGCTACACTAATGTGCCATTGTCAGATGTACAGCCACAAATCTGCATGTGATTCAAATGACACTGTTAGGCTAAACCTTGCAGGGGTGTCATGAAACCCTTCATGAAAACAGTGTTCCAGTTCTTGAAACAAGGTTGCATTAGATTAGGGGACCATTACTAAATTAATTAGCATGGAAAATGCATAATAATGTGTTATTGAACAGGCCATCAACCTGAATAGATTATTGTAGGGGCACACGGTTTATCCTGGCTTTTTAGCAGTTTATAGTTTTCAATGCTGCAAATTTTTTCATTTAATAATATTTTTTTTCAGTAGGAAAATGGGCATAGTTGGTGAGCTATTTCATGAAAAAAACTTTAAAAATTATGGAATATGTCTGTAAGAGATGATTTTGAGAGTCTGTGAGTCTCAGGAGACTTCCACAGGACTGGATCACTTAAATATGGGAATGGGGTCACCAAATCAGGAGGAGGCTTTAGAAATGTTACCTGACACATATTGTCTACTCAGTCTTCCCAGACCAGATTAGGAAGAGTGAGTTTTGTAAATGCACTTTTCATGTAAAATGTACTACAATAATTTAAAGCAGGGTGCTGTTTGGATGAGAACATTTCTCCTTTTTGCAACACGAACACAAAGACAGAGCAAACTGGAAATTGTGGTAAACAAAAAATGAAATTGAGTTATCGCCATCCTTTGCTCCTTGACATCTTTAACTTGTCATTTCCCTTTAAATTCAGATTTGCCTTCTAAATGTGGGAAGGGGAAATGTTTTATTACTCAGCCTTGTTATATTATAATTACTGGCTTTTTATTTTGCTACAGCGATGTGGTGAATAAGAGAAGTGACTGCAACACATGCTGCTCCTCTTTCCCCTGGTTCCATCAGTCTTTCCCATTGTGCACGCACAAGGAGGAGAGGACATGACTGAGTAATCAAAATGAGTCACTTTCCTATCTTTTGTGAAATAACTCTCTGTTCAGCACTCCCCTCTGCCAAGAAGCAGGCAGCTATTGCAAGTAGGTAATTGCCCTGCTAACACATGCCAGGGCTCAGATAAGAACCAAGCTGGGTACACGCAGAGTATTAACACATTCTCCAAGCCCTGACTCTGCAGAAAAAGATTCAGCATTTTCATCCAAGATAATATGCTCTAATTAACCAGTGCACGGTACTTTACACTAAATAGAGGGCTTGAATAGAACTTTGGGAATGGGATAATGGAGGCTTATTAGGTTAATAAAGAATCATGTGTTCCAAGGCTGACTTAAAAACACAATTAGACTTCCTTTAAAATAGGCCAAAGTATTTCAGATTTAATCAGTCCCCTGGAGGTTATTGAAATTATGAAATAGGTTTGGCAATCGATAAGTGACATCATTTATGCTCTTCAGAAAATGAAAATGCTCTAAAGAAACACCAGGAGCTTTGGTGGCTAAAAGCCACCTGAAAACAGCCTTAGAGACTGAATGCTTTTTGTCCAGCATTTGGATAGAAAACAATTTATTACAAAAGTGGGAACCAATCTCTAATATTATGTGAGATATATAAGATGTGTATTTTCCCCAGAGGAGGGGCTTCAGGCACTTTGATGAGTTAATGGTGGCTTACAAAATGCTTTCAGAGTGCTCCTTTCTTCTCAAACCTTGGGAACATCACGGAGTTTTTCCACGGGGTTCCACTGGCCAGGTTTGGGTCGCCTGGTCTACAGCTCTGACTATCTTGAGTGGTCCATTTTCTGTGAAGCACCACTACAGTGGTGTTCCTACTGACCTCTCCTTAAGCCCATGTGGCATCTATGCGACACCAGTGGGTGCCTTCAGGTGGCCACCAACGCTGGGCTGCAGGTGTCCAAGCATGGGAACTGATTTCAGAGCTCTGTGCTAGGTCTGTGTGACTTCCTTGGGGTACTGGTGGTGCTGGACACAAGTCAGCACCTGCAGCCCAGAAAAGCCAATCGTGTCCTGGGATGTCTCAGAAAACGCAGGACCCTGCCCCTCTGCCCCGCTCTGCTGAGCCCCACCTGCAGAGCTGCCTCCAGCTCTGGGATCCCAGCACAGGAAGGACAGGGAGCTGCTGGAGCCAGGCCGGAGCAGGGACACCAAAGGGATCAAAGGGATGGAGCAGCTCTGCTGGGAGGAAAGGCTGAGGGAATTGGGATTGTTCAGTCTGGAGAAGAGAATCATTGGGGTGACCCAATTGTAGCCTTCCTGCTTGAAGTGAGCCTACAAAATAATGGAGAGAGATTCTTGACAAGGGCCTGGAGTGATAGGGAAAGGGAGAATGGCTTCACACTGACAGAGAGCAGGTTCAGGTTGTATATTAGGAAGAAATTCTTCCCTGTGAGGGTGCTGAGGCCCTGGCACAGGTTTTCCAGAGAAGCCCTGGAAGTGGCCAAGGCCAGGTTGGATGGTGCTTGGAGCAACCTGGAGTAGTGGAAGATGCCTGCCTATGGCAGAGGGTGGGATGGGATGGGCTTTAAGGTCCCTGCCAGCCCAAACCCTTCTATGATTCTACAACTCCTGCATGGACACAAACTCTTGGAGCTCTGAACCTCATAGAATTGTGGCAGTTTATTCTCTGTTTTTCTCAGCAATTTTCTCTCAACAACTGCGCTCAGCAACTTGAAACAATTTCTGGGTTGATCTGACACTTGACAATGTTGTCTGAATCCTTCCTTGAGTCTTCTGTTGTAAATGTGTAACACACTATAACACAGTAGCACATACAACATTACCTGCATTTCTCATTTCTACTTGTGTGGGTGTGGTTTTTTTTTTTTTTGGTTTTTTTTTTTTTTTTTTTTTTGAGGGGGTGTTTTTTCTAACATATACAGCCTGAAATGTATTTGTTCTGCCAGCAATCTGTGCCATTGTTCCTGCTTTTTATCAATTTAAATTTTCCTTAGCTGATTACGTAGCAACTGATGAGCCAAACACCCCAGGGCCTGATTATTAGGCAAAAATCCTCACCTGAAATCAAAGGGAGTTTCAGCCTAAAGGGTGGGACTGTCTGTCATGAATATTGAAAAACATCATCAAAATGGATCACGCCATCATGTATGCGTAATCAAAATAGCCAAATGTGTTTTAACCTTTTTAGTGGAAATAATATTTAAAAAGAAATACTGGAAGGGTGGGAACACATCTGAGGAAAGAGTCTGCAAGTAAAATGTAGCTCATATGACTGGTGTGGTACATTAACAGGGGATTATTTCTAGGACTGGCACTGGCAGAATTTAATCTTTCCTTCGCAGATCTTCTCAGATTAATTTGAATTTTCTCACATTTAAAAAAATCAAATATTCACCTAACTTTTTTCAGTTTTTCTCCACTCACCACCCATCTTCCTCCATCTTCGCAGAAAATAAACTCTAGTTGACCCATAACTAATACATGAAAGACTGTAACTCTCAATAGCTGCAAAAAATACTTTATAACACTTCAGCCTGTCAAGGCACAAACTGTTCTCCTCCTCCAGCTATTCAGTGAATATCACTGTATTTAATTTCTATCTCCTCTAAAAAGTGTCAAAGAAAGTCAAGTACACAGGACAAATCCAGGCTTCTAGGAGGACTCCCACATGCTTTGAACTGAACCCTAATTTCAGTGCCTATTTCAGTTAATTTCAGTTAATTATACAGCCAGTTAGGTCAGTGCCTGCCTCCCCAGCCAAGTGACCTGCAGGAGACCTGTGAGAACTGACACCAGCTCCTGAATGCCAGGTGAGTATTACCTGTGGATCTCTTCTTATCCCATGGTGTGACAGATGTCTGAACAAAGCTGTCCTTGGTCAGGACAGGCCATTAGGAAAAATATTTCCTGAATTCTGTGCAACTTCTGCAATTATGTGCAGATTTTTCAGGCCAGTAAGAGTTATGTTTAACCATACACTGTGATACTGCTTTATACTGGCTGCACAAAATAATTAAAATAACAAAGCCCATAGCTGTGCTTTGTTTGCCTCAAGTAACATTAGAATACAATGAGATAAGAAAGAAAATCTTCCTTTCATGTTCTGGAAGTCTGCTTCCTGCTTCCATGTGGATGTGCTCTAGGAAACAGCAGGTTAGGTGTGTTTGGAAGTGAATCTGTCAGCCACTTTGCTCATGTAACCCTTTTGTGATATTTGCCTGGAGCAGGGATGACTCCACCAAGCTCTTGCTGTTTTTCAAGGCACCAGGTGAGGGTCAATGTGCCACTAATTTTCCTGAAAAAGGCAAAAGGAATAATTTATCTTCTTCAGTGGGTTAAACACAATTTGAGCCCAAATGCTGGGCACATGCAACCCAGCACCCATTTCTCCAGTGGGATGCTGGTTCCCTTCCCTTTGAGAGGAGCAGGCACAATGTCAAAACAGGAGAATCCAGGAGAGCTGCTGGAAATGCAGTTTTGGGTACCCTGGTGATGCTGCAGTTGTTCACACGCTGTGCCACCAGCACATGGCTGAGTAATGTGCAGGATGACTTGGGTAACACAGGGCAAGATTTCATCCTTTTCTTGTAATTCTTCACCCTGACTTTTTTCCAGCTGTGGCCAAGTCAAACACCCCTGAAATCGGAGATGGCTGCATTCAGCAAAGGTGCATGCAGCAACTTCTTAGAGGTGCCAGCAGCCTCCTCCTTTGCATGGCCACACCTGGGACCGTCTTGGTTCTTGCAAAGGTTTGGTTCTGCACATCTGGAGCTGTGCAGTGCCCCAACAGAAAAGGAATACATTTACGGCCAGTGTAAGGATAAACATTTACCAGAACTCATCTGTAACAGCACAACAGGAAAACTATTTAAAAACAACAACAACAACAACAATAAAGAAACCAGCCAAGAAATAAAGGAGTGGTTAATCCCATTGCCTGGACTGATCTATTTTTATACCAGCAATAACAAAGAGATTGGCAATGAATTGCACTTATTATCTTGAGTGCAATAGCAGTGAGGACCCACCGTCCCTGACATCACTGGGTTTTATATCAAAAACGAAAGCATTGCTTTTTATAGCATATAGTGGCAGTGTTCACAAAATATCCAAATGGTCAGGTTTCACTCTCACTGAAGGGAATTTAAAGGCTGCTGCTGACTTTTGTGGGAGTTGGACCAGGCCCCATAGCAACTACTTATGCCCAAATACAACCTATGGCTGCTGCAAGTAGCGGCAAGCCTTAGGTTTGCATGATGATGATTCTATTTTAAATTTTGTGTAGGGAACACACACACACACACACACACACACACACACACACACACACACACACATAATTGTTTGTTTTTCAGAACTGCTTTTATCTCTAAGTGTTATGATAACCTTTTATCAGGCTCTAAGCTGGCACTCCGCAGGTTTAGGGAGGAGTGAATGCTCCTGGTGCCTCTGCCTAGGAATCTAGGAATAGATCTGGGATCTATGGATGCTTGTGTTTGGGTTGTAACAAGCTTGGGAAGGACAAAGGAGTAATTTCCTGATTAGAGCCATTTTTCCTGGTTAGAGCTCCCTGGTTAGGGCCACTTTTCTGAAACTTCTCTGTGGAGAGCAAGGTCTCAGGAAGCAGGTGCCTCCCAGGAAGGAGGAAAAGGAGTCAGCACACAAACCTCAAAAAGACCTGCAGACAGAAGTCTTAAGGAGGATGGAAATGGAAATGGACATACAACTGTAGGGAAAGATCATGCTGGAGCTACAAGAATCTCATTTCAAGACTCAGACAATGTAATGCATGTAAATCTGAGGTTACCTGAAATCTTGAGAAGACACTGGTTGGTGTAACACATGAGAAACAGTAGCCAAGGAAGAGGGAAGAGCAGCAGGGTGTGAATAAGAAGGGTGTCTAAATTTACCCAGATCTGTACAGCCTTTATGTTGCTTTTAAGAAAACAAAAAATCATCACAGGACTTTTTCAAGTTTTAAAGATGATCCCTTTAAAGATGGAGAATGCCGCAAGGAAGAGAGAAGGAGGTGCAATGCAGCAGAGAAAACGAAATAGCCACCAAGCATGTCCTCCGTTTCCAGGAGCAGATGTTTATGAGAGAGTACAAAGCTGAGGTTGTGTAACATTATTCATTTCCTTGTTTGGCTTCAGTAATCGTCTCTTCAGGGTCTTCCTGAGGTGGATGTGCAGCATGGGCAGTCGTGTCCTCCTGCACCAGCCTTCTGGCATGGATGTAGCCACTGCCTCCTGGAACCTCTTGGAATTTCACCCTCCTCACTTTGCCATGGCAAGAAACTCTGCAAAACCACTCCATGCTGCTCAATAAAACAGGGAGCCCTTCTTTGCCCCAGCCTGTTAATATCACTTTTTGTGCCCTGTCATTTTGTTGTAACACTTGGTCACCAATGGTTAACTGCTGTCTCTGTCTCCCCATTTATGAATTTGGAGACATCTCCCACATCTCTCCCCTCAATCAGATCATCTTGATATACCTTATTTATGGTAAATTCTTTCCTTTCTCTGTAAACTAAGATGATGTTTCCAAGGATGAACAGGTAAAATCAATACCCAAAGATATTTCTGGTTTCAAGAAAGTGTCCATGTGAGCTGGGGTTAAAAATCACCTATGAGGAATTATAGCACATACATTTGAAAATCCCAAATCACCCAATCTTTGTGATTATGGAGAGACCTATAAGACATGCACTCTTAAAAAAGTAGATAATGATTTTAAAATTAGGTGTTTCAAAATAATCCACTGGCTGCTGAACACGCATGACTTTTTTACTGTTTGGGTCATTGTTGTTAATTTATGTAAAGAAGGTAGATAAATCAAATAATGGGAAGCCCACTCCTTCCTCAACCTTTACGGCTGATCCAGTGCCCCAGCACTGTTTTCATTCAACTATCTAAATATTCATCTAAACTATTGACCGGATGCAGAGTGGAAAAAAATAACTTGAAATAAACAGGCTTCTCTATTTATACACACTCTGTTGTGCTTGTGCTGGGGCTGACCAAGAAGACGCGTGTTTCTGGAAATCAAATAATTCTGTGCAGAAATGAAGATTACAATGAAAGAAAAAGACAATCCAGTGTTGCGTCAGTGGACAAAGCCACATCTCAGTGAGTTTGCCTGTCCTCAGGGGCTATGGTGGCATGTAATACTTTCTCTGTTGTGGCCATTTTAATTATGTGTTTTGGTTGAGCACATGGGTGCTCTGATGAAGGACATAGCGATTTCAGAGTCAGTAGCACACCTGGTATCTGTGGCCTTTATTTCAGTGTAAGTCAGCTACCTGAGTCACACTAACGGGGGGAGACCAGTTCTCAGGTGCTTTTTTATAACTGTTTGGTTTAGCTCTCTATAAAAATAGAGAGGAGCAATGGAAACAAAGTTTCCTTCACTGTTATCCAGAATTTTATTAGCATTATACAATTTTTTAATCACAGTTTATCATTTCAGAGCAATAAGAAAACACTGAGCAGAAGGCTTATTGCCCACTAAACCTTATCTCAAACAGAAAGTCCTGGCAAGGCACAAATCATCCAAGGCAAGTTCTACTGGCACGAGAGTTATAATATCCAGATTAAGTCAGTAGATAAAGCTGAGAAGGTATGAAAAAAGCACTATGATTTTAAGGCTATTGCTGGTATCTTGACAATGTTATAAATGAGACAGTGTCTCATTCTGTGCAGCAATGTGACATTATTGACTTCAACAACGGTTGCATGAAAATTATTGCAGGGTAGAAACTGAGTCAATGCTAATGGAAAAGAATAATATCTCCCAATTTCAAGGTTATGCAATCATCTGGCAATGCAGACCACTCAGAAACAGAGAGTTCCAAAGAAACATAAAAGAGTAGGACACAAAATTTGTGCAAATTATTTATAAAGGGATTTTTCCCCCCTTAATGAAGTGATGTGTGGTTAGCTGATGTACTTGTTCTTTCCTAGAAAGCAGATCCTCAGCATTGAGAAAAGAGAATAGCTTTGCCCTCTTGGATTGCAGACTGAGAAGGAGAGGAAGAAAAGATACTGTGATTCTGAGCATGGGAATTATGAGGCAACACACACACACAGAAGTAAGTAAGGTGTTATTCTCTATACAGTCATTTTTAGCACTGTGGATTGGTTAAAAGAGAAAAGACAAAATTCCTTTAGAGGTCAGCTGATTCAGGACCAAGCTCTAGGGACCTCTCAAGAAAAATAAGGAAAACATCCCCAAACAGAGAAAATTCAGTGAAACCCAGCCTTGGACACAGGCTAAATAACAGCACTGCCTGAAGACAAGAAGGTATTGGGTAAAAATGAGAAAGGCCATAATTCCTAGGGCTTTATTTCCACAGGGTCCCAAGCTTTGAAGTGTACTTAGACTAAACCTTAGATCACTCTCAGACGGTTTCTCTCAAGGAAGAGCACAGGTTAAAGAAGAATGGGAAAACATAAACAGGTTGGATGTCACATGTAAATAAAAACAAGCAGCAGTCCTGACGGAACAGTTGCGGATTTCAAGGAGACGTGGGCTCATGCAGGATGTGAGTAACTCCCAGAGACTTCCCACTATCTTTCAGTGGGCTCCCACTGACGTTACTGGTATCCTGTGGTGAGAGAATAGGACCAATATTTTTAGATGTGGTGCTGGCTGTTCTCTGGAGTCCTTGCAGCACCGGTGTATTTTTAGTGGCTCATTATAGGCAGTGGAGGAGCCTTTGCGTCGTGTTGTGTCACACGCAGCGTGTGAACTTCCTGTCCCAGCTCCTCTGTGCCTTTGATCCTGCCCATCCAGCCACCACAGCAGCAGAGCTGTCCCTCCAGCCATGGCCATTTCTTCCTTAATAGGACTTCCCAGGTAGGTGAAACGTGCCAGACAGGGTAGAGTGTCACTGTGCTGACACGACAGCCGCTGCAGAGGGACCAGTTGGAGCAATGCCAGAGACACTGTGGATATTTCATCCCTCTGCCTGTCAATATTCTGTATTCCATGTCACTGTATCCTATCCATATTTTGCATTCTTTGCAGCTGTAGTAACATCACCTTGCCAGGTATAGCTGCCTGTGCTATTACACAGTTTGCTACTTGCTGACAAGGCCTATGAATATTTAGAACTCATAACTGAGTGTATCATGACTAATAAGTTGATCTAGAGTGGTAATTTCTGATGGTTTTCTCTGGTGTATGTTTCTAGGAAAGAAGATCAGTTTTCCTTTGTAAAGTTTCTTTGACTTTCCTGTTATGATTGTTATTCAAAATACCTAAAAAGTGATGTTCTACTGAACATCTATGTTTCTATGTTCTATGTTTTTCTTACTGTCTTCCTTTTCATCAGTGAATCCTTAATAGATGTTGTCAGTAACACATGCTAGCTGTTAGAGAATCCAGATGAAATTATACAATGCCTCATGACACACTGTTTCCCCACTCCTCACTGCTATACACCCAATCCATCATGACAGCTGCTTAAGAGCCACAATGCCAGTTTCATATGTGAATTTCCTAGAAAAAATAACACAATATTTCTTTTCACTTTGAAAGCATGGGAGTAGCGAGATTCTTATTCCCCAGAGAATGGTTATATAAGTTTATGCATTTCAACAAAACTTGCAAAACACTTGCATTTGAGTTAGAGAATCACACAATGTATTTTGATGTACTTTCATCGCAATTTTCTGTACTGACTCTTCAGACTTTCAGTAGTTTATCTTGTTTGTAGGGACAGAATATTGCAAGAGAGCATTTGCTGTATTTTCAACTACTTTGCACAACCTTTACCTAAGCACGACAGTGAAAAGTGGGAGCCAGGAGATAAGAGAGAGATGCAGCTTTTGAGAAGAAATTCTGCTGCTGCTGATCCAGGCCTCTCTGTGCAGGGTTATTGCCATAAGCCTCAGCTCAAAGGGTGGCTGCTGAGACTATGAATGACAGGGCTTCCCTGCAAAGGCTGCTGGCTTTCAAAATAAAAGAACCAAAATTTCCAATGGCCTTTCCCCTCCACAAAGAATTGAAATCGAATGAGAGTGGATTTGAAGCTCTCCTAAAATCTCCTGCAGCCTCTCTAAGGGCACCTAGAGAGTATTGAGGCGCTGGCTGGCACCTGATTTTTTAAAAAAATACTGGGTTCCCCAGATGCTGCGAGGTGCACAGGAGCTGTCTGACATGAGGCATTTTCTCTCCTTTGGGTTTATTCCCAGGGGGATATCTGAAGTGCCCTGACCTGATACTTGTCCTCACAAACTGTATATCTGTGCACACATGTACATTCATATATTTGTACACAAAAACACCTACACACCCTTCAGGCAAAAGAGGAGAGACAAACTGTTGATTACAGAAGAAATTCCACCACTGTGTGTAAGGTAAAACTGAGTGGCTTACTCAGGATATTTTATTATTACTTTTGCTCTGCTTTGGTAGGTAGCAACCCCAACGAAAGGGAGGAGGAAAAACCAGAGCTGTGCACCCGCCAGTGATGGGAATGGAAACATCTCTCTGTTCCTTCCAAATGTGATCTCCAGACCAGCCTTGCTTCATGCTGCTTCTTCAGGCAGCAGTACTTTGGAAAGCATTTCACAGCTCCAACTGTTTTCTCTATGCTCAGGAGAGATTCCTGCTCTCAGCTGTGTAAATGTTTTAACTGAGATTCATGCTTGGCTATTCAGGTCACTGCTTTCTCTTCCGGCCCACACAGACCAAAATGCATCTATATAAGCACAAAGTGTCCAAAATCAACACAGTATTTTTCACTTGAACACACCCATGGCACGTGGCTCCCTCCAAGTACAGGATACAATGCCAAGCAGTAGATTTGTACGTTTGCCTGACGTGAACTTAGCATGATTTATAAAAAAACAGGCAATAGGCCGGTTGTGTGCCCGAGTAAATCTGGCTTGGCAGAAACTATCATTCCAAGGAAGGAACTCAAGGAAATCAAACTCTCCCTCTGGTCTTGAGAAGGGACTTATCTAATGTAGGAAGTGTTCTCAAAATATTTAATTTGTATTAAGAATTACAATGTATTTCTTTCTGAATTCAAGTAACTCTATCTCCTTTGCTGGAAGAATAAAATAAATTTCTTTCTGCTGTTTTGTCTTTATTGTTTAAGGGGTTTAGGGACATCTTGAAGCTCAACAGCATTTAAATGATCAAAAGACCCTTAGTTGTAGAAAGACCTAGATAGCTCTAGATATAGATTTAACCAATGCACACATTGTCCGGGATTGTGTTTCCACATATTGACATCCTGCCTGCAACTGTATGTCTTAAAAACCAGCAGTTTTTTCCACAGCTGATCTTGCAAAACAGGAGGAGGAGGGCTTTCCCTAAACTTGGGAAAACAACAAAAAAAAAATCAAGCCTCTAGAGGTAAGAGATTGATGCAAGTGTCTTTAACTATCTCCACTGGTGCATTATTGTCATTGTCACCACTGTCCCAGATTCCCCCTTCTCTTTGCCAGTCTATGGAGGGAGGTGCTCCCCACACAAGAACCACCAACATGTCTTAACTACAGAAAATGAATGCTCTTGCTGCTATTTGACAGTCATCACATTCTCTCCCCCCTTTTAAAATCTATATCCACATTCTAGCCTTGTATTTCTTTCCAACAATATTTATCTCCACAGATGATTTGGGTCAAAGTTAGCAATAATTCTGGGACAAGAAAGTCACTATATGTGATAAATCAGTTTTGGCAGAAAAAAAAAAAAAATCAAATATTCTTCTCTTGTTGTTCAGGAGGTCTCTAGATAGCCCAAACTGTAAATGTATCTGTGTGTATCACTGTAAGTAAACTTCCCCCAGGAGGCAGAAGAATATTTATTTGTGCTGCAAATGCTTAATGAAGCTCCTCCTGAAGGACATGTTGCTCACTGTGCACCCTCCCATCTGCATTTATTACAAGCAGTAATTATGCCTGATTCAGGTAAAGACAGGTGATTCACATGGATGGGCCAAAGTAAAAGGTGCCTTACAGAGGACAAAAGTAAAAACAATACAGAAGTTGAAAGTATTTTTCCATAGGTTTCTCTTCTCCCTCCATGAATCAATGAAGTTGTTACACTGACATTTATTTGTAAAAAGATGTATTGACATGGCCTTAATGCTGGGATGGCTTCAAGTTCATACACCAGTGCAGATTACCAGATTGAGGGAAAAATATGTTAAGTTTCACCTCAAGTTTGAGATACAGAGGGGGAAGTGTGTTGGTGAAATCTGAATAATTCTAGGGGCAAATATTGTCCTGTTCTCAAATTCCACTTAGTTCCACTTGGTTGCTTTTTGGGTTTTTTTGACCACACATCCATACCAGTTGCCACCTCTGCTCCCCATGTGGTACCAGGACAATAAGGAGTAGTTCCAGGCCAAGTTAGAGCTGAACATTTAAGTTCCTTTCAGTATTTTGGATAGCTTTAGGAGAAAGCAATAAAGCCACACAATGACACATGAAGCAGAGCCCACTATGAGTAAACAGGGCCATCTATTCCTGTTTCCCCCACACACCTCATTTTGCATTAAAAACTTTAATTAAAACTTTAATTAAAAAATTTAAATGTCTGTCTGAATGTAAGGTTTAATTTTGCAGTTTTTGGAGTAGAGAGGAAATGGTTTTGGGTTTTTTCCCCTAAATTTTCAGCCACTTCCCATTAGTTTCTAGTCAGTCTGTGTAATTCTGTCTTATAACAAGTGGCCTAGCAAGTCATGGCTTTAGAGTTTTCCTTATGGCAGCAATCAGTGATCCATAACTGCTATGCTGGCTGCTGGGCAAACTCTCACTTGTCCTAAATGTTTTACAGAGCCAAGACTAGTGAAGTGTAAAGGGAAACACGAACACCCTCATTATCGATTGGAAATAAAAAATGGAGAGTTATTCAGAGCTTTTCCCAAGTTCAGACAGGAGGCCTGAATCACAGTTTCAGCTCCCTCAATGCCAGACCCACATTCCAGTCACCAATACTACACTTCTGTCAGCAAATCTTTAAACTTGGTGATTCCTGCTCTGGCACAGCCTGCTTCCAGATGCTGCATGATCAACTAAGTGAATTTTCTTGCTAGGTAAGGATGCAGGTTATGTCAGAGCCTTTATAATTTTAGCAGTCTACTTTGGTAACTTTGATTTGATGACCCTTTTAGAAGAAAATAGTGAAGTGGGAATCTCAGGAGACATGATTTGGTAGCATCAGTAATGCCAGATATTCCAAGCCTGCACCCTGCTTGTTCCTATGCCCTAACTGTGCCAGGAAAATCCTGCATGTGAAGAAGGCCAGGGAATTTGGCAGAACCTCCCAAACCTAAGTTGTTTTGTTTTTTGCAATTTAAAAATAAGGGAATTTATTCTTGTAGATGCAGGAATGACAAGTGTTACACTGGAAAACCTGAAGCCACATCGCTGCTGAGCAGTCTCTACTCTGGAATCTGTGATGCAGACATGAAATTGTAGGCAATGTCATTGAATACCTGTGTTATATGTCCTGACCAACACCATACCCACAAAAGATAGGTGAATATGCATCTTGTAAATAAGTCACCTTTAATGAAACACACAGACTGAATCCCCCTCATTCTACTCCCCGTGTTTTGTTGGGCTTCATCTTAAATTGAGCTGTGAATATTTCCATGCAACAAAACATCTATGAAGGACTGTGTTTTACTTATGATCCCAGGGGAAAATGTACTATTACCATATCAATTTGGAGAAGAGGATGCCAGATGACTGGAACAGACTACAGAATATATTTGAAGTTAGGAGGGCTATACATCCTGTGTAGAATGTGCAACATTAAAAAAAAATAAAACAAAAAGAAAGAGAAAAGAATGCTAAGTCTATAGCAGCCTAGGGGTGCTTTATCAGTCATGCAGTGCATATGAGAAAAATATTGTTAATTAATAAGGGTGAAGATGTGCTTAAGTAGGAGGAAAGAAGAATATGTCTGGTATAGAAGCTAACACAGCCCACTCAGTAAGCATTCACCCTGCAAGCCTGAAGCAAATCCTAGTACTGCTGATAAAAAACCCCATGAGAGTTGCCAGAGGTCTTGGTCTAAGAGATAAATCTAAGAAAGAAAATAAAACAGCACACTGCCTGTTCCATATAAGAATGTCCAGGTCTATCTATATATAACATCCTGTATCTGACAGCATCCAGGAAGAGACAGTGAAAGAGTTTGCTTTTCCTTAATTTCTTTTTCCCAGTGAACTGTGGCCAGAGGTTACAACCATGTTGTCAGAGCACTTGATGCACCATGATTTTGTTAATTTGTCTGCATTACCATTTTGGACCTGTTTATGCATACCTAAACTAACCTGCCAAAGGGCATTCAACATGAGCCCCAAACATGGCATTTCCTTTGATTATGTTGGTAACTGCTGTTCTCATTTGCTGCCCTTTATTTCTTGTGCAACTGGAAGGAGGGAATGACTATTGCTCCTTCTTCTCCCATGTTGTATTTGATCTGATGGACACTCTCCAGTGACTCTTTTCCAGGCTGAATAGTCCTGTTCTCCTCCTCCAATCTAAAATTGTACAGAAACCTCACATGCGTCTGACCATTCCTGCTCCCCAGGCACACCTCCTTCCTAGTCCTGTTATAGCCTTTCTGGAGCTACACACAGAGATCCAGAGTAGGGTCACTAGGGATTTATGCTGCAGTAAAATGCAAAATACCTTCTCCTCACTTTTAATTTCTCTTCCAGTAACTCCCAAATGCCCTTTCCACTGCTGGCCTCTGAGAACTTTAGGAAAGGACTCCAAGACCTGTCCTTTGTGAGTGCCACTTGCTCTTTCAGGGCCTTCCCAGTACAGAAATTCTTAGGTTTTTTCCTCCTCTTATTATCTATTCCTTTGAATCTACTGACTCTGACCTCTGTCTATTTTTTTTTGTCACCCAGCTGGCTGAAGCTCTTCACAGTCATTACAGTTGTGACACCTTGAACAGAAGTCTGCCAGCCATGAAATACTAAATACTTCTGAAGGGCTGGCTTTTGTTGCCATTGCTCACAAGTCTCATTAACACTTCGGGTCTCACACGTCTATCACATTAAGGGTGGGTTCAATCAACCTTTACACAATGCAGAGAAGGAGCAGATACACAAACCCCAAACATACTGGCACAAGAACATGTCTGCACTGTTGGAAGGGGTTTGTCTATTGTACCGCAAGTCCGTGTGAAATGAAATCAAAACCATAAAAGAGACAATGGTGCAAGTCAATTATATCAGAAGTGTCAGGGATCTCTTTCTCTGCCTGCCATGAATGTTCAGAAGAGCCTGATGTCTCCACAGCCCCAAGGGCATTGCTCTGGTCCATGCACACAGGACTGCTGTCCCAAACTGAAGTTAATGAGGATTTATCCCCCCCAACATAATAACCCTCCTTAATCTGTAAGCTTCATTGCTGGACTCTTCATGTGCATTATCCATTGTATTTGAAGATAAACCTTTAAGTCCAAAACTGTGGCAATCCTTCAGTGATCCCACTCACAAACCATGGCAGAGGAGCTGTGTGTGGTGTTTGCCTCTGACTCCTTTCTGCAGTTAAAGTACATGAGAATTGCTCTCAGTTGTTGAAGCAGCCCTCCTTTCTTATCTTCCTGACCACTGTTTGCAACATCTGTCAGTGCTTATTTAGGAGGGCCCCAAGACACAAAGAGCACCAGGACAATTACACTGAGCTCTGTACTCCATTGTCAGGATGCTCTTGTCTCGGCTTGGAAAAAATATCTTCAATGGGAATAAGATGAATTTTTTTTTTATGGTTTAGAAAGTATATGTTGGCAAAGGCTTGTCTCTAACAAATGCTGTTTCTTTTTAAAATAACGTCAGGGGAAAACCCCATCATAACTCTTTTTAACTATTGTAAGACAATAAACTGCTCTACCCAAATAACATATGCCATTTTTCTCATTTCAACCTGAACTATGTCTCTTTGACAGACTTCAAAATCTCCTCACAGTCATGGGGGGACAGCACTGACAGATACAGAGCTCAGGAAATTTAAATGAAAATTTTCCAATCCTTTCAATGGGAATCTTGGCAGAAGAAGGAAAAGGATAAGACAATGGAATTTCAGCTGATGGGGATAGATGATCCTTCTGCTGCCACAGAAAGCCTAATGTATCTGCTGACAACTGTTGAAAGATGCATTTCCTTCATGATTTTTTGTTGAATACTTGTATGTTTAGGGACAGCTCTGTCTTCATGCCGACCCAGTGTCGAAAAAAACAAACGAAGGAAAACTTGCAAATGCAATGCAAAACTTTTGTTTTCATTTCTGAAAGCAGCTCATGACAAATAGCAACTAAAAGCACAAGTAAAAGCAAGCAATTACTGCTGAGCATCACAAGCGCCCCAGTCCTCCAGGCATTTATGTGGCATTTATGTGACTGCCTGCTGAAATAAGCACAGCTGACAGAGTTACACACCTGAAGCACATCTTTACATGGAAATATCTGCACAACCTGGGTGCTAATGCACATGTTTTCACAGAAGATTCTAAGGCTTGACTAAATCCCACTGAAGTTGATGGAAAGGCTCCAGGAGCCTGTAGGAATCAAATCAAAAGGGTGCATATTGTGCCTTTCACCCAAGTCTGCATTAGCAAAGGTGACTTGGGTGTCTCTCCCACTACCATGCAACGCTCAATGTGCTTTTGCTCTTTAAAGACTAGGTATTCCTTTTATCAGAACCAAATCTGTTCCCTTCTTACAGACAAAAACCCATGTGAGGAAAAAACACTGCAACTCACAACTTCATGCTGAAAACTTATGCACAGCAGAAGAATTAAAACTGCTGATAATTATGGTTGCTTGGTAGGTATAAAATAATTCCTCCTCCTCTCCTTCCTCCAACACTCCGATGAATTAAAGAGAAGCACCAACAGCATAGTGTAGTTTAGATGAAAATACTACCAGTCGAATTAGGTATCTCAGATGCTAAATTACTTCACTTGCCCACTTTGTTAACTGAGTGGAAGGGTGACTTGCTCAGTATGTGGCCAGGGCAGAGTTCTGCTCAGCCTTGTCATCTGGATGGCTGTGAAAACCTTCTGTGTACCCTTTGTAACTGACTGGGATATTCCATATGGCAGACCTGTTTGAGAAACTGCTCTGCACCTGAAACTAAAAAGGAAGTATTGCTTGTGCTTATGAATGAGAATTTAGAGAAAAACATTGATTTCCAGTGATTAGAATACTCTAAAATATGCTGTTGATGTGCCCATAATAACTCTAATAATCCTCCCTGATAGCCTTAAAGGCCACAGATTATATTTCACAGTTATAACATGAGATATGCAACTATTTTGTGGAATGTCTGACAATTTAAATAATTTCACAAAATAGCGTCAAGTGTGGAAGTAAGTGATTTCACGGTTCTGTAGACATGCATGTGTAGAAAAATCATGCCAGATTTTGAGAAATTAATTAAACACTAATTTTCCTAAGTAACTGGCTGAAACAATAATTTTGCAAAATGAATGGAAAGTTTAGTCATTTTGTAGATGACTCATTCTGCAACACGAATAGAGCTTACTGATGTGCTTAGAAGTGAATTTAATGCCCAAGAAAACAAAGGATTAATTAGCAATCACTACTCTCTGGATTCATTCCTTAGCACTTTGAACTCTTCAGTCCCAGCTTTACAATCCATCTGTCTCTCGTCCTGTGCTGTCCCTCCCAGGGTAGCTGTTGGCTTCCTGGGAAGATGATTTTATGTTGGATGGCTCCAAGGAACTCTAAGAACAGCTGGCTCGGGGCTGACAGTGATATGGCTCCTTGGCTGACTCTGCTAATCTGACCCAAATGGATCTGCAGCTTGAAAAATCAGCAGAATGCCCAAATGCCAAAAATTCTGCAACTTAACACAAACCCTAGGTTTGTGGGAATGTCTGGGTGTTAGAGCCTGGGAGTGTGCGTGTGCACACTCACAGCAAATCCACACCCACGGTGACTGCCATTAATCACCCTGGGATGTCTACTCCTGGCTCATCAGGATGCATGCAAGAGCAAATTCTTGGTTTCTGAGTGCATTAAAAGACATTTTAAAAGAGGATAATTGCATTTCTGGAGCCCCAAGGACCACACAGTGGATTTTCTCTTCTATGGTGTTAAGTAGGCTGAAGATGATGGCCCAGCTGTAAACTGTGTAGGACTGGGATCATCTTCTTTGCACATGCACACAACATGCAGAAACCAGCTTATGACAAATGGCAGAGCCTTGGCTAATGCCTTTTCCAGGAGAAGGGGCCTTTATTCTCCAGGCCTTTCCACTTGCCCTGTCTCCAGCCATGACATCAGCTTGAGCTCTAATGTGCCAGCTTGCTTCCTTCATCCATTGAAGGCATATGAGGAAAACACAGAACATCTGGTGATCACTTGAGAATGTTCCCCGTAGAAGTTTTGATTCTTGCTAGCAGGCTACTGGAAATGAATACACACATCTGGAAATGAAAATGCACTATGGCATCACTGCAGAACTCTTCTGTAGCAGCCCAAAGGCACGAGAAGCTACTTAGTGAGGCAAAAATGCAAAGGGATACTCTGAATCTTCCTTTAAATGCAGGGTGTTAAATTCTGCACTGCACTAACTCCTCATCACTTTCTTAATCTGCAGCTATGTGGGAAGCTCTCACCAGAGCAGCAGAACTGCCTATGGGAAGAGGCCATGGTCTATGGTAACAGGAGCCATCAAAGTGGTCATCTCTTTGGCTTGGAACACTTGTAGCTGGAAGGAGGTGTTTGCTTTCCATCTCAGTTGCTTTTTGTTTTATTACATGAGCCCAAACATCAGGAAAATGACTCTGTATATTGGTACTTATCTAGGAAGAATAAATAATCAAAGGGATTGTATAAGAAAGGCTGGAAGAGAACATGCTTTCAGGTTTGTGAACCATGTGTAATTTATGGTCCATAAAATCCACTTCTCAAATGAAATGACTGGTGATTGTCTCTTCTGTTAGATGGTCTCATCTCCCAGTTTTGTGTGAGAAATCCTCAAAGGGATCAGCTGGAAGAGGGATCCTGAATCTCCCCTCACTGAGAACATCTTCGTATGGGGGAATCTCCCATCTGACTCCATCACCAGAGGGAAAAGAATCAGGCTTCAGGTGTAAATTTACACAAGTTTTCTTTCAACAGAACATATCTCAGATTCCCAAACCCCCCCGCCCCCCCCCCTTCTTTCTTCGTCCTTTGCTCCTTAGCCTGCATTCTTGCACTGAAGAAAAGTCCTTTTATTTTGAGACCAAGCTCCCTGGTACCCAGATCCTACCAGAATTGTGTTTCTCAGACCCTATCAATGTACTGAGTGAAAAAAAAATAAAGATAAAAAAAATTGATTGTAGAGGAGACCCTCTACAATCAATATCCTGTACAGAAAGTAAAATAATTAATCCTTAAGAGATCTGGTTTTGTTATCCATACACAGGTATGACTTGGTGACCTTTTTGAAGCAAACCTGTGCTTAAATTGTGTGCAACATTCAAAAGTAGAATGAGTGCTATAAAATGCCTCCAAAATACTTATTTTTATGAAGAGGACAATTTAGGGTTAGAGGAGATTGCCTTTATGAAAATGCAGTGGATAACACTCCTCAAGCATGAACTAAACCAAAGCTTATCAACCATTAGGTTGGTCTAGGAGCTGGACTTTGATGATCCTAGTGGGTGCATTCCAACTCAGGATATTCTAGGATTCTAAGAAATCCACTTATATTCTTTTCAGTATGAAAAATGTTAAAAAATGTTATGTATCAGCTCCACACAAACCCAATGGGGGCACACACACAAACGCAAGTGTACAGATTTGGATAGAACAATAAATAGGATATTAAATTCACATATTTATATGTGAACTTCTCTGTGCAGTGCAGAAGCTGACAAACAAAGAGAACTTTTGTCTGCTGGCATTTGCACATTGACCTGGATAGGAAATAATGAAGATACAGCTGAGGCAGTAAAGGAGAAACTTCTTCAGAGCAAATTTACTCAACATCTAGAAAAATGAATAACATAACACTGAACAAACTGAAAACAGTCTCAACCTTTGTTGCTTCCCAACGTCCATGACACTATTTGGAAACCTCCTGTGAAACATACACAAGGACTGGCATAATTTCTTGGGTTTGCTACTTACTTTTTCCAAAAAAGGGACCTTCAGACCTATGCACCTGGAGGACACCATATGCAGTGAAATAATAATAAAAACAAGGGAAACTACTCAGAAATACTTTGCCTCCAACCCTAACAAGACTTCTTTGGGGATGTAAAAGTTCTCTAATATTGAACAGATGTTAAGGTAACCCAAATACAATACCCAGAATCCTTTTTCCAGCCTGTTATTTTATAATTTATCAAAATGTTTAAATGCTCCTTCACTTGGCTATTAAAAAAAATATTATTAAATGAGAGTAAGACTCTTGAGAAGGCTTTGAGCTTTAATGCATTTCACAGAACACCCAGTCACAGAGGAATGAAGGTGCAAAAAACCTGCCAAAGGCTCAGTGAATGGATAAAGTGTTAGAGGTTATGTGAGTTTTTAGAAGATTTTAGACAGTATAATTTCAAAATTGGGACTGCCTCCTTAAAGTCTTATTCAGGCAAAGTGTTCAAGGGATGAAAGGGCAGAAGCTCAGCTTGGGTTCC
This sequence comes from Pyrgilauda ruficollis, assembly GCF_017590135.1. Lineage (NCBI taxonomy): Eukaryota > Metazoa > Chordata > Aves > Passeriformes > Passeridae > Pyrgilauda > Pyrgilauda ruficollis. Next base: position 2,612,722 of record NW_024529155.1, on the reverse strand, counting down.
TTGAGGTTATCTATTCAGCCTGGAAGTTTCTGTTTAGTAGACATGATTCTCTTTAAATGCTAAATTTATGCCTATATCTAGCACAGTTTATATTCTCACTTGTACACATATCAGAATCCTTATGCATCTTGCATAAAAGCAAGGACAAAAGCATGAGTCTAAAACCAAGAGTCCATTCTCTGGTACCAACAAAATAATCTAAAAGTTGATAAAGCTACACTCATTTAACCCTGATTCAGAGGGAAATCAAAAACTCTAGAATGGAATGTGCTCAAATCCACATTCTATACTTGAAAATCTGGAAAACTGGTGAGGAAGGAGCAAAGCCAAAACCTAGATGTGAGTTTGGCAAGTGCTACAAATCCCAACTCAAACCACTTGGGAGCTTTGGACACTCAAGTTCTGCTTCCAAGTTGGCTGCTGGGCCTTGAGCACACACTGAATCTGGGGTGGAGCAGTAAATCACAGCATCACGAGGATTTATTTTTACCTTCTCTTATATGCACTGAGATTGTTTTCATATTAATTCATTTTTGATACCTGCCTTGCTTATTTACAGATATATACAGGATTTACAGGTATATGTTTCTAGGAAACTCCTGTCATTGCATTGCTGTTTTCCTTCTAGCCAGCAGGGAATGCTGGTGTATGGAAGTAACTCTCTCTCCTTGTCATAGGCAGAAATGTCTCTTCCTCACTTAGGAAAGCATAGAAAACATTCCCTGCACAATCTGGAACATATTTGTTTCTGGAACAGTGTTGTTCAAACAAAAGGCCAAACTGGCTTTCAAAGGCAGAGTACTCCTACCTTAGTCCACCCTGCTTTGCTGGTGCTTCTAGCTGCCCTAAAGCAGGATGTCCTATTTTACTTATTATTCCTATTTTTCCTATTTTAGTGCTTGCTACTAAGGCTTCAGCCAAGTAGAATCCTCATGCTGCAGTTGTAGAAAGGCCAGCTTGTCTCCAGGCTGGAAGAAATTCTGATCCTTGAATTGGCAGCCTCTATTCTTAAATATGTGAATGGTCCAAAGATCTCTCAGAGCTTGATTTGATATGACAAAAGCAAAGGTATTTATGTTCCATGGCTATTTTCCCTTGTCAGATCCAGTGAGGATAACATACAGATGTACTCCAAGCCATTCAGTATTCTCAAGAGAGAAAGCCCCTTTGGCAGGCATCCTCACTTTTTCAATAAACATAAGGTTTTTCTCAGTTTTGATTTATAGCACTGAACGTGTCTCTTTTCCATTCTGCAGTCGATGATACTGAAAGCTGGAAGTTAATGGTGTCATAAGAAACCCCAAAGCTTTGTTTCCAAAACCTGCACATATTCTTTAACCTTTTGAAGCAGGGGATATTTGGTGACAAATTTTCCAGAGTAACTGAGCTCCAAGATAAATTTCCATGGGGACATTTTCCACTTTGCACTACAAACTCACAATCTCCAAGGAGTAAGTTGCTCCCTACTTTTTGTGCCCCTTAGGAGTATCAAATGGAAAAGTCTGCCAAAGGAGGGAGGAAAGGAGGATGATCCTGTTCCTGTTCTGCAATTGCAAACCTGCTGGGATGAATTGTTTGAGAGCAGCTCTCCAGAGAGGGATTTGAGATTATTGGTGTGTGTAAGATTGGATATGAGCTGACAACGTTTGTTTGCAGCCCAGAAATCTGGGGATGCATCCAAAGCAATGAGGGCAGCAGGGGAGGGGAGGGGGGGATTCTGCCTCTCTGCCCCGCTCAGGTGAGAGCCCACCTGCAGAGCTGCCTCCAGCTCTGGGATCCCAGCACAGGAAGGACAGGGACCTGCTGGAGCCAGTCCAGAGGAGGGACATGAAGATGATCAGAGGGATGGAACAGCTCTGCTGTGAAGAAAAGCTGGGAGAACTGGGACTGATCAGTCTGGAGAATGGAAGGCTCGAGGGTGACCTAACTGTGGTCTTTCAATAATTAAAGGGGGCTTATAAAGAAGATGGAGAGAAACATTTTATCAAGGGCGATAATCATTGAACAATAGGATCGTGAAGGTTTGGAAAGTCCAAGCTTCGACCAAAGACCACTTTGTCAACTCAACCAAAGCACTGAGTCCAGTCATTCCTTGGACACCTCTGGGACTCCCCCACCTCCCTGGGCAGGTGATGCCTGACCACCTTTTCAGTGAAGAAATTCTTCCTGATGTCCAACCTGAGCCTCCCCTGGTGCAGTCTGAGGCCATTTTCTCTTATCCTGCCATTCCTCACATTGTCTGTGAAGGAAGCCAGAGAGCACCGAAAGAGCAATTTATGACAAGACAGGCTGCTTATCAGTTTGTGACACAGGGCACCAGGATACACACTGTCCTGACTTTTCATTCTCTGCTTTCATTCCCCTCTGAGCCTCCATCCTTTTACCAACAGCCCTCCCTTCCCTGGGACTTCTGGAGCACTTTCCCTGCCACAGCCACTTGGGAACAACTTTCCTAGGTGCAGGCTACCTTCCTCTCCTTTGTGCAGGCTGCCCACCAGTAATGGAGAATTGTAAGTTCTAGATATGAAGGGTTCCCAGGAGCTAAGGCTGGAGTTCCTCCTGCCACAGAGAAGCTCCTGAATCAAAAGAAAAAAAAATGCTTTTTTTTTTCCTTTTCTTCCTTTTTTTTTTTTTTTTTTTGTTTTTTTTTTTTTTTTTTGTTTTTTTTTTTTTTTTTTGTTTTTTTTTTTTTTTTTCCCTTTTTTATTTCTCTCTCTGAATTGGCCACTTTTGCACAGACAAGTGGTGACCCAGAAAGAATGCATTCATTGCTACTGCATATTGCTGTTTTTAAACACTAAAGTCCTATCCTGATGGAGGTAGCTAGGCAGAGATAATTCTAAAGAGCAGTTCCTGTGAAACTGCAGCCTTAACTTTTACAACAGGATACTGTGGAAAGAAGTGTTATTTTTAGAGCCTTGGTTTATCTGGGAAATTTCAGCTTACAGATGAAATATTACTTTCATGACCCATACACATGGATTTTTATGAATGGTTCTTGAGGGGTTACTTTTTGCTTCCAAGCCTGTCTTTGGTGACATTTAAAGCTGTAATAGCAGCACTGTGAGGAGTAACCTGGTCCAAGAGTCCTTCAGATCCATAAGCACACACAGCAGATGTGCAGCATCCGTGGGCAGTTCTTCCATTCACCGGGCTCTGTGCAGGCTCTGCACAAAATCTCACAGGTAAAGCTGCACAAGCACCACGTCAGCTGGGCTGTTTGGGCTGCTCCTCTGCAGTCCCATGGCCTCACTGAGCAGAGCAAAGCACAGCAGAGCATTTGCCATGGCTGTGGAGAGAGTCCTCTCAGAGATCACAGGCCTCCCTGGTACAGCTGAAACACTGCAGAGGCTTTGCACCCCAACACTCCCCTGCCCTCAGGAAAATGAGCTTTATCCAACAGGTGAGCCCCCAGACTCTGTCTCTCAGTGGGAAACACCTGAAAACTTCACTTTCTTTTATGCCAGGATATCAGCCCATGGTGTGATCTGCACACACCCACCAGGGCCACTCTGAGAGCCCTCTGTGTGGCTTCCAACAGTGACACTCTCCCTACATCTTTTTTTCTCTTGCCTCCTTTTTGCTTTGTTTACTTTCCAGGAATTGTCTGAAGTGTTTCCAGTCTGCCTTTACCCAGATTCAGTTCTGATCTTTCTTTTTCTTCTTCTTTATTTCTTTACTTTTTTTTTCCCCTCCCCCTCGGCAGCCTCAGTTGAACTTTGTGGCAACTGAGCAGCAAAGTCTGCTGACTTGCAGCATCCCTGGGGAGCTGATTCAGTCTCTCTCTGCCTGTGGGTCTCTTCAAAGGGCTCCAGCTTAAAGCTGCAGCAAACTGGCAGCTTGCTCTGCTTTTAAATGCATCATGGAATGAGCTGAATGTCAGGGCAGGAGAGCTGGGAGGGTAGGGAGCAGAGGGCTGGATTCCTGAGGGAAGTGGTGCAGGAGAGGAGAGAAAGGGCCTGAAAAACACCCTGGCAATATCCACAGATATACCACAGGGAGAGACCCAAGGTGAGAGTGGAATCTGAGAGATATTGAGATTTTATGAATTTTATAATGAAATAGAAGTACTATAAACTTTTTTTTTTGTTTATTTGAAATGTATCATTCTGCTTTTGGAAGTTTATTCCTTTAAAGCCCTCCTTTCCTTGTTTTTAATGAAATATGATTTTTTTTAAAGGTCATCTTGGAGTAAAATAAAGTTTAATTTCAGGATGGTTGAAACACAACCATTTCAGTTTTCCATAAGCAACACATTTTTGAAAATATTGAACTGTTCTTTCTTGATAATTTCAAAACCTTTCCCTCCTTACTTTTTCTGGAACAGATCCCTAAGTTTTTAAGTGGATTCATGAGCTGTTTTAATTTCTCCAGAACTCTGTGGTTGGATTTACTATCTGTGGAGCACTGGAGCCATGTGGTGCTGTCAGCCCTCATGTGGAAGAGCAGACTCATGGCTCAGCCACTCCCCTGGGACTCAGGAGGCCTCAGTACAGCTTCTGGTTCTGCCAACTATCTTCACCCAAGGCCGAATTCTTGAAGGCACTTTGACAAGCTACTTTTTATTTTAAAAGGTGCCCAAATAGGCTGGGCATCTAACACACACACTGACGCGATTTCCTGATAATTACAGCCAGAAAAAGCCCTGGGGTGGTGCAGGATGGCAGAGCTGCCTTGCACCACTTTGCTGGGTCCTGTTGTGCTCCCTTCAGGGTAAAGAGCCACCCAGAGAGGTCACCCAGAGATGCTGCTGGACTGTAGGTCTGGCACCCAGATCTGTAAGAGACAAATCTAATCTGTCCCTGATTACCTCATTACATTAATTGCTACATGGCAAATTGGCAACCCACTGCACTAATTAAGATGATAGCATAGAAAAAACCATTGAGTGCGGAAGGTATTACATAATTCAGAAATATTCTGGGGAAATGAATGCAAAGCAGAGCTAAGGAAAGGCCAGAACACCAGAGTTAGTTTTCTGTCAGCCTCCCTGCAATCTATATTCCAGCCAAATTTTCCTTGTTCCCCCTGAAAGTTGAGGAAAGTGTCAAAAGAGATATATGTCCCACATGACATTTGGCAGCACTACAGGGAGGAAACTGTCACAGAGTATCATAATTATTTTTTTCTCTTTTCTGACCTTGCTTTCTCGTTGATATCCAGCACCTTTGTAAGGGGCTGTGAGCCTCTCAGAGCAAGAGGTCCCATTGCAATCAGAGGTACAGACATAGAGCTGCCCCACTCACTGCTGCAGGTGCAGCAGCAGTGGCATGAAATTCAGGGGGCACTAACTACAAAGGTGTGCAAGAGGAAGAGGCACTTGGTCTTGGACAAGGTCACAGGTAAAGCTAAATTCAGCTCAGCTGCTGCAATCACAGCTCCAAGTTCCACCTGAGATGCAGCTGTGTGCACTTCACTGATCCGCTGGCTTGTCTAAGGCATTATACACATTCATTCTACATGTGCACTACCTTATATACAGATTGCACTAATTCATTGTCCAATATATATATAGGACAATGAATATATTTATATATATATATATATATATATACACACACATATATATATGTATTCCTTATATACAGATTGCATTAATTCATTGCCCTGACTTCTGCACTGCTATTGAGACTCCTTTGTGGTTCCTGGTAATTACAAACTAAATTATTAAATATGGCTGATCTCTGAGCAACTGAACTGTTCAGAGCTGACACAATGTATGTTCTCTTTGTGCAAAACTTTTCTGTCCAGCCAGCAATGCTCACTTGGAATTACCTCCATTGTTAAGGCCTTTAATAATGTTTTTGTTCAATGATCACACCCAAGATGCTAAAAGCTCCCTCCTTTGTAAATGAAATCACATGTTTCTTAAAGCAAGAACTTGAACGTGAGTCTCCCACACCATAGAGAGATGCTGCACCAATCTCTCCTTCCTCTGGCACTCCTTCAGTGTCAGGGTAGGGAATGACCCATGCCTTTGCCACCTCTGCTGAAGCAGATTTGCTCTCTTGAGCTGAAATCCTTCCCTGCACTGAAGCTGCTGCCAACGACAGATTCCAATGAAAGATCATGTTTGTGGCAAGTCAGTGTTTTGTGGTGCAAAACATCTTTTGCTGAGCAATTCTTTATCTGCTCCTGCCTCATGGCTGCCCAGCCCTGCAGTCCTCTGGCTCTGCAGAGGGAAATACAGGTAGGCAATGAATTCCCTCCTTTTTTCCAGTTGCAGCCCTGGCCTGCAGGTACCTCTATGGACTCACAGAGCTGCACCTTTCTAAGCACCCATGCTGCTGTAAAAAAAAAACTCAAGATGTGAATTTTTTTAGCGGAGTTTTCTGCAAAGAAATGAAGAAAGGATCCTTGGAGGGTGTACCCCGGGTGTACACAGGAGTACTGTGTTGCTTGAGAGCAAGTTCCTAAAATAAATGCCTCTGGGCATAGTCCCTGTGAAATTGTCATCCATAAGAAACCCTCTTGGATCAGACACTTGTACAGACACTTGTTTTCCTGGCTGGCGCTGCATCTGTTTGCCCAGCTCTGTAAATCACTGAATTGCCAAGGTTGGAAGAGGTTTTTAAGTTCATCAAGTCCAATCTCCAGCCTTGGAGATGGATAAGGAGGTGGATTTAGTTTTCAGACTGTTAACCTTCCATAGGTAGCCAGTTCTCACTTAAAAGGCTCAGAAACTCCCCTCTGGTGAAATGGATGAAAAAAATGAAGCATCTCTGCTCTGACAGAGGAGTGGACCATGCTGTCTTACAGTGCCATTTTTTAAGTCCCTAAAGAATTGAGAGAAGAGGCTACATATGAAAAAAAGGTTCCTGACTACTAAGGAATCATCTGCATGTGAACAATAAAAATAAGCAAGTACTGTTCCTTTTGGAACTGGGAGGTGCAAGCCTGAGGGTTGTTTGTGCATCAACTTGTCATGGTGGCTTTACAAGTGTGTGCCTGCCTGTTTATTCATGGCTGCAGTGAGAGCAGCCTGCTTTCCACCCAGTCTGTACTGTAAGCAAGAAATATAACTTGCAGATAAGTAGTGTTGTGGGGAGACAAAACACCCATCAAAAAACTGTGGGAACTTTGGTGTCTTTATAAAATGTGTTTTGATGGGGAAAGACAAGTACAACAACAAAGCGATCTTACTGGTAACAGTAGTTAACATTTCTCCTAATTTCATTAACGATTTAATTCTGAGAGGAAGAAAGGCTGGCATAGTTCATTTGGTTGTAATTAGATGGATGAAGTAATAGGTGACTAGGATTTGGAAATCACTCAGGTTGTTTTGAGAAACCAGTGTACAGAAATATTTTTTTGCTTATGATTTGCTTTCTTAAAAAAAAAAAAAAAAAGAAAAAAGAAAAGAAAAAGAACAGCAAATCTATTCCAGGTATGTCTTCTAGCATAAATGAGGCTTGTGATAAGTGCTGGGGTAAAACTAGAAATCCAGGGGTACTAGCAAGAATAATTTTGAAATTGTTCTACCCTGTCTTGAATTTATATTCAGTCTTCATGAGCTCTTTTCATGCATGTCTTCAGTGCCTCTTACCACAACATGCTCTTCTCAAACACAGGCTTGTTAAGCTCACAGGGGGACAGGCAGCCACCCACTTAATGATCCTCTGTAGTGTGGTTTTTCACACTGCATGAGCTGAGAGCTGGGTTTCAGGAGGAGAGAAGTGTTTGTTTTGCTGTTGGGGACTATTTGCCTGACCAAAAAAAAAAAAAAAAAAAGGACAGATGAAGTCTGGATTCATTGCAATGATCACAAAGAAGGCCATAAAGTGATTTTTACTAGAGTTCAGCTCCTGGTCAATGAGATTCATGTTTGCATATCTATGAGCGAGCGGTGGGGGTCCCACAGCAGGTGTTGTGTGGGGAAAGGCTCGGCCCCACCATGGCACCTGTGCCCATAAAGCCATCACCTACCACGGATTGCTTGAGTTGGGAAGGATTGGTGGCACAATCACCCTCTCCCCTCCTTGGGGCAACCACTGCCAGTGCCACACTGCCCTCCTGGCCCTGGCCAGCCCTGCTTCCTTCCAGGCAATGCAGAGGAGCAGCTGTGAGGGTGCCAGGCTGAGCTGCCAGGCCTGAGCTCCACTGCCAGCGCAGGGAACCGTGCAAGGCCCCGCTGGAAGTGGGGGAAAAAGGGCCCCGTTATCTGATTTTACCTAAATGCCCTGCAAAGTCTTTCTGTGCTGAGCGAGTTTGTTAGAGATGAGCAATGTGCGGAGGAAAACACTTCTGTATCTGAAGAATGAAGCGCCCGATGAGGAACTTCCTCCTGAGGGGAAGAGGAGGGGCAGGCCCTGAGCTCTGCTCTCTGGGACCAGCGACAGGACCCGAGGGAACGGCTGGAGCTGGCTCAGGGGAGGCTCACACTGGATATCAGGGAAAGGTTCTTCCTGCAGAGGGTGTCGGGCACTGCCCAGGCTCCCCAGGGAATGGTCACGGCCCCGAGGCTGCCAGAGCTCCGGGAGCATTTGGACAACGCTCTCAGGGATGCACAGGGTGGGACTGTCGGGGTGTCCGTGCAGGGCCAGGGGTTGGACTGGATGACCCTTGTGGGTCCCTCCCAAGTCAGTGCATTCCATGGGTGTGTGAAGGCCCCTTCAGAGACTCCTTCCTTGTGTTACCAGGTGTACCCTGACACTTGCACATGTGTCTGACTGCTTCTAGGGCTGTGTGTTCCCACTTCTGACCAACCAAAACAGGTCATCGCCTTCAGAACAGTTTATTCTGTCAGCCTTTTATTTTTTTTTTTTTTAATTTATCATTTAGGGATGCTTGGAAATATCCAGGGAGCAGGCTGGAGGCCTGCCAGCATTTCATGTGGACCCTGTGATATCTTGCTGGCTGTGACAAAAGTTAGGGTCTCTTGAGCCCCAGCAAACAGCCAGGGACAAGGCATGGGATGGATGAATTTTCTTGGTGGCTGCATTTGTCCCATGAGTGTCAACTGGACAGTGCAGGACTGTGCAGGACTATCTGGTTTTGTACTGTTGCTTCAGACTCTTAAATAAATTGCACTGACTAGGGCAGAAACATGAGCACAGGTGTCTTTTTTTCCGGGTGGGAAACTGACTGCAGGGCTTCTAAATGTTCAAGTCAGTCTGAAAATGAAAATATTTGCTGTTTGTTCCATTTATTTATTTATTTATTCTTTCCAGTCCATGAAGCTGTTTCCTTTTTTAACTGTGAATTTTTAAATATATTCAATACAAAAGAAATTAAGGAACCTGATTTTAACATGTCAAGGTGCTTTTGGAGGATCTGTGTTTCCTATGTTCTTTGCATGGCAGTGCAGCTCAGCTCAATTCAGTAAGAACTGGTGGCTTTTGGGAAGCTGTCACCTATGAAAAACAAACACCCTCATTTTTCCCCCAAGAAGTCAACAACACAAGGAAAATCATTATTCAGCCAATGTACCCATGCACTGATATGAACAAAACTTCCAGAAAGGAGAACCTATGCCAGTTTATGGGAGCTATTAAAAGGGTGTTGAGTTTTTTATGCTCACTGGGAAATGGACAGAGGCCACCAAACTCATTTCACAAAGGCTGCTACAAATCCTCCAGTCAGTAAAAACCTTCAGTCATCCACGGCTGGATTTAAGCTGGCAACTGCTGGATCCCTTCAGCACTCAGCCCCTCCTCCCCAGTTTTTATGGTCAGCAGGTGTGTGTGTGTGTAGGAGAGACTGTGGTCTCCCATTTAATTTGTTGCTGGTGATTTATGGCATAATATCAGTTAGGCAGGCTTCATAAAGCTGGGGGCCAGGAGGGACAGCTCGATCATCTGCCCTGTCCTCCTGTGCAGCACAGCCCATTAAGTTTCACCAGGACACCAGTATATTAAGCTTACAAATGAAATTGAGACCACAGCACTTTTAAGCACACAGGGGATTAAACCATGTGCCACAGATGGAAACAGGAGGGACAAAAAGTCATCGCTGCTCAAGAGCTCTGCAGTCTCAGGGAACAAGAGAGTTGAGAGAAGTCCACCAAGAAGCAGACAAATCAATCCCTGTTATGGAGAAAGAGGTTAGAGTCCTCAGATAAAAAACAATGAGGCAAGAAAATCTAGACTGAGAGCAAAACAACAGCCAGAAACTTGTGCCAACCTGATCTGTGAGCAAATAATATCTTAAATCCAGATATGGGGATAGGCAGAGCCCTGCGTATGACAAGAAGAAACTGCAGCAGGAATAGAGGATAAAAACCACTCTGCCATCACATTCTCTTTCCTTCTCCCTTCAGGCTTCTGAGGAAGATGAAAGGGGAAAAAAAGGCAAAATGTTGCCTTTATGGATAATGTTAGAATTGCCTTTTGTAGAGGTTTATAAGGGCACCCAGAGACATTGGGCATGTGATGCTGAGGAGTGATGAGTGTAAACCATCTCACCATGAGACAAGCATGGGGAAAACCAGCCCTTGGGACAAGCCACGACACCAGGGCAGCTCTCCTGAACCCTAACTTTCCTGACAAGGAAACAACTGACTAATGAGGAACACACATGGAATTAATTTACTGTCAGATGGGGGGCAAAAATGATAGTTTTGTATTATTCCATCAGAGCAAAAGCATCACTGGAGAAAAGTCAGTCTGAGCTCCGCAGCTTCTAAAAATTGAGACAAAAGAGAAGCATTGGAAGAAAATAGAAAGTTAAAACAATATTTGGTGCAACTTTAGCATCTTGTTGCCTTCAACAAGTTTCAAGGAGAAAACATACAATATCTTCCCTGTAATTATTAGGTGAAATTTTATGGCTTTTTAATGGGTCAAAATCCTCAGCCATCATCTCCTTTCTAATTTTATTCTTCTGTCTGTTTCAGCACTGTCTGTTGCTGCCCAACAGCATGATGTGTCTTCATTTGTGCAACTGATTTTGCTCATTTTAATGGTATTTCTCCAGAAAAAAAAAAAAAAAGAGAAATTGCATGTGTACTTGGAGTCTTTTTGGGTTCAGATGAAGGCTTTGCTTTTGCAGAGAGTGAGAGTCTGTCTCTGCACTTGCCTTATGCTTTCTTAAATTCATCCATGTCATATTATTGAATCTGATTCAAAGTAGACTTCAAGAAGTAAAACTACAATGTAGGGCATGTATTGGGTAAGGATATTCCACAGATCAGCTTGTCCACTGGCCCTGAAGTAATTTTTTCTGCTGATATTTCCAAGTTTCCCCTTCTGGTTGTTTTCTGAACATCATGGTTTTAAGAAGTAGAACTATCTATTTTCCTTGTCTATCTGACATATTTCTCTTTAGCTGCACTAATTTCAGGAAAAAATACACTCTTGTGGACACTACCATCAACATCTATTCTGAATAGCTATAGGGGATGAATAACCACAGGGGAAATAAGCCTTTGTTATTAAAGAAAAAAAAAAAAAGAATCAGGAACATCAGAAAACACTGGCACCAACTGAAGATTTTATAAGATTTCAGATATAAGTATAAACCCAAGTTTTCTTATGCAATGATGTCACCTGCACACACAATGTGATTCATAAAGCCTATTTTGATAAAGCCCCTCTTGCACCAAACCCTCTCTTTATGTTTTCCTATGCACCAAAGAGACTTTGGTTCCCTCCACAAGGAGGGAGGGAAAAATTAAGAGCTGTGGGGAGAGACTAGAAGGGAAAACAAGAAAATTATGAAGGTTGTTTTAATAAACCAAAAGAGAGAAAGATGCAAAGTGCTGGAAAATATGTCTAGAAGGAAAAAGCGTAGAAGTGGAAAGGAAAGAGGAAATTCAGCAAAATATGTAAAAGTCAGAGATCAGCAAGCCAGGTTTTCAGCTGGGGTAAGCAAATGCCACTTAAAGTGAGTGGAGCCAAAGTGAGTCCCAACAACTGAGAATCTATCCCATTTTGTTCCATCAAAGAAATAAAGAACAGGAAATTCACTTTATAGAGAACCTAGAACTCATGAATTGAGAATGATTTAGCTGGTTCCCAGAAAAAAAAAAAAAACAAAAAAACCAGCAAGAACCCTGCTAAGGCCTGCTGTTCTATAAATGCTATCTGATTAGACAAGTTATATTTTATATATATTTTAGCCTGGTGTTCATGCACTCAGGGTGGATCCTGAGGATGCTCAAGAAGATCCAAATGTGGTGCCCGGGGTCCTGGATATGTCCAAGAACAACAAGGAATAACTGAGGGCAGACTGGGATTTGCCTATTGCATCTATACTTTCAAAACAAGTCACTCAACTATCCCTGAGCCTTCATATTTGTGTCCCTCAGTCCTCGAGTTTATCACAGCAGGCAAAGAAGGCAACAAAACACAGCCTCTTGTTAGCAGTTACCAGACCATCAGAAAGTTCTAGAGAGCTGCTGGCCCAGCCTTGGAGGGCAGGGCTATTTGATTTGACACAGAATGAATAATAAATCAAACATATTCCCCCAATCCTCCCCCAAATAATTAAGCCTCATGGAAGGCTGCCCTTCTTGAAGAGCTACAATAGTCAAGGCTAGAGGCAGAAGTTTCTTTTGGGGTAGCAGGGAGGACTCCAGAGCTCCCCTCCCACCCTCAATCTCTCCCTGCTGCACTGTGGCAGCCCTCCATCCATCTGGAAATGCTCTGGAGTTCGGAGGAAGCTCAAGAGCAGCAGTGTGCAGTGATCCCTCTCCCAGCCCGGGGAGCTGTGCCACGGACCGAGTTCAAGACCTGGACAATGCCCTGCTTGGCCAGTTGATTGGATAGAAAAATTAATTTACAGCCACATTATGGAGGAGGGCCCAGATTCCACAGAACACTGAAGTCCCTGGGAGCTTGGCTGAAAGATCAGTAGTGCTGCTGCAGCAGCTGAGATTTCCAGTTTTAGCAAACAGATGAAATTGGGATGGCCACGTACACAGGGAGCCTGAGGGGACCTGCACCTCACCCTGGGTGATGCTGGCTGCAGGCCCCAGCCAGGAACAGAGTCCAGATTTTCACCAGGACCACAGGTAAGGTCTGGTCTTCTCACTCATCCAGGTCCTGGGTGTTTAAAAAGAAGGAAACACAGAGATGCTCAGAGCTGCAGTGCCTTGTACCTAAATGCAGCACATGGAAATGCTTCTCCTTTGTGCTAAAACAGCAGAATGGGAGTAAGCAGATCTTTTCCTGGAGGCTAAGAGCAGATTCCCCAGCTCCTGGAGAAGAGCCAGGATTTCTCCCAGGGAAGCAGGACTGCCTGGTGCTACCACATCTCCATTTCAGTGGCTCCCTGACTCCTCCGTGTCAATGCATGTAGGCAGTGGAAGGATTGCCACTTACAGAGGAAGGATTGCTGAATTACTGTGCTCAGGAAAAGGTCTGCACCAGTCTGGAGGGAGGGAAACCATCCAGCACTGGTTTGAAAACTTCTGCAGCAGCCTGTGACACCCAGCCCTCCCCACAGGGGCTGTGGCTGCTGAGATGTGCAGCACTGGGAGCAGCAGGAGAGGAAGATGTTGAAGATTCTTCCCCAAAGCAATGGGAGATGTTAAGGGTTTCCTGGGGAAAACAAGACCTGTTCAACAATAACAACAAACCAGTGGGATTTTAAAAAGGTGTAACACAGATCATGAGCCTATTTTTACTGTGGCAAATGAATATTTCTGAAGAACTCTCAAAAGCTTTATTTCACATTTTCACTTGAATGCTGTTATTACCTTAGACAGAGGATGCACCTTCTGGCAGTAAAACAAAGGACAACAAATGTTGCAAATTTAATCTGACTTCCCATGTTTTGGGATAAAAGAAGAGGTTTTGAATCTGGTAAAAAGGGCCCAACACATTCTTGTCTCTGAATGAGTGGCTACTAAGAATAGATCTTGACTACCTGCCTCATTCATTGCCCTTAGAACATGGGGAGCCATCCCTGGCAAAAGGTGTGCCAAGCCTGTTCAAAGGAAGTGGCTCGTGAAATAAAACTTTACAGCTAAAAAGCTAAAAATAAAATTTCACTTCTTTCCAAGAGCCTGGCTTAACAGCCCCCTCTGTTATTCTTCTTATTCTGATGATTCTTCCTGTTGTTTGTACAGCTGAGCCAAAGTTTCCAGGCAATTCACAAAGTTACTCAGAGAGCTCAAGTGGGACATGAGGTAGTACAAATGGTAATTTTGACTCTTGTTTACACTACAGTTTCACTTACACCCATTTTTACAGCCTCTTTCAAAGAGGTATGAGGGGCCTTTTTTTGGTAACATTATCAGAGGTATTCTACATGTACCATCAAACTATTGTTATTAATTTTATCATAGTATCTCCTAATCAAGTTTTGGGGTTTTCCAAGAAGAATTCAATGCTTGGTAAAATTCCACAGAAATCAAGGAAATAATAAAAAAAATTGTTTTGCCCACTCCTATTAGATTTAATAAGTTTTCTACTACATGAAAGTAAACTGGAAGAGCTATAGAGTGCAAATTAGGTTACTCAAAACAGGTTCTTTCTGGAGTTCATATGCAGGAATGCTGTCAACTTTTACAGCCTTGTAAAAAAGAAAAAGAATTCTTAATGATAGTGATTAATTTTATAATTCATTAATCATATATCTCTCAGGTAAAGTTAAGATTATTAAAAGGCTTTTCAGTACAAAGGCAAGGTATTTCTCCCACAGAAAACTGCAGGGTTTGTTTAAGAGCAGCTTTTTAGTTAGAACTGTAGTTGCAAAATTAATCCAGTCAGCTTCTCAATACCCTTAACCAAGCCAAACCCGCTTTAAATTGACCACAGTGTCATTTATTCTTTTGCCTTTCCCAACAATTAGGAATAATACTGCAAGGTAATATTTAATGTAATGAGATATTTATATATACAGTTGTAAATAAAATAATTTCACACTGTGTAAGGTATTTTTATACTTGAACACTGCACTAGTATTTTTTAAAAAATCCTTAACTGTAGACTAAAAAGAGAGATATTTGAAACTGAGTAATGCTTTTTTTTCCGTTCCATTTTCATAAGCATCCTTTTATTTCTCTTCCTTTTCTGTCTTCCTCCCTCTCCAACTTTTCTTGGCTGGTGAAAATATACTTGAGAAACTCTCTTAATGAAAGCTTGCACAGATTTTTCAAATTTTTCTTTTCACAGGGAGAGCTCAGGTCAAAGGAGCATGCCTGCACATGTGGGGATTTTTGTTTCAAGACACAGTATGAGAGACTTCTTGAAGTCTTCTTCAGCCTAGTCATGGGCTGGATTGAGCTCACCCCATATAATCCACTAACATTTTTTGTTGTATGGGATGACATCATCTAAAATTGGCTTTTGATACCAGGAGCAGGGCTGGTTCAGAGCATGCTGAAAACAGTAGGAGCCTCTCTACTGACTGCAGTGCACTTATGATTAAGTCCTTTAATACCATCTGTAGAAGGCAATTTCAAGGCATTCCTTTAATTTAAAAACCTCACAGACCCTCTGGTGCACAGCAAGGCTTTAAGAAGTGCCTGCATCCAGTGGGGCTGCCAGCCTACCTGCTCCCTGCATGTTCCAGAGCGCTGCAAATTGCCCTCAGTGTTTGTTTGGGTCAAAAAGATCATAATGCTCATTGTACCATCTTGACAGCTGAATGCAGAGACCCCTTGAATCAATAAAATACTGCTGATGTCCCAGGGGCTGAAAAGCCTTTGCTTCACTTTGACTTTTTATTCCTCCCAAATTGCCATTCACATTTCAACAAAATTAAATATCCTTCTGTTTAGGTGCCAGCAACTGATGAGAGCAGTAAAAGAAGTTAATTGAAAGCTACTGGCTGCAATACTCAGGTAAGATTAAAAAACCAAAAAACCAACAAACAAAACCCCAAAAAAACCCAAAACAAAAACCTAAAAGAAAGAAAAAGTCATTGTTTCCTATAAGTCCTCACACAAAGTTATTTAGGACTAAAAAATACAGAAAATTCATGTTCTCTTTCTGGAATGTTCTGTGGCATGGACTCATTTTTGCACTCAGATGGCCATTCTGATTCTGCAGCAGCTGTGAGAGGCGCAGTTTGTGCCAGGTGGCCCCTGCACTGTGAGGGTCACTGTCCCCACCCCTCCATCTCACAGGTCACTGTCCCCACCCCCAGCCACAGAAAGCTCTTCCCTCCCCAAGCATTCCTGCTTGCAGAATAGCCCAAAGATCTCCCTGAGGGAAAAGGAGGCAGAACCAGGCCTGGAGATGTGCACAGCCTCCACCTGAGCACGGGAAGGTGAGGAGGGAGAGATGGGGCTGCAGCTGGGACCTGGGGCTGCCACCAGCACTGATGCTCCCCGTGATGCACGTGGGATGGAGGTGCTGGTGACAGCCACAGGTGCTGGTGACAGCCACAGTGCCCCAGGGAAAAATGGGAAGCACATGGAAAGCAGGAGGGAGGAACTCTCCAGGGAGAAGGAAGCACAAAGCCCCTCTAGCCCCTTCTCAGGAAAATGTCAGCTGTGGGGACTGTAAGGTTCCACAAGCAGCAGGGTGTGGGCTATTGCCAGCCAGGGGCTACGTACAAATCATGAACAGGACAGGACTGCTAGGAACACGTCTTGAGCTGTTGTATTTTCTAGCATCAGCCTCATTACATGGTTATGACAATGGGAAGGTGAAGTTAGTTGGGGTAAAAACAAACCTGCTGAAACCCTTTTTCACAGCATTTCAAGGCATGAAATCACTGTTACAATTTTCATCATAGTGATGAGCAGATCTTGTTCCCCTATGTTTATTCTTAATGACTGCTTTAGCAGTAGGTGTGCTTGTGGGGCACATCTGAAGCTGGGTGGGCATAACCAAGACCAGCATCCAGCTCCCAACTCTGCAGCCTACGAGCTCAGGAGTTGAACCCAAGAGAGCACTATGCCCACTAGCAAAAGGGTACAGCATTAGGGCCAAAGTGTGCAATTTTTTCTGGAAACCAATTTGTACTTCACTAAAAGCAAACTCAGGTGGACTTGATGCCTTCTTCTGCTCCACGTGTATTTGGGATTTCCCTGTAAGGTCTGCCTGACAGATTGTTCCATGCAGGTCCTGCTACTCTGAGTCTGCCTTTGATGCTAATCAGCATCAAAGCTGTCTGAGAAGAGCTCCAGAAATGCTGCAGGAGGAAGTCGTACTCTGGGTTTTCTACTCCTTTCACGTCTTAGTTCTGTCTGCAGAAATTGCAATTGGCCACATATATACACTCATTCCTTAGAACAGAGCCAAATTCTCACCTTAGCAGCTTCCTGCAGCCACAAACCTGTAATCTAATTACACAACCTCTGAGAAAATGTTTCCCTTCATCAGTTTTCAATATGCTACTTTTTGGTCTCATTGTCTCCTTTTCCCAATATTTTTCGACAGAATTCCATTTTGAGCAAATAACTTAAAAGCTCCAGATCAACTCATCACTTAAAATATATACACAGCCTGAAGACAGACTTCCCTCTTTCTTCTCTGGGGCTTTTCTTTTTCAGTGGCAAATTCAACACTGAGTTTTAGTTTGTTCTGGCAGAATCCACTGTCTTCTGGGCAAATTGTCCTCACACAATCTGATCTGCATAAGAGCTTTTTTTTTTTGTTTCCTATTAATTCAATACTTGGCTGACTAAACAGAATAAAAGCAGGTACCTGCTGGCACAGGATGGACTGATCTCACTTCTATGTGCTCTGGTTTTAGAATTCAAGACATCTCTGTCATCAGAACTTTTTTTTTTTTTTTTTTTTTTTTTTTTTTTTGTTAAATGTAAGAATTAAAGCTGGTTCTGATGTTTGGGTAGATGAGCATGGTCTCCAAAACCTCTCAGAGGCCACTGTAACCTCTCTTTGTAACAGATGAGTTTTCTAACAGGTTCCACCCACAAGAGCTGCCAGAAGACCTGCAGTTTCCAGTAAGAATCAAAGATCTTTTGTCTCCAAGGAAGATCAGGGCAAAGGGGTTTGACACCAAAACCTTCTCAGGTCTCCAAATGAGCTTTTACTATTTTGCTCACAAAAAAATCTGTTAAAACCATGCATTAAAGTACTAAAAGTACATACCAATGAGACACCAGTGGCATATACCAAATTTTATACATAATGACATTTCAAAATTACTATGACTATTGATCTAGCTGTGTTCCTATAGCTCCAAGAGTCCAAGACTATTTGAATGGCCTTCCAGGATGTGAATTGAAATGCCCAATATGGCACTAAGAGTTAAGAGGGATAAGCTTCTATTATAAGGTAAATTCAGGCATGAAGTTACAGCAACTGTGGCGCACATGTGGCAGCTTGTTTGCCTGTCCATTCCTTAAATTAATGAAGATCATTCTAGCTAAGTGAAGGACTTCCCCCAAAAAAGCAAAGACAAGCTGCTCAACCCTCTATACAGAACCAGCAGCCAACATGGCTGTGTAAAATGATCTAAAAAAAAATTTACAAACAAACAGGAAGATTATATTTTAATTCAATGTAACTATAAAAAGAAGGGGTTTTTTAAAATAATAAGTTATACTCATTCAAGTACACTGCTACTTCCCTTTTTGACCTCTGCAAATACTAACTCAGGTCTGGATGGAATAATCTTGGGGTTATGAGACATAAAAAAAGCTTCTTTTCAAGTTGGATTTCTTAAGATACTGTACAGGAAAGGAGAACAGGAAAGAGGAATTGACTATCTGTGATGATGGAAAAGAAAACCTCTATGAATTTACTGGGTTTTTTTAATAAATAAAGAGGCAAGGGCTGGAGAAGACCTGTGTGGTCTCCAAAGTTGGTTCTAGTCCCCATCTCACAGAATAAAGGGTATTACAGCAGCTGAAAGAACAAGGGAGAAGAGATGGACAGAGCACAAGGATGAGAACAGCAGCCAGGCAGGTGATAGTGACAGATTTGTTCAATGGGAAGGAGAAATGGAAATTTGCACAGAAAAGGCAGGATGTATCCTAAAATGAAGAAACTGGAACATCTGGTGCAGGACATCACTGAAGGAATAACCAAACTCCATCCTGACCATAGCTGGAATGGGGGTTGTGACCAAAGAGTTTTTGCTGTTCCCCAAAAACACATCTAATGATAAAAACCATTGGTAATCCAGCACATTAACACAGAGAGAGAACATGGATAAACAAAGAGAAAACTCTGATTATTTGGTTACTCTCATTTCAAATGGAAAATAAAATCAGGCTACAGATGCATTTTGGTATGAAAAAAGATCTGTGGAATGTCAGTCCAGACAGAAACTTTTCTGAGCATTGTACATTACTGTAACCTTGAAGAAATATGTTGGAGAACAAATTCTACCAATAATGTTAGAGACCAGAAGTTCCCGTCAGGCCTTCCTGACATGTTTTTTTCACTGCAACTCTTGTGGAGGAGGCAAAAGGAGATGTGTTCTTTGAACTGGGTTTTGAAGGTACTTGAGGAAAGGACAAACTGTTCAGAAAAGTAACCTTAGCTAGAATGCTTATGACTGAATCCACCTTAAACTAAGGAGACTGAAAAACCAACAAAAACTATAAATAACAAAGGAAAAAATTCAATGAACTTAAGGCAACAGTGACCCAAATTGGTATGAGAAATTCTAAGATTTGAATGTGGAGGAAACTTAGGCTATCTTCAAATTAAGGTACACAAATTTATCTGTAAAACTTGTGTCAGGCTGGTGTTCGGAGGATTTCACAGCTAATCCTATCTCAAAACAGGATTGCAAAAATAATGAGATCCTCCTAATATGGGAAAAGGATACATTTTCAGAAAAGATCTGTCAAAGAAAAGCTCAGTCTTAGAACTGCAGATTTGTAAGGCTGATATGACAATTGCCCAGCCAACTTCTTCCAGAAAATTCAACTGCCTTAAAAGAAATGGCAAAGGGCTCCTCAGGCATATGAATGGAAAAGAGGAAAGGGAATGGAAGTATAAAACAGAGCAAGAACTTTGCCATATTTTTCAGTAAGTACAGTTGCATGGGCTGCAGTGCCAAAAGCAGGAGGGGGAATGGAGCACAAATGCAGACAGTAAAGCATGTGCAGGCATTTTCTAAATTTGCATGTTTGCTGTGTTCCTCTTTTCAGTGTGGTGTACTGGATCCATCTTGGGCACAGAGGCAAGAAGTTTGGAGATATTTGGATCTCCTTGGTTTTCTTGGAATGGGACAAACCTCCAGGACTGAATAGCACATAACCTGATAGAAAACACTTTTCTTCAGAGACAAATGGCAGTGCCATTTGTCATTAACTTTCAACAGTGTGTCCCCAGAGCACAGATGAAAGGAGTCACCTGAAAAACAAGGAGGAGGAGAAGCAGAGAAGAGCTAAACAAGCTCAGACAGAGAGGCTGACACTGTGGAGGTTTTGAAGGCAGACACATAAAGACCTTTCCACGGCAGTTTCTCACCTGGGAACTCTGCTTCTTTACCAGATGACCAGCAAATGTAAATCCATGGGAAAAATTTATCTGGCCCATATACAATATCATTCTGATCTGTCTTGAAGGAATCTGAGTCAATTTGAGTGTCTCCAGTGGGGCCATGGAAGCAGCATGCTGTTGTCAGGGCTGGGGGCAAGAGAAAGATGTGTCTCTGTCACAAATGCACAACAAGGGATTTCCACGTTGGAGGTGGGAGTAAAAACATTCTTGTGCTGTAGTGAAAGGATTAGCTTTTGGACTGATCTCTTAAATTATTTTCATGAATGGCCTTGGCACAATAATAGGAATGCACAGGAACGCATTCATCAAACTTTTTTGATGAGAATTTGGGATATTGCCAGTGCAGCAAAGGATCAAACTGTCATACATTAGGAAGTGAACTGTTAGAATAAAAGAAGTGTAGTAGGTCATGCACTTATGAACTAACGGTAACAGTTTCTGGAAAAAGCTGGGAACTGCAGTTGGAAAAGTTCAGGGGAAAAAAAAGCTCAGGGAAGCTTGGAAATTCTGGTCAGTACAGAATGACTGGGAGTCAGGGTGTGAGGCAGCCATGAAAAAGTTTGCTGGAATCCCATGATAACTATTTCCACAAAACAGGAAAGTGTTCATATCACCAGATAGGGCAGGAACAATTTTTCCTGGAAAACTTTGAACTGTTCTATTCATCCGTGCCTAAAACAGAGGAATTCAAAGTGGGACAAACACAGAGACTCTTCAGTGATGCAGATTTCATGTCATGGTGATCTGAGTCCCGTTTGGTCTCACACATTTCTTGTGTTCATGCAACTGTGTGGTGAACCACAAGAGAGGAAAAAACCTTTAGAGGCAGAGATTACCCTTGCAAAATTTGAGGATGTAGTTCTTGAAGAACATTGCAATACTTGAAAGTTATGTTATTTATTTCCTTTTTAAAAGACTTTGAATACATACACAGAGTTTTACAGATACTTAGCTGTCATTATTTTAATAGAAACTTCAGGAGTTCAAACAGCCATTTTTCGTAACCTGATCAACAGTCAAAACTGTGGGCTATCCAAAAGCTGAGCCTCCATCAAGCTGGGTTTCCAGAGGTGCCTGTACCTGCCAGGTTTTGTCTTTAGATGGAGGTGGAGAACTGGAAAGAGTAGAGCTAACATGTGGGCCTTTGGCCTTTTCAGAGAGCTGGGTTAAGAGTGCCTTTATGACAGTCTGACTTTTTGTTACTACTGAGTGGGAACTCCTGGCTACTGCTTTCTTATCAAAATTTGGTGCTTTCATGGATCATCTGAGTTAATAAAGCATCAGTAGTTCTTAGGCAAAGCTCACATGACATTTAGTCTTCAAATGATGTTGTCTTAAAATAACATAGAGTAACACAGATCACAGGCATCAGGGAGGCTGAGCACTACAGCAGAGACCAGGGCAGGGAGACCTTGTCCCTGCAGAAGAAAGGCAAGGATTTCTGCCAGGACATTGATAGTTGTCTTCAGAAAAATGTAGAAAATTGATGCCCAGATTCCTTTAAGGAGCTGAGTGTTCCAAGCCCTTTGGTTGGCCCAGGCTCTTAAGTCAAGGCTGGTTCTGGCTGGATTCATAGCCCAGATCTGCCTCCCCACGCAGAGCACCTCAGATCTCAGCAGGACTCCTTGCTCTCTTTGAAAACACAGACCTGTTTGGGGGACTCCTTTCATAAAACATGACGGTGTTTGAAGGGTTGAGCAAGAATTGGCTGGTTTGGGATAGGTCCCCCTTCAACCTGCTGCCTTTGAGAAGGGTGGAACACTGCTTCCCTCCAGGCCAGAGCAAGGGGGCATGAAAGGAAATGAAATAATTGAAATGAAATGAAATGAAATGAAATGAAATGAAATGAAATGAAATGAAATTAAATGATGTTTTTGCAGCACAGAAAGAGCACTCCAGGTGGCACTCATTGCAACAACTGACCCTTGATGCCAAAATTCAGCACAGGTTCAAAAGGTGATTCGACAAAGACAGGGAAGAGAAGTCCAGGAAGAGCTTTGATTCTAAAAGCTTGTCTTGCTTGGGAAATTCCCTGGGACATATTGCTGCAGGCTGGGAAAATGCTGTGGGAATTTCACTACCTGTTTGCAATGCACTGACTGTCTCCTCCAGGCATCTGTTACTGGGCCGTGCTTGGGGACAGGTCAGTGGCCTATTTGAACCTTTGATCTGACCTAGAACAATCCTTCTCATGTCCCTTCAGAGCATAAATAAACTAAATAATCACAAGGAAAACAGTAAACTCTCTTTCCCTCTCCTATCTTAAACTCCTTTTCCTTCCTAGAAAAAAAATCAGTCTGTATGGATGAATATGAATTTCAGGCAATCAGTAACATCAACATGTTGATAAGAAACTTGTAAAAACAATTCCTGTGAATAAATCAGTCTCTTCTAATAATGTCTAAATTCTTCAAGGAGATCCACACCTGCAAAAATTTAGACATGTTTTCTCTCATTGAAGTAGGTTCCTACAGGCAGTCTCCTAATTCTATATTTAAGTATATGACTTTTATTCAGAGGCAGCAAGAACCCAACTATTTCTATTTTTTGCCTTTTCTTCTGTCCAGTAACTGGCCAGTTGCAACCTGTATTCATAAGTCTGGTCTGTACTAAAAAGTCTGGATGATTCTTGTGCCCTTTAGGATTTCTTGTAGTTAAATAAATGGCTTATGTTCCTCAAAATATGACACCACAGAGATTTAAAAGTCTGGGCAATAATTTCTAACCTTTAGCAAGGAAAAAATAAAAAAAGAAAAAAATATTAGTGACATTGCGCAAAAAAGGCAGGTGTCTTTTCTCCCCTCAAAGCTGATAACTCAGCTGTTTTCCTCTCAAGTTGTGAAATAAAGCTGTTGCTTTAACACTGATTAGTTGTGTACAACTGGCTTTCTTTAGCCAGATTGCCTGTGTGAATATATTAATGGAAAATAAACCACTCCTACAAATGAAATATATGTTTATAGGCTTGATTTTATCTTATTGCTTCATAAATAGCGTACCATGTGGACAAGCACTGACAAGATAAACCAAGTGTGCATAAAAAGGTTTGGCCTGGGAAAAGTCTGCTTCTGAATTTCAAAGCTACCTCCAGTCAGAGCACTGGACACAGACCCAGCATCAGCCACACTTCCCAGACCACCCCTAAGCAACCATGAAAATTGAATTTTTAAGACAGTGCAACTGCAGTGTGAGCACTTGAGTAGATGCTCACTGCAAATGCTGACAGCAAGCTGGAGAGGCCAGCTCTTGTGTAACTTCTGAAGGTCAGGCTGCAGCTCAAGAGATAAGAAGGGATCATATAAAAATGCAGACCAATTTATGGGTTTCCAAAATTGGAATGGTAGCTCTGTATATGAACATCAGCAGTGAGCAGCTGGAATGTCCTCTCCAGAGAAACTTTGGAGGGGCAGTGATGTAGAGGGCAAAGAAAACCACACTGTCTTGCTTATAGATGTTCTGTTGATTTTTTTCCCTGCTTGTTTGTATAGTTCCTCCTTTCAGGTTGTAACATGTAAACAACAAACTGTTCTGCAGCATGGACTTCAAGCTGCAGTAGTTACCCTGCATTTGGGGCTCCTTTCAATGTCTCTCCATCTGTTGTAGCGCCAGTTGAGATTTCTGCACAGTACCTGCAATCCAGGCTGGCAAAAGCCTGAGGTGCTGGACTATGCTGGGATAGCAGAGCTCAAGGGTTTTCTCTTAGTACAGAGAACACTTTGAACCCCTCTCATGGTCACTGCTGCAGACACTCAGCATGGCAGGGTGTGCCTGAGCCTGAGACAGCTAGAGCACTGCTGTGCAAAGAATTGGCACAGACATGCTGTAAATCAGAGGCATCACCCAGTGCTGGGACAGCCCAGCCCCATTCTGGACAGGGACACCACGCAGGTTGCTGTAATCTGAGAAGAAACATCTGTAATCTGAGAAGAAACATCTGGCTCACAAGCCTTCCCTCACTCTTTTCTACACTGAAAGAGACCCCAAGCCCCTCCAAACCCACATCCCTTCATCAGCCCATGGAAATGTCTGATAATTATCTGCCTTTTCAAAATTAGCAAAGTATCACTTGGTTGTGATTAAGCTCATTTCAAACCTGTTCCTCAGGAAATGCCACTACTAAATTCCAGGCAATTCTTCAGATGAACTCATTTAGCATACAATAATAAGAGAGATACATTTGTTCCAGGTGCTTTCTTGGCAGAATCTGATAATATGTCTGTTTATTCTTCCCTCTGTCTCCCAAACTCCCTTTGGATTTTGCTATTCTGTAATTGTCCAGGTTGTCCTGTCTCTTTCTCATGTAAGAGATGGCTGGGGAGGGCAGGAGCTTTAATGAAAGGAGCATGGATTAAAGCCACAAAATAAATCTAAATATGGTCCTTGTTTTCTTATTTTGCAGCTGACCCACATGCATTGTAAAACACGCTCCTCCATAGCCCCATTAAAAATATTTTGAGTCTCAAATATTCTGCATGTTTTAAGTGGAATTAATTCCTTTGTCCTCATGCTTTGTTTATTAATTAACATTGTGAAGGGAACTGGATAAAGCAAAAAAAAATCAAGTGTACTTGATTTTAAAAGGAGATCTGTATTGTGTTTGGTCATTTTCTGTGAGTGGGGATGGGATGACTGGCAGGTACTGAAAATTAGGCGCATATAGTAAGTCTTGAATTGATCCACTAAACACAAATGTGTCCAAAATACCTGATTGCTTTTAAAAGCTTGATACTAGATTTTAAATTTCTTTCTACATTGCTTGAGCTTCATTTGCCATTTGACAGTAGGTTTTCATTATATTTTTATTAGACAGGCTGGTACATGTGGAGCTCTCAAGAGAAATAAGCATCATCCAGAAGCAGTTTTTATTAAACATTAGCTTCCTCTCAACCTAAAAGTGAATATTAAAAAGGTTTACAGGCTGGGGGTTTTTTCACCTCTGATTTTGAGGAGACCCCTTTGGCAGAGGCCAAAGAGTCCAATAAAAAGGGATTTGCCACAGAACACAAGAGAAAGCCAAGAGAGAGATCCAGAGAGAAGAATAATATATTTTTATCAATAATGAGGTTAGAATTTTATATGTGGGATCCCTAAGCCTGAGCCACTGGGCTTGCCTTGTATCTGCTGAATATTTTATTCTACCTCTTGCCTTTTTACCACTGAATCACTTCAGTGCAGCCTCTCTCTCCAGGGTTACAGTTGTATCAGATTAGGACACCTGCTTGATATTCAGGGCAAGATTTTATTAATAATGTGCTTCCCTGAGCTGAACTTAAGTCAACAAGGTAATTGCATCTAGAAAGAAAATACTCTGTTTCTTCCTTCTGTTATTCATTTAGTTAATTTGTACTGTGGACAGAACCTGATGTGTGAAAACCCCCTTTCCTCCCATTTTTTTGCATGACTAATGAAGGCAGAGCTTTGCTTTACAAAAGCAGCAATAATACAAATCCCTCTTCAGGCTTTGATCTCTCAGAGCACTGTAAAACATATCCCATCTATTCCTTTAAAAGGGAGATGTGACTCTCCTGTCCTACATAACAACTGCAAAACCACTGGTGTTAAAACCGTGTAAGGGACCATTTTAGAACACAGGCCCTTTCTAATGACATTTTTGTTTTGCTTATTTTGGAAATCCTATAAAAACAAATCAAACAAATGACAAAGCCCCCCAGCCAAAACAAATCCCAAAACCCCACAACAAATGGATATTTAAAGAGAGATCAATTTAGAAGAGAATTCTACATTCCCTCTTAGCAGTTAAAGGGCTTCACAGTGCCAATCCTGCTCTTGCTGAGGCGGTGCAAGCAAACACAATGCTGATCATGCTGGAAAATCCTGGCATTTCTAGGGCTGGAAGCACAGGGAGAGATGATACTCCAATGAAACTCAAAGAAAAAAAAGTCTTCTCACAGGTACTATTGAAACTCTTCCTCTGTGAAATACAACATTTAAGGAAGCACACAACCATTGGAAAAAGAGTATTTTGCAGTTTAAGTAGAAACTGTTCAAAGCTGTGATAGGAGTCCTAGGATCATTGCAGTCCAAATGTGGTTTGCAGCTTCACAGAACAGTTGTCTGCTTAATCTTTTACTAGGAAACTGCTTTTCAGGGCTAGGGCCACGTAGAAATGTGCTCTGTGCACTGACAAACTGGCTACAGGCAAGCCAGAGACTCTTCTTCAAAAAGCTGGATTCCTAAAGTAAATAATCAGATCTGTCTGCCTGTGATGGTTTGCTTTCCTGAAGGGCTGACCAGGCAGAAGTTCCTACTGATTTATTAAAAGCCCAGGCCTTCTTCCTTTAGCAACCTTGATGTAAAATTAGAAAGCTGACTTTAGACACCGGGGTTGGGAAATGTTGGTGGCCTATAAATATGATTACAGGTCAGACAGAGCAATTAAAATTCCCAGGAAATAATCAGTATTTTATATATCTCTCTCTCCCTGACCATACTCATACCCCCATGTATCCCTGACTTTCCCCCCAACCCTGAGACCATGAAATCCATCTGTCTTCCCTTAACTCCAGCTCATTCCTGCTGAATGAAGTGACCTACCTAAGCACACTTCCTGTACTGAGGTACTTGCCCTGAAACTGGAAAATAAATCATATGTGATGCTATTTTGCCCATCCTTGGTTACCTCACTGAGAAGTTCCCCACCCATCTTGGCACTGTCCTTTTGAGGCAGGAAGCATGAAATTGTGATCACATAGGGTAAAGGTGGTGCCCCAACAAAGCCACAAGGACTCTAAATTTAAGCCTGCCATAAAAGCTTTGAAAATGATGACACACAAAGGAGGAGAAACTATGGGGAATGAAACACCTTAATTTTGAAAAACCACAATGATCCACCCAGCACTTTTACAGCTTTCAGCTCTGAGGCATGAATTAACCACAGGGAGAGTTTTTAACCTGCCAAATACAGGCAATCATTCTTTGCAACTTTGCAGCTGCTTAAAATGGGATGGATGTGTACTACAGACTTAAAAATACAATTCTCAACATGTCTATGTCTGTTTAAAACAATCAACAACAGACACTCACAGTCCAGTAGGCTGGGATTCCCAGAGATGAACTGGTGACCCCTCATTTTGTAATGGGAAATTCAGGATACAGTACTTGTACCTGGCTTAAAAAGCTCAGGGCATCCTTGCTCTGCAAAAAAAGTGCTCTGCACTACTTCCTCTTGAGCTTGGGTTACCCCCAAAAAGGCATCTGAAGTAAGCAGTGTGAAAATTGTGGAATCTGTGATTTCAAAACTTTTGTGGGCTGGCCATGTTCCACATAAAGGTGCTGACATTGTATTTAACCGTGACTGTAATTAAATCTATTTATTGCATCATTCTGTATTAATTTGTAATAATTAGTTAATTACTGTTATTAATTAGGTACTTTTTGGGCTTCACTTTCATCTGAATAACACTCTTTAATGGACATGGAATGATGTGAGGTGTCTTCTCAAACATGACATTATCCAGAGCCAGTGGTGAGTGGAAAACTGTTCTGTGAATCAGGGAAATGCTGACTAGTGTTTCCCTCAAAGGTATGTCTTGGGGCAAACTCTGAGTGCTGGTGAAAGTGAATATCAAATTATATTGAAAACAAAACACTGCCCTCTGGAACCTACTGCCCCTCAAAGCCTAATCACTGCTTTTCTTGGAGCAATGGCATGTTCTAAGGTTTGGGTTTGTTTTTTTGGATTTTCTTTGCACGTGCTCGAAAGGCAGGGTGAAATTATAGGAATACAGGGATGGAGAAAATTCAAGCAGGAACAAAACATGTGACAGGGCCAAGGCACAGTTTATAGCCTTCTGCAGGTTACTGCACTTGCTCTCTCAGCCAGGATTTGCCAAGAATCCTAAGGTGTGTCCTTCCTGAAAAAATTTAGTAAGAGTCTACTGCCTGAAGATGCAAGATGGATTTAAAAATCAGCCTGAATTGCTCTGAAATTTATTACCAACATTGACTCTGTGTCCCTAGCAACTCTGAATTCCAAATTTGAGGTGATTTCAGCAGCATTTCCAGAAGAGCATCTTCAGGCTAAGATTCAGGTTTTACTAAATTAAAGAGGGGAAGCACCAGGCTGAAAGTTCTAAAGAGTTTTCTTCTGTGTGCATTTGTATACATGCACGTGCAAGTGTTTTAAAGCAGACGATATCCAGAAACCACATTTACTATTGGCATGTGATGCTTCCCCATCAGTCACTCTGACAACAAATGCAGGACTTCCAATCCATTACAACCTCAAGACATCACAAATTTACTTAAACTACTTTAAAATGCACAGTAAAATAATGGTTTTTATAGAAATGAGAAGTTGGGGATATCATGCAGCAGTGGAGAAGGCTGGAGGAGACTTGTGGCTGCAATTAGCCCACTGCACTTATGGAATCTATCAAACTGTAGAGGAGAAAGTGAGTCCAATTCTTCCAGAGCCAGAGATACACTTTTGTGAAAAATAGACAGGAGCATTCTCATTACTGGGATCTCGTTGTTTGAGATAGTAAAGATGAGGGCTTATTTTGCTTCCTTTCAAATTTGGGACACTTTCTCTAAGGAAATTTTGCCAGGAGACGCTGGTGACAGTGGGTGCCACAGAGAGGCAAAGCCACCACACCTTCCACGGGAATGCAGCTTGTCCCTGCCCACTGCTCTGCCTCGAGGGCTCTCTTCCCAGGAGGAGGAAAGAAGGAGCTCCAGGAGGGCAGATTGCCTGGCCCTAAAAGGAGGTTTCCAGGATGGAAACGTTGTGCACAGCCTGACTTTGCTGGTTGCTAAATGAAGGGGAAAATATACAAATGGGCAGGCACACACACAGAGATGTTCTGCAGGGAACTTTTAAACACCCCTCTTCTCTGCTCTGAAAACACATTACCAGTCTTCCCCTTTCACTTCCAGAAAAGTCCTCACTTTTATGACTTCAGTCAGGAATTACATTCTGAGACCAAACTGCTGAGTTCTCTTTGGTAAGGGGGGTGGCTGAATCTTCTCCATCATGCTGTGGATGCCCTGTTTTTGCGCTGTGCACTTTCTAAAGGCAGGGTGTACCATTAAGAGGCTTGTCTGCAGACAGAAGGGCAATAATCTGACTGGAGCCAGTCAGTCCATGACCTCAAGTGCCCCATTTGAAAGCTACACCTCAAGCCTTGCCCTCATTCTTACTCCACCCTCTGCAGAGCAAATCACACCACTCCAGTTTCATAACTCTGGGAGGCTACTCACCCACCCTGGTTATAGTGCTGTCAGCAGCTTTTAGGAGAACCCAGTTAGACGGGGACTGCTTTAAGACAAAAATCTTTCTTCTGACTTTTCTTTTAATAATTTCTTTTAGTAATGCCTTGAGTGCTCCTTGCTGTTCACATTGCTCTTTCCTAGCTTGCCAGCACGTCTGAATGAGTTTGCATGGTGTTTATAAAGAACAGCATTATGACTAACATACTTTCACAGGTCACAGAACAACTTATATCAATCCAGCTAATTAGCTCTTTTCTGTGGTATTTTGTTTTACATGGAATATTTATTCAGTTTTCTTATCTACTGGAATTTGTGATGCGCAGACAAAGGCATACCACAAAGCGATTCGTTACGAAAACCACAAGACACTGATCTTTATTTGTTCACAAAAACAGTCAAAATTAATTTATCCTAAAGGATAAAAGAGCCAGGGAGAGCAAACTGAAAGATAAAGATAAGGCAGTCTGAAAGAGACAGAGCAAAGCTTTGCCCAACATCTAGATCTGGCACCTCACCCAACAGACAGTCAGCTGAATTTTTCTACTTTCAGCCTCTTTTTTTGCATTTTAGGCTGACTCTTGTCCAGTTCCTACCAGCTCAGAGAAGTCAGAGCCTGCCTGTTGACACATCTCCTTCTGTCAGGTACATCTCTACCCAGCCCTTGGGTGGCTGGAGGGGTCTTTGCTGTGTCACAGCCCTTCCAGGCTGGTGGCAGCAGGCTGGGAATCAGAGAGCATAACCCGTGGCAGGTCACCCAGCTGATGATCCTTTGCCCAAGGCAGGTCTCCTGCATCCCTGTCCTTCCTGGTACATGCTTTCCAAGCCTATCCTTAAAGGTCTCTACAGCTCACCAGGTAATCTAATTCAGGTCTTCATTTTTTTCTGCCTTTAGAAATTGAAGGGTACTTTTAGCTGCATATTTCTGGCTCCATTTTATCTTATCTACCATGCAAATGGAGCATGGGGCATCCCTTCCCTCCCTTTAACTGTCTTTTATGTACTTGTGGGATCATGCTCCTCCTTCGGTCTTCCTTTTTCAGACTAAATTACCAGAGATGAGTCACTTTTCTTTGTAGGCCATTTCTCTAAAACCTTTGATCATACCCTATATTCTCCTTTTGCTTCCTCCAGTACTTCAAACTGGAGTACTGTAGGAAACTACATCACTTGACCCCTAATTTAAAGATTTATGAATGCTAGGAGAAATAAAGAGGAAGATTTTACTAGTCCCAGACTTTCCTCAAAGTATTTTTTTTTTACCTTTCCTTGCAGACAGGACTTCTACTGCTTTTGAAAAAACATTTTGCCACAGGCACTGATTCTGTATCCAGATCTTGAAAATAAGACTTTATTATTTTATTCTTCCCCTGGTTTGCCATTTATCGCAGTGGAATTTCCACCTGCTTCTTCCAGGTGCTGCCAACACAGATTCATAGGAGCACTATTAACTTTTATAGTGCAAGTTAATGTCATTCTAAAAAGCCTCTTCTTTTCATCTTACTGCCATCAGCTGAAAAAACAAAGCAGCAGTCCCCTTTTTAGCAGCTCATTACATCTTATTAAGACACATGCCTGAAAAAATAGGTAAATTAACTCCACAAATCTGCTGTGACAGTGTCCAGTCTTCCTTCCTTCCTTCCTTCCTTCCTTCCTTCCTTCCTTCCTTCCTTCCTTCCTTCCTTCCTTCCTTCCTTCCTTCCTTCCTTCCTCTCCCTCCATGACTCACTAGTATTTTTTCCATTACAATAGCACAATGAGGAAAATTAATGCTCCAGACTTATCTTGAGGCAAATCTTTTCTATTAAACCTAGCTAATCTATGCTAAATGTTTTTAAGTAACCTTACTTTCTTTCACTTCTCTCCCATATAGACAGATATTGCCTGTGTGAGACAGCAGGACATTTACAAAAATACTTGTGTGTCTCTGGTTTGCAAAGGACAAACAAGAACCAATGATTCCCTAAGTAGCATTTCTGATAAGAGGAGCTGATTAAGTGAAATGCAGATGGAATAAAAGACTGCCATCTGCTTTCCTGTTTTAATTTTTGTGATAAATTCAGAGAGCCTATATCTCTCATTTATGCATAAACACACTCATGAATCTTTGCTGCAGGGCAAATGGGGAGTACATGAGCATTATTAATTTGATAAAAGAAAACAACAAAACAAAACATGGAAAAAAATTCTTGTATTATTTTTGAAGGGACCTTTATCTTTTGTTTGAACTTCAAACAGAGCTAATGCCAAGTAACCCAACCTTAATTTACCATGAAAGACACTAAAATCCAGTCCTTCACAGAAATTATCCACAATCAGCATTCCCTGCAGGATCTTTGCCACAGTCAGTGGAGATTTTTTTGTTACTGTTTCCTACTTCTGAATATGCTTTACAATCAATTATTCATCCCGTGTCCTCTACCTCCAGAGCCTTTCATCATTATCTCTGAAAAGGGAATCAGGATAAAAACTATAATTGCTGCAATTTCATTAATTTATAACTGTCATTCCCTTCTTGTGATGTGACCAAAAGAGCACTTCACTCATCACTGGATTGATCAGACCATTTGTAACTTCTAAAAAATTATTGCTACCTAACAGTTGCTCTGCTCTGTTAAGTTCAAGTTGACCAGGAAAAGGGAAAAAGCTGAGGGAGGCCCCTGGGTTTAGTCCCAGCACTGGTGCAAAAGCTGCCAGTGGTCACTCTTGGTCATGCTCTTGTCCAGCTTCCCACCTGTATTGGCACTGAATTCAGCTCCTTCACCAGCTCTGGTCTGGACTAGGAACTTTCCTCTGGGAATAGCTGGGATTTGGGGAGCAGGGAATCAGCTCTCCACAACTGAAGCATGACAGATCTGTTTGGTCTGCCTTTATCCCCATCACTGCCTGTGCTCTGGTTTGCATAACTGCATGGTTACCTCCCAGCTATAAAAAAGAGGAAGCCTTCTTGTGGAAAGAAATATTATGAAGAATATTCTGCCTTCTATTTCTAAATATTTAAATCTTAAAATTTCAAAATTATAGAGACCATTTTTTTTTTAATGGCTGAAGTTGAGTGTACTGAGATAATTTGGCCAGAAGGTAACATTTGAACCAAATTTTATTGAAAAACAGAAGGAAAAATGTATATATTTCCATAGTTTTAAAGCTAAGGAATTATTTGATACAAGAACAGGGAATCTTTGACAGTTACACCAATTTCCCCACTAAAGGGAGAAAAAGAGCACAACTGAGAGCCACCCTCTGCAAGTTCCTTGTGCAGTGGTACCCAGCAAAGTGCCAGCTGAGGATGAGTAAGAAATCTAGAGCTGGAGGGAGTGCCAAGTACGAGCTCAGCTGAGGGGAAACAAAATATCTCCCTCTGCAAGAGAGCAAGAGCCCCTTATTGCTTTTCATCTTCAGCTCCCGTGTCCCCACGACGACAGACCAAAGTGCACAATCTTTGCTTGGATGGCAAATTCAGCAGCTCCTGTCTCAGGCTGTTCTCTTTGCCTTGTCCAGTGCACAAAGGTCTGCGCTGGCCACTGCTGTGGGTGACAAGATGAGGACAGGAGGCTCGGGCTTGCCATGCTGTTTAAACTCCAGCTGTAATTGTATCTGGTGGCTGAGATGCACGTTGCTCTTAAAAACTGGAATCAGAGGGTTTGGCTGCTCAAACAGGAGATGCAGAAGCCTGCTGACAGTTTCATCTCGTGACAGCAGCTGGTTTCAAAGCAGTTTAGTCACTGCTATTGAGAATATTAATTAAGGATTCACTCTTTCCGCCTGCAGATCACAAAGGTTTACTGGCAGTCCCACCTAAACAAACCAGGCTGGTTTAACCATCCAGCCCCAGCAGTTTCCCAATGTCCTCTGGACCCCATTTACCACCAGCTTCTTTTCTGCAGCAAGTTGCAGAAAGGAATACGACTCTTTTAAGGCTGGATTTAGCCAAGAAAACTACGCTGAGGAAGAGCTACATCATACTTTAACTGGGATTTCCATCCAGTTCTAATTAGGCCGTATAAAAATGTCTCCAAACATATTTAACTTGTATGCAGTGGCACAACATTCAAGGCTTAAAATTTTAATTTATGGGTTTGGGTGGGTGCCTGATACTTCTAATGTTTAATGAATCTGTCCTCACTTGGCAATTTGCCATTGGTGATCACAGGGTTTGTGTATGCCCCTAGGTATTTATATCTGTAAAATTGATAGTGTGTGAAATGCCTTATATTTGACAAAACATGGCTGTTTTATTTTCTTCTGAAATGACATAATTACTCCTGCAGGATATGTGGTCAGTTGAAGATTTGCAATTTTTCGTATTAAAGAGTTCAATATATTATTCCTGACAGGCAATGTTTTATTTTTGTGAAGGATTCAGAGTCTGTTTAGTTAGAAGCTGCATTTTGTTTAAGTCTCACACTGGAAAGCTCTCTGGGACAGGGGCTATCTTTGTGTTGTAGTACAATTGAAACAATAACTCTAAAAACCTCTGTAAAATGGGATTTTCCATTAATTGTGCAGTTGGTGGTTTGCTAAAAATACACACAGAAATTAAAGCGGCACAAAAGCTAGCAAGAGTAAACACAAAAAAAATAATCTCTTAGTCTAACTCCAGAAAGAAAGGAACAACAAAAAGCTCATGGATGTTAATAAAAAAAGAAAAGGAAAATCCTTTGTTATTCAAGCAGGACTTCTAAAATATCTTTATTTTTTCCTTTCTAATACCACCAATGACATATTTAAGAAAAATTTCCACTCCCTTGCCAATAACGACTGAAAAACTCCAGTGCTAAAAAAAAAGACAGGAAAACAAAATCAGGAAGGCAATCCTATATGAAAATAAAACCAACCTAAAGCCACTGGATACAGTCTGAGGGTTCAGCACTGGTACAGCAATAAGTCTTCTGAAGGTCTCCCAATTCAGCTACAGTTAAGAAAAATGATGGTGTTGTCAACCCCTCTGAACTGCTCTGGCTTTTGTAGATGTGGTACCCTAAAAATTCAAAGCACCTCCACTTTGAGTGTCTGCCCAGGTCCATCCAGCTCTAAAGTAAACTTGTGCTGTCCCTTCTAACACAGTTGCATCAACAAATCCAGCAAATCCAAGAGTTATTTCTGTGTCACCTAAAGTCTCCCTCGTGCCCTCCAAGAAAGGCAACAATAATTTAATGAACTCTCCTTTCAGAAGTTGCATCTACCAAGGCTATTTTTTCATGGTAGTGTCTAACCCTGCCCCAGGACTAGTCTGGAAAATGCCAGCAGGTGAAAGGGCTGGTGTGTTTTGATGCTAATATGAGCAACAGTGGCCAAATAGCTCTTCTGAGTGTCCACATGCCTGTCATTTGTGCTATGCTGAATATCTTAGCAGAAAATCACAGGTAATGTCCCTCCCTTGTCTTCTTCAGAGGGTCAGGAAAGGTCTGATAAATTCAACGTTTAGAGCTCCTTTTCCTAAGAGCTCTGTTGGCCTTCCTCTCTGATGCTCCACTTCCTGAGCATGACAAAGCTCTGGGTATTTTTAACAGCTTTTTTCTCCTACATCTTCCTTCTCCTCCCCAGCTCCTGTTTTCCAGAGGTCCTCCCTCTGGCTGAAAGCTGTTCATATTTGCTCAGAGCCCAGGAGTCCTTCTGGGAGGTCAGTTTGGGAACCACTGCTGCCTGATGGGAAACTCCAGTGAGGAAAGAACTCCCTGGGCACCCTGGCATAGGAGTTTACAGAAACCAGGCAACACCTCTCAGTTCAGATCAGGGGGGATAACACGTTTTGCTGTAGAGCAGAGTTTTTGTGGAGGATGTTTGGTTTGTTAAGATGGAGAGAGAAACTTCCGAAAAATCCAGGCAAGATTTTTGGCCGCTTGTTTTCCTGTTTGTTTGAGGCTGTTTGCTGCTGCTCTCCTCCTGGCCTAGCTTACTGCATCATTCGATATCTCTATACTTAGAGGTTGTTCTTAAATTTCTGTTCAGAAGTTTTCACTTTTTGCTACGACCTGCAGCAATTTTACCTCCCAAAAAGTGGTTTCTTTCCCTGATGCAAACCTGTTGGCTCCACTCTACCTCTGGCCTCCTTTGAAAGTTTCCTTATGTCAACCTTAAATGTGGTTGTGGCCCCAGATCATAGTTTATCCTTGGAACTCTCCAGCTCAGAATACCTGAAATGAAGGTTGTGACTTTAACTCATAATATCTGCCCACTGAAGTTGATATTCTGAATTAATCTGGCCTCTTTACCCATGAAATCTCCTTTCTTACAAGGGATCAAATATCTGAGTTAATCATCACAGAGGTAATGGAGATATTTTTGCCTGACAGCTGTAACTTATTTTTTTGGCCCACTGGGCCAGTTCAGTCACCTGGGCAAAAGAGTGACCCATTTTGGCCCTGCAGATGAGATGCAGAAATTGTAGAACATTTTCAGCCTCTGAGAGAGTTTGACATCTTGAGCAGAGCTCAGAGATACCAATAACACAAACAGAAGGGGAAAACTGCTGGTGTTTCTGTCTGTTTCTGTTCACTTAATAAATGATTTAAAACACCAAGGCATTTTTTTTTTCAGATCAAATTTTCACTTAAATAATTCTGTGCAAGAGGAAAATAAGAGAAAGAAAGTCTATAAACAGACATGCGTGGCATTAGAGCTTGAAAGAATCCCTCCGTATGTTCCCAAAATCACAAGCAGGAAGAAAAACACACACACGTGTATGGACACACACAAATTTCTTCAGGTCCCAACTCTCACACACATTTGTTTGAGGTATTAGGGGGTCTCAGAAAATGCTACAAAACCAAATGAGATTACAGCAAGGAGACTCACATTTTTGAGATAGTTTTCCTAGAATGATATATTCACTTTCTGAATCAAGATGCTTTCCATCCCCAGGGTCTGTTGGGCGGGGTGAGTGGAGGGGGGAGGAAGGGGAGGGCAAAAAAGAGCAAAGGCAGTGAAGACTTCAGTATTACTCATTTAGTTTGATAGAGTGATACTTCTGCTATGAGGTACATTGATACATATTTCTGTGCAAGTTAGACCAAGAAAAGGACACTGGATAAGAATTATTTATTAAATTCTACTGTAATGTTTGTGTCTCTCATTAACTCCTCTGACATAAAATAACCAGTGTTCCTGGAATATTTCAGTTTAGTAAAGAGTTTCACTGCTGAGCACAGCTTTTTTTTTCCTCCCCTTTTTTCTCTTCCCTCCCCCCTCTTTCTCTTTGAGTCTGAGGCTAGGATAAAACCTCAGTGATTAGCTTCGTTGCCGGCAACAAGCCTGATTCTTTAATGTAGCTGCTCTGCTCCTCAGCTTTGTTTTCATTATTATTTGCATTGTGCAGCAGATGACTAAGAGATAGTCAAAAGATCAAAGGTTTCCTTTGATGGTTTCTATCACGGATCCCTGCTGTATTAAAAAGGATCTCAGGTCAGGACATTCTTGTTCACACGCAGATCTGAACAAGGGGCTGCACGGGGTGATCAAACTGGATGAAGGCTGAACACATCCATCAAAGAGCTGCCCACATTGGCCCAAACAGAAGAGGAGGTTCTACCTCCACAACCATGACATTAACTAGTGACAGATGTCTCCCTGTGGCTGCTGCTTTGATGTGTCAAGACTAAGGAGAAGCAGAGAACACGG
Organism: Pyrgilauda ruficollis; assembly: GCF_017590135.1. NCBI lineage: Eukaryota > Metazoa > Chordata > Aves > Passeriformes > Passeridae > Pyrgilauda > Pyrgilauda ruficollis. Next base: position 2,575,550 of record NW_024529155.1, on the reverse strand, counting down.
AGGAGTTGTGCTTTCCACATTACTCTAGAACCATTTTGTATAATACAATACAATAAAATAACATAAAATAAAATAACATAAAATAGTCATTAATAATGAGCTATTTCTGATATCAAAGGGTTCTTCACAGAAGAACACTGACAAATCCAGCTAGCAGACCCAAGCCATGCCTGTTTCAGGTCTTTCTCACACATTGTATTTAATCTTGCAAACAGTTAGTAAACAACAACAACTGAGTCACTGCAGCCCCTCTGTGAAGTGAAGCACCTTCGTGCACAGAAGGGAGAAGGGGGTACTGAGACCAAAACCAAGACTTAGTCTCTGAAAGGTGCACTAGTGCAGATTGCCACATCCACATTTCAAACTCCTGGCTGCAGGCTAAAATGATTTTGGGTGTTTTTTTGTGCTTGTGAGTGAGGGTGGTGACATTTTTATGCCATTTTGTATACAGGTGAAGCCTGCTTTTGCAGTTTTGTCAAAGCCCCTGCTCTGAGCTTGCTCCTGGGTTTCCCACCACACCAGTCATGGTGCCATTCTCCTGCCCTGAAGAGACATTTACGTGGAAGGGGTGTCCAAACAACCTACACCCATTTCCTGAGTAAAACAGAAAAAAAGCAGTGACAAACCCCACTTTTTATGCCAGGCAATTTTTGTTTACATTAGGACTCTTGCCAGGGTAAATGCTGTCATGTCTCTAAAGAATATTAATCTACCATTAAAAGATTTCAGTGTAGACTTGCCCTAAATTTCACAGACATCTCCAGCTGTCAATGACTGCAATAACAGCTCAGTTGCACCTCAAGGGGGAGGATTCAGCTCTGAAAATGTCATGTGAAGAGAGGTTTCTAACCCAAAGTAAGTATTGAAGCCACCTGCCTCATGTCAGCAGTGAGCTCAGGGCACTTCCATGGCTCCCACAGAATTCCCACTGAGCAGTTCCTTCTGTCTAACCCCCCATCTGTGTCATGATGCTGCAAGACAGAGTTCTCCTGGCTGTTTAGACATCAAAAATTAAGAAAATGAATCTCACCATAACAACACACTTTCTGCTGTGTGGCTGATGCCAGAGCTGGGATTTTAGAAGGAGTCTTTGCTAGTGGTTTTGAATTCCTTCAGCAGTTCTCACTCAGATCATCCTAAATTGGTATCTTTATTAGGAATCTACTGGGCTGATTTCACATTTCAAACAGCATCCATCTTTGAGATGGCTTCATTCAGTTGGGTTCCATCCTGTGCTTTGAAAAAACAACCCCCAAACCATCAAGGATGCCCTCCTTGATGCAGTCACAGATGCAAAACTAGAAGGATGTGAAAAAGGGGAATTTTAAATACAAAGCCCATGGCTGAGCAGTTCTGCAGCAGTTTGTGTAAGACAGTGTGCATCCTTAAAAGAGCGAAAAAGGAGCCTTCTCCATTTGTCATTAGAGCAGCTTCTCCTCCTGAGCAAGGAGGATACAAATTGGCAGGAGCCTCATGATCTGAGTGTGCTTACGAAGCAACGGGAAAGTTCCACTCTTGGTCTTCAGTTTAAGGGAGCCTTTCTACTTATAACCAGATTACCTGTAATAGCCCCAGAGTTACTTGATTTAAATTCCAGAAACTTGACAGACTTACAGCCAAGATTTTAGCTGTCCTCCTCCTCTCTGCTGAGAAATTACTCGACATCATAACACAGGTTTTCTCTCTTCTCAGAACATCAAATATCCAATTGCAGTAACAGAGTATTTCTCTGTCAGTTCAGTCTTTAGCAGGTGGAGAAATAGAGGGGATCCTGTCATGTTACACTTGATACACTGCCTTGTCTTCCAAAACCATCACTTTTTTTCATGGTAGTTATGAATCATGTTTTGAAGCACTTCACAGTGGTGAATGTTTATGCTACAGTTTTAGTGGTGGTAGTGTGAATACCTGTAAAGTGGAAAACCCCTCAGAACTTGGTCTTGATGATGTGTTTTTGAAGCAGAGTTTGTTGTAGTGCTATTCAATGTCTTGTCTAAAACAGGACCATTTGCTTAATGACTAAATCTACTGGAAATTTTGCAATAAATATTCCCTATTTGCTGATGATTAGGGAAAGCAGGAAGGCCTGTGTGCAGGCTTCTGGTACAGCATTCTCATGAGCTGCTCTTTTTGTTGTTGAATGTAGGCGCCAGAGTTACATTGCTGCTTGCAGAGAGAATGCCTGGCAAAAACATGAGGGCAAAAGCACATTTGTGTATGCACAGGCCATATCCCAGCCTGTCAACGGCTTGAAGTAACATGCAAATAGGTGCCAGTACATCTATCATTCTGTTTATTGTCTTTACTCACTTTCAGTTTGACTTCTCATACAATTCTGGCTCTAAGCAATTGATAAACACCATTGGACTACTGGATTTTGTTTCCCACCAACATCACGTCTTTATCTTTTGGAAAGGTTGATGAAATACAAACAGTATAAGAAAAACTTTGCTGGCAAGGGCCTCTGTGTCCTGCTACATCACAGCAATGTACTGTGGTTGCTTTGTATCTGTGGCATAGTTTGTTTGAGTGACACTCTGACAAATGGTCTTTTTAGCACTGAAACTTAAACAAGGAGTGGATTGAGTAAAATCACAACCTGGACTGACTCAAAATGACATATCAGGAACATTTTCAGTGGTCAGTTTCCTGATGGTTGAATTAACCGCAGTTTTATCTTGCTCTGTATTGGCTGCTTTACCTCACTTTCACCAAATTGCTTTCTTATCGTCACAAACACCACTGAATTACTGAAAACTGCCAAAGTGGCAGAGCCCTGCTCTCCAGCCCAGGGGTGCAATCACTGCATCTCCCTCTCTCAGTTGCCCATTGTATTTGAAATCATCTCAACACAAACAAGCCAACAGAACAATATTGCCCAAACTGTCACACACAGTAACAGTTCTATTGTCATACACCTGGACAGGAATTTCATGGGCAAATATGTCCCAGACAAATACATGACAGAAAAGCAGCTTTGCTCAAGCTCCTCTAAGGTTGGGTTATAAAAATAACCACCTTTCCATGCATTTCTTTTCATTTTATAGTTACCAAGATGATATCCAAAGGAGGCTGAAGGAAAGGCACCGAGACTGGCATGGATGGATTGCAATTCCCTCTTCTGAGGGTGAGAAATCTCACTGAGGAGAGGGATGAGAGGCCAAGATTTAATATTCTGCAAGTTAAGGATGAACTGTATATATTAATAATTTTTTATTTCAGAGGAAGTACAAGGCACCAAAGATGCACCGAAATTCAAGATTCACTGAAAGATATCAGTGATCAACGTTAGGGGAAAAAGCCCCTAAAGATCAGAATGAGGAGCCCAAAGTCAGCCCTGCAGCTTCTAAGACGTGCAAGGAACAGTCTGATTTTTGAAAGTCTGAAGTTGTTAACCTTTCCTCCTTAACATCTTTATGGAAGAAAGCAGGGTCCTTCTGCTCAGGAGAAAGAAAATCAGTGTCTAAAATTTATCTTGTTTTCAGTAGCTAAGAGTCACTATTGCACTCACATTGTGACCAGTGCATGTCACTGGATCACAAGAACTAAACCCATCTGCAACTGCTGGAACACAGAGAGAGACAGAGGTGAGTCACGGCAGACTGAAAAGTGGTCTGTGGGATCTGATCCCACCTCACGCTCCTGAGCCCATCAAAACCTTCCTTTGAAAATGCCAGGTTTTCCCAAATTATCCCTTTCAAAGGCAAAGCAAGAGCCATGAAGAGTACATTTTTGTGTTGAAGACAACATTTTTGTGTTGACTGGAAGCTTCCAGATTTCAGAAAATAGCAGTTCGTGTCCCCAGCTTCAATTCATTTCACTCAGCTCTAGCTGAAACACCATTTCTGCCCCTTTCCTTTGTTGCAGAAGATCACAGCCAAGAGGAAAACATGTGTCCAACAGGAAAAGATCCATTTTGCTTCTGTCAATAATACATTGGGAGCTGTCAGGAATGTCTGAGCAGGTGTGTGTGGGTATGATTGGTAAGCAGCTTACAAGCAGCTATCATTAAATGTGTAATAATAGCACAGTGCCAGCAAAATGAGACAACTAGAGCAGTCAGGGATATAGGATTTATAGACTAGAGCTCTATGCACCATCCTTAACTCTGCTTTGTAGGCTGGCTCTCCAACAATCTCGTGTTTGTAATGCCTGTTCTGTCATATGGCGTCCACATTTTCCTGGGGTCTGAAAATACAAAGTCATCTTTGTATAAGCACACAATTTACCTGCTCTGGTTCAAGGAGGTTTAATACAATTTTTGAAGACTGTTTTCTTTATGAGGCTTTCTGAGCTGTCCCTTATCATCCTTTGAGATACAGAGAAAAAAGTTAGTATCTCCTTATTATGTGATTTTAGGATTCTGGCACTTTGTTGAGTTTTCTCCCTTTCAAGAGAGGACAAGCAATAAGTTAAGAAAGTCATCATAGTTTTATATCTATTTATATCTATTTCTTTTCATGGAAGTGTCATCTTCATTGGAGGAGCCTCTGCCCCTCTCTAGTGAGTCTGCGCAGAGAAATCAGTGACCATAATATTGTTTTCAAAGATGACCTAAATGCAAAATAATGTTCATGCTACAAGAGTTAAAAAGCAAAAAGAAAAAAAAAGGGAAAAGGCATGATCCAGCTACCCAAGTGGCAGCACACTGGGGACAGTATCTTCAGAAAACTTCTCAGTGGGGGTCAAACCACTATAGCCACCTGAATTATTTAATGTGTCAGAAACTGGGCTGAATGCAGAACAAAGAAAAATGCTTGGGCCTTACTGTAGTTCATTCCTGAAATAACCATGGGTCATACACCTTGCAAGATAAAAGAGTGACTGCTGGCCGTTAGAAAGGGTAGAAATAGTGATACTGTACAATTTTTAGGCTCCAGTAACGTGAAAGGGAATTTTTAATTCTTCTCTTTTTCCTTTGCCCTTGTGGAAAGCTGCATGCCCGGATGGGGTGTAGACAGGGTGGAAGATTAAAAACAATGAGCAATCTATAGCAGTTAATCTGCCCGACTGGGAGGGCCTCAGGCTGTGCTGGACAGTTGGGATTCATGTCAGCTGTCTGGTTTAGGGTTGCAGCAGGATCACAAAAGGTTGCCTGATGGGAAGTGTGTGCACTGAAGGCTCACCACAGCAATGCAGATGGGGCTGTGAAGAGTGGCTCCAGGCAGACCCAGGAGAGAAACAGCACGTGAAAAACCACGGGGGTTACTGCAGAAAGCAACACAGCTCCAGGGATCCCAACTGTTCAAATGATTTCTGCATTATTGCAAAGGCTGAACGAGTATTTTGGGACTTGTAACACCCAGTGCTGGGACACCCATCTCAGGTTCTGGGTAAAATTCTCCCTAAAATAAAGGACCATGCTAATCCATATCACTTGGACCTGCCCATCTGCCTCTGACAGCCAGAATCTACAGAGCTTCTTTGGAAATACCCAGGGTTGTCAGGTTAAGTCCCTTAAAAACAGCTTTTGTGGAGGGAAAAGGAGAAGATCCTGCAGGTCCCAAGAGGATAGCTGTGTTTTGGGCACAAGTTCCAAGCATCAGAAAAGTTTATTTTCTCAATTCTGCCTGTGTGGCAGCCTCCAGTTTAACCACATCTCTGGCAGCTCTAGATAATGTATGAGATCATACCCATCCCTTGGATAGCACAGCTGGGCTCTCTGGACAGGAATACAGTGATAATTCATGTCTTTGACACCAAAAAATGCCTATAATAATAATAGTACATTATTAGCTGAAATAGTGCCCCATGGAACTCTTTCTTCATGGCATTTCTTTGGCCTATGTTTTATTATAAATTCATAGACTTTTGTGGTTTCAGAGCATTTTTTTTAAGATGGCTCTTACAATTGTCTTCAGAATCATAGCTAATTATTTCCCTCATTTCCCAAATAAAATAGCCTGTGATTTATCTACACTTTCAGAATGAGCCAGGGAAAAAAAAAAAATTGCTGGAATAAATTAAAAAATGGTACAGTGAGATTATTACTTCCGTTCATCCATCCAGAACATCCTGAGAGGATGACTAAAGGTCTTGGTAGCCCATTAATTTAAAGTACTGTCAACTTTCTCAGTGCAAACATATATATGAATACAGAGAAGAAAAAAAAAAGGAGACAGAAAGATGAGTGAATCACTTCTTGCAGATACCTTAAGGTAAGGGTGGGATTTTGTGCTGAAGCAGTATTTTATCTGCTTGTAAGGGTCCCTGAAGGGTGAACTCATACACAGCTGCACAGCTTGCTGGATTTTCAGCATATATGTTTCAGAAATCAGTAAAGGAAAAACTGATTCCTCAGCCTTACTGTAGACCACAAGCCAAAGCAAAATCAACTCAAAGGACTCAAAAGGTTCTACCCAGGGTTTTTAAAACACTGGGAATATTTTCACATTCGTAGAGGTTGTGGGCATCTACCTGGTGAGTTTCTGGTTAAATGAATTATTCCATAGCAATATCCCAGTTTAAAACCTAAAATGCCAGCCAAATGTGATGTGACCAACCTAATTTTAAAGTCCGTTTGTAATAACCCTTCAATTAATCAACTAGTTTTTTAATTAAGAAATGAACTTAAATGTGATTACTGATTCATAAGCACTCTAACTCACAACCAACACATTTTCATTTTGTTTGTCTGGATTTACAGTAGAGGTCAATTAGTCCTGATGAGATTAAAGTCTTGGTAATTTTGAGAAACAGCATTTCTATGAGATCATGCAGTTTAGCTTTAATGCATCTTAATCCACTTTCATACCTCTAGTTAATTCGCATTCATTTTCCTCAGGGTCTGTGTAGGTAAACACCAAACACAATTTTAGAAGTATTTAGGCAGGATCCCTGATTTATCCCTGTTTTCCTGGCAGGAGTGTGTGTGGGTGACACGGGATCAGAGCCCTCACTCTCCACTCGGGAGAAAGGCAGCGGAGGGAGATCTCTGTGTCTGCTCTTGGCAGAGAAGAGGAGCTGTGTTTTCACTATCCTGCCTTTTATTAGCAACTAGCATTTTTTTTCTTCTTGCAGCTGAAGCCCCTAACAAAAGGCAAAGAATAAAATTAGACAAAAAAGCATCTGCTCTAAATGGAATTGGGCCAGTCCAGTCAAGTTTAAAGACTCTGAATCATTTGAGGGGTATAAGACTGGCAATTTACTAATGACTACAACTTATTAAAAAGGCATGAAAAGCTCCCTAATTACATATTTGGATGCTAAGTAGCCATTCTCAGCTTCACAGACAGCATGACTTTCCCTTCCAGTCTTGTCCCAGACCACACATTAAAAAGAAAACAGGCATCATAAAGGCTCAGGCGTTTTAGACGCTAGAATCTAAGTTATTGTAAAAGACTTAACCAGACTTTTACTTGAAGCTTTAGGCTACTCTCTTGTTCTAACTCTTATTGAAGGCTGAAAAATTTTGGTCATCTTATAATATATGCATTTATAAATAAATTACCATATATCCCAAATCTTTCAAAAACAACACAACACATTAATCCCAACTACCTTTTTTTTTTTTTTTCTCTTCTCTACCAGGATAATTTCACTGGATCATTAGTTTTAAACATCTATTACACTATAAACAAATCCTGAAAGCTTATGGACACAAAGTCAGATATTCAAAAGATTGGAAGTGCCAGATTTAGTGCAAAAGTTCTTTGGGGCTCAGGACAGGGAAATCTATTTACAATTCCTATTACACAAATTGCTCAGTGCCTTTATTTGCTGCATAGCATCCAAAGCCAGCATTAAATACAAAATTGTTCATTTCCTGATGAGTGTTTTGTTTTGTTTTAATAATGTATTGACCTAGAGTCGGCATGCTCCACAAACATTCTTGAGTTTATCTGCAAAAGACACCCTCTAAACACTCTCTATGAGTGTTGTTATCCCAGTTTTCCAGGATTCACCCTTTTCCCTCTCTGGCCATGAAGCAAAGCCACTTTTCTGCACACGATGGGCTCTGTGTGTGGTGCTGCACGAGGCTGTACATCACAAAACGTCCAGCTCCTGTTGGCTTTGCAGCGTGTGACAAACCCCCTGCTCAGCAGAGGTGCAAACCTGCCCTTTTTGGACAGGTTTTTTATTCCCACCCCCAGGCAGAAGCAGAGGGACCCTCCATGCAGGACACCTGTTTTCCCTGTTTTACAGGAAAGGAAATGAGTGCAGAGAGTAACACTACTGTCAGACAAGGAGAACCTATTCAGTGTGTTGCTGCTGGTTGCAAAATCTGAAATCCAAATCTCCCTACCAAGCAAGCACACAGTGAAAATCAATGGTTGTCTCTGCAATAAACATTTAAATACAATGCTTGTGTAAAACCCAGCAAAACAAAGCTGATCCTATATTTTTATATCAACAGCTCTACAGCTGCGTGAGTACTTAAACCTATTTCTTTTGCAAAACAACAGTCAGGTAAGAGTAATTCTTGTGAAAGCTGCTAATCCCCTACATTCATGTAAGTCTTGTTCTGCTCTTTGGAGGGACTTATGCAGACAGGTGTCTAATAATTCCTGTGAGCAGCAGCACCCAAATCACAACCAGCATTTCACCACAAAATGCTGTGTATGAAACACAGCATCTCCTCTAGGAGCTGAAAAGTGTTGGCTTTTTCTGAAACAACAGAGTAGTGAGGGCCTAAATTACCTATAGTCCAGAAGAACTCAGCTCTCCTGCCAGTGCAATTCCATTCCTAAAGAGGGTGACACTGACAAGGCTCTTTGCTGCAGCATCACTCACTTTTCAAGCCTCACAACAAATGCAGAGCCAGGCACACTTAAATCCTCAGATGAAGTTGCAAGAGCAATTTGGACCATGGTGGCTGCATCCTACTTCATGTATAGGAAAAAAGGACTGGCAAGGACTTTCTGAGGAAGTGAGTTTTTCCTTGAAACAGCAGTGGCCACATTATATTAAAAAAAAAAAAACAAAAAACAAAAAAAAAAAAAAAACAGAGAAAAGTAATACAATATTGAGAGAGGGTTATTCTACACAGAAATAAAATCCCTTGTAGCTTTTCCCACAGGGACAACTTCAGAGCTGGAAAAGGAAGGGTAAGTGGCAGGTGGTGCTCCTATCTTTATCACAAAAGCAGTCACTGAAGTTGAGGCATTTTGCACAGCCCCAGAAAATCCAGACCATGTCAGTCATGGAATTCACATGACACAGAGGTGGAGCAATGAAATGGGGCTGAGTTCCAGCTTCGTGCCTCTGAGTAGAGAGGGAAGAAATAAAAAAGCCAAAGTCATTCACATATGGCCAGGCACAATCTGAAGACCACACTCGTCTTCTGGAGCACTCTTCAATAAACTTGAACAAAAGCCATGTACTATTAAACCAACAGAGGCATAAACACCAGGTTCTCTGTCAGCTGATAGAAGGACAATGGAGAAATAATAGCACAACTCACAAGTGTTGGAGGAAAAAAGGCTAAAGATTATAAAGGTATTTTTATTCTTGGCTGACACTTCTATCAACCCAGGCCAAAAATCACAAGAAAAAGAATAGCTGCTTTCCTTTATCCACATAAAAGGATTCTGTGCTGAGCAACACTTAAGAAAAACGATCAGATTGTGATTATATAACCCTAGCATGAACTTGGTGACCAGTATAGTCATGTCAAATTAGGATGCATTATTCAAGCAGCAGGGAAGGATGAAAGTGTTTACCATCAGATATAAACCCCCTGCATTTCCTTTTCTTCAAACCTGTTCTCTTCTTTTTCCTTTGCTGGCTATGTTGGTGGGCTGGCTCACTCACTATACCAGCTCTTCTTCAAAAACACAGAAATTATCAGTAACAGATGCTGATGGTAACTGAAAAGAAAAAGAAAGACATCCACTTATTATTTTTCCCCTCTGCCTTTACCAGAAGCTTCCATCTTCTCCCCCTGGTTTATTTCTTGTTCCTCTTGTCTCCAGACCTTTGCCCATTCTTTCTTCTTTTCCTTCAGACCAGGGTGCCTATTCTGATTTTTTTTTATTTTCCCTGGGGCCCCTTCACCTGACCCCATTCTCACTTTTTTTGTCATCTTGTCTTTAACTTCTTTTCACCAAAAGGCATTGGATTCTGCCCATCAATGTCTAGGCCACAACTTGTCACTTTTCTTTTTTTAAAATCAGATTTTAAAAAATGAAAAGGCAACAAAATGGATAAGATGAGGCTGAAGAAGCCATAAGCAATGTAAGTTTTTAGATGCAGTTTACTTACATCTAATTGCTATAATGCAAAATAAAGTTATATTATTCAGATACATTTAGTGCACAGTCATTCTTACTTTCTGAAAATTTCCAACCATATCGCGACTGTAGCAAGTTTAAATTTTTTGACCCCTTTACAGCTTTGAAAGCCATCAAAAGCCAAATTTAATTGCCCAAGTCTCACAAAACCAGAGTGCTAAAGCCAGGGTTGGTATTACTGAATTGACCACCACAGAATTTGTTTACACTGCAGATTAATTTAATTTATGCAGTTTCTCCTCTCCATCTGGAGGTCACAGTAAAGGATTTGGAAAATACACTTAAATATTTTGAACAAAATTTAATTCCTCTATCAAGCCAGTGTAGACTGTCTGATTCCTTTTCTCAATCAGTCATCAACAATAAAGCATGGAAGAGAGAGTTGATGCCTTGATGCATGGAGCTACATGTGGACATTCAAACACATACAGAGAGAAACATTCCTTTTCACTCTTTTTTTTTCTTTTCATAAGAAGTTGTCAGTAGAAATGGGACAAGACTTGGGGAAATGTGTTATTCCAGTAATAAGATTGCTTGATTCTAAAAGTGCAATAAAAGGCTTTTCATAGCACAGACCAGGTCCCTGGATGCTTCTAAAAGATTCACTGGCTTACCATTCATATATGATAGGAGTCATGTAAAAAAAAATGCATTCCTCTCGAGGATAAGTAGTGTGGTGAACTGGTGACCATCATTACCAGAGACATGAAGCCACGGTCCTGTTAAGAACATTGCAGTATAACCTTAGCTCTTCACTGGAAATAATCTTTCTCTGTACACTAATCCATCCAGAAATCAGAACCACCAGAATGGAAGACTGTTGTTGGGATGAAATAGAATTAATTCTTCCTCTCATCTGCACCAGTTCTGGCAGTTCCCTGAAGGCCTGGCTTCTCCCTCTGCTCTCTCAAAGGCAAGAAATTCCTGCTTTGGGGGACAAATTTGAGCACTCAGCTTAGGTTCCTGCTGCACTGGGAAGGGGCATCCACCTCCCTCCTTGGGCTCTGGCAGAGCTCTCAGTTCCTCACTCCACACACCCTCTGTGCCACAGTCTCACCATCCTCACAGTGGTGAATTTCTCCCCAACTTCTCATGCTAACCTACTCTCCTCCAGTCTGGGCCATTTCACCTCGTCCTAGTTGGATACTGGAAGGCTGCTAAAAGAAAAGGAAATGCTGGAATATTTAATATTCCACCACACCCTTCTCTTTGGAGCATCAGCAGTAGAAACTGTTCTTCAGCCTGGAAGCTGCCTGTCATCTGCTTGGAAGACATTTCTCCTCCCTGCATGCTTTTGGGATGTTTCTTATTGATTCCACAGCAGGTCTTTGTGCAGCCAGCAGCATACATGACACTTGTGCAGCAGCTGGTCTGTCAGAGGGAAAGCACAGCCCAAGACAGACAGAACCAGTGCAGCTCCAAGGAAAGAGCCTGAGCATTTTTGGCTGCAGAAGTAGCCCCTTATGGGCCAGGTCTAAAGGAAACCTTACTCACAATCTCACCCTCCCACCTTCCTTTTTCTTCTTTTTTCTTTCTTTCTTTCCTTTTTTTTTTTTTTCTTTTCTTTTTTTTTGTGCTTGCAGTGCTTTTCTTGGCACCCCCTGACATTCCAGCTGAGCAGCACCTCACTGAGGTATTACCTGATTACACTGAGCACTTTCACATGTGGAATTTTGTACACCCAGTGCTCAGCCAGTGACAGTAACAAATAGGGTATTAATTAACACCACAGTGATTAAAGACTCGGGATCCCGACATCTGTAATGAATGTTCCAAAGACAGTGTCTGTGCATGGGGGATCTGTAAATCAGGGGGCTTGCAAAAGGAGCTCTGCTCTTTCTCAGCTCATTGCCATTCTCTGAGTGCTAACCAGGGGAACAAGGCAGAGCTGAAGCATTTGAATAAACCCTCACTTTTTCAGAGGACTTAATGAATCATGAGCAGACCATTCTATCAGCACTGAGGGGACGTTGATGAAGCCCTTTCCTTACCCCACAGTGCATGAAAGTCACAGTGTATCAGAAGGAACCCAATCAGTCACATGAGAAATGGTTTTATTTCCTCCAACATCTAATTTGATTATCTTGTTATGTTTCACCCCACTTTGTCTAACCCAGCAATTTGCTTCTTGATCATTTCATTCTTCCTTCTCTGCTCCCTGTTAAAAACAGGGACAGGTCAGATGGAAACTGCTTCTCCAGTAGGTCTTCAGTCAAAGATGAAATTGATTAAAATGTCATATATGTAATAAAAAATACTGGCATTCAGTCAAAACCTGACAAATAGTTATGGCTTGTCTAATCCACATTCAGCTATAAAACATGATTTACCAAATACCCTCACCTAACAAAGGGCATCGGGTTTCTTACTGAATTCCCTCTATTTGACACTCTCATAATATGCAAACATATATGGATTTACTTTTTCATTTCCTTATGGATGGAATATTTCAACCTGTTAATATTTACATAAATCCTGGTAATCCTGAAAACTGTTTAGGCTTTATTTTTCTTTCAAATTATATTTTCTCCAGTTTTCTTTCTGTTACATCCATCCTTGTGCATGGATTTACAAGAGCAGGCAAATGATGAAAATTACTTTTTCAAAGAAAACAGTGGAAATAGGCAGAAAACCAAGACTGTAAAAAATATATATTTTAATCAAAGTTATTAACTACCTAGTGGGTCTTAAAATTCTCGGTAGAAATGGCTCAAATAGACTCCTCACTATGCCAATAAATGTTAAATTGGCAATGGTTGAGAACCATTGCAGAAAGGCACTTCAGAAACTTTTTTTCCTTGGTGTTTCAACTAGGCAAGGAGTGTGTGAATCCTGGAATTGTCACCCCGTAGAAGCACAAGTGCCTTTGCATCTGCTTAGGGCCACTTTCAGATTTGTGTCCTCTGTACAATGGAGATGTGAAATTCAATCTGTGACATTAATAGGATCAAATGGTGATGCTTAATCCCATGGAACAGGCAGAGATCATTTGAACACTCTCTGCAACCTTCATGGCCCTTGCTAAGGTCCTGACCTTTATCTTCTCACTATAAAGTTTGCTAACCAAAGGCAGCTTGTTTCTCTCTCTAGGTATTGTAATAAACTAGATACATATTAGTTTCCCTGTCAGGTGATGTCAGAACCAAGAAAGTGTGACAAGTAAAAAGTGTCTCTTTTACTCAGAAATTCGGGGGTCTTTTTTAGTGCTACCGATTTTCAAATTAAAAAATGGCAAGCACACATCACTATTTTTCAAGATAAAGCATGACTGAAAGTACATTTTTTATTCTCTTAGGACACCCTGTGTGACCAACTATATTCCTGAAAACACGTTCTTTTGTGAGAAATGCATAAAATCACAGTATTTGAAGTGGTTATTTGGAGAAGACTCATGAACTTGGGCTAATATAAGAAAGAAAGCAATGAAAATGGGTATTTGCATCTTTCTGATGGGGCCCAAAGACAATGGAAGGGATTAAGACTTAACAATTCAACTGTGACTAAACAATAGGTTTGTTAAGGAAGTTGACTAAAGTTTAAGACAACTCCTCAAAAAGTCTCTTCAACAGGCAGATGTTTAGTGAATGGAAAACAGCCTGGCATGAAATAACCATGGAGGAAGTTATGGGCCAGGGAAGAAAGGGGGTGAGAAGCACAGGGGTTCCTGTAGGAGGGCAGAAAGCCCAGATCAGCCAAGGCACCTCAGAGAAACCATCCTTAGCTGCAAATACCCATTTCCAGGAAGCAATACACTGACCACGTTCTGCCAAGGAACTCCTGCAAAGCCAAGTGAAGAACCAGTGCTAACAACCCAATGGGCTTCAGGGAACTGTTGGCACAGCCCTGTCCTTGCTACCACAGGACCAGAGAATGAGGATTTTGAACTGCCAGCTGAGAGGACAAGGCAGCTGAGGAGCCATGAGAGTAACATACCAAGGGAGATTTGGGAGGAGCTCATTTCTCTGACTTTGATACCAACACACCTCAGAATTTCTTGCCTGTCCCAAGGAGAAGAAATGGCTTCACAGGTAGCAGATAATACATTGTCTATTTGAGAGACACCCGCTCCTGCCAGGTTCTGAGTCCCCACTTGCACCAAGAAATTCTAATTTGAGAATGGGGAACATAACCTGGCCCCTGTGTGCTCGGCAGATCCATCACTCCCAGTTTAGCGTACAGAGTCCTGGGACCCAGCAGCAGTGGCCAGGAAAGGGAGCTGTGCCAGCTCTGCACCCACAGTGACTCACCTGCTCCTCAGCACAAACAGACCAGCTGTCAGTGCCTCTCTCTGCCTTCAGCCACACATTCCCAAAGATTTCTTTCCTGTGTCCCTTCTCCCTTTCACGACAATCTTTGCAGTGTTTTTCAATGCTTTTGCTCCATTTGGTGCTTCTTTTATGTACTCTCCAATGCCTTCCTTCTCCACCACCATCCACCCCTCATTTTCCCAGCTGCCATTCTGCTCTTCCAGACTCAACCAATCCCTGCTACTGTCAGCCAGCTCTGCAGATATTTTTCCCAGAGGACATTCAAAATACACACAGCCCTTCTGAAAAACTTATTTTCTCTTTTCATTTGTATCTTTTTCTGATTTTTTTTTTTGGGTACTATGTTTAATCAATGCCAAGTGACTGCCATGATAAAAAAATTCTCCCATCTTAGAATCTGAGCCATTTCAGGACAAAAATAAAATAAAGAAGAATATATCTTGAGTCAGAGCAGACCACGAGCTTTTACAGAAACCTCATTTTTGTGCTGTGTGGGCTTTGTTCCTCCTTAAACTCCATGGGACAAACTCCCTGAGGTGGATAAAACAGAATATCTCATGATTGGCAGCTGAGAGCATCCTCTGCAAGGCTGCTCCACACCCACAGAAAGCTGTCAAGTCACCTCTGAGAGGCAGCCCCACCAACATCTTGGATCTAGGGCAGTGTTTCCCAGCTATGGGTCATGACCCCACATGGGCCAGGGTCACCACAGGGTTCACACAGGCTCACAGAGTGTTGGAGAAAGCTAAAGAAATATTGAAGCTTAAGGATTTGTATTCAGGGTTTTTTTCCCATTTGGTGGGGGGAAGGGAAGGGGTGGAGTTGCACACAAACAGATGATCCAAGGAGGCTGATTGCTTCAGAAATCCTGACTCAAAATATTGGGAATTCCACACTGGAGAGAAAGAAAATGGTTCTGTGGCTCATGTGCTTTCATGTGCTTTGTCTATGCTTGTTCTTTTTTTTTTTTTTTTTTTTTTTTTTTTAATGTATTAGTTTGAAACTAGCCAGAAGTCTGGAAAGGTTTCAGTAACCTTAGTAGACAGACTAGCAAACAAATACAAGAGACATCAGCATGAGCATCCTTGTAATAGTACCTGGCTTTCATCAGAAGAATTTGAAAGGGCTCTCAACAGTGAAAGCATTTATACTTCCTGTGGAGTAAAAGGAGGTTTTCATTATCCCCATTTTAAAGAGGAGAACCTGGCTAGGTGACTTGCTCAATGTCATGCAAAACTTCTGCAGCAGAGTTAAAAGGTGAGTCCAAAATTGAATTCTTAATTTAGTTAATGCCCTTGTCACAGCACTACTCTGTGCTCAGATCACTGCCCCTCCCCCCCCCCCCCCCCCCCAAATGCATTTTCAATCAATTGGATATCACCAGCACCTATGTAATTAGAACTTGTGCAATCACAGGATCATTGCAACAGACCTCAGGGTCATGAAAGGTGTGAGAAGGATTAATCCAACAACTGGATTTTTTTTTGATCTTACACAAATAACACAGATAGAGTCATAGACAGTGATTTGCCAATATGATTTCATCCCTAAGGGGAATACTTGCAAAATCTTGCCCACACTTGATTATGAAGATAGAATTTGGTGGCTGCTCTTGTCCTTCAGGAGCAGGATGGGAGTCAAACAAACATCATCACACAGCAGTGAAGATGCTGAAGGTTCTCCCTGTGTGGGTCACTTGGAGCCCCTTGGCTGGTTACTGGAGCTTTTGACAACCTGGAAGAGAAATGTGGGAGCTGCCCTGGTGTGGGACAACTTCAAAGCAGTGAAGCCAAGCTGGGCTCACGAGCAGCTCCAGCACTGCCTTCCTTGTGTGCCCAACCCAGAGCAGGACGTGCAGCGTGGCCTTGTCCGTGAGAGGACAAAACCTCTTCCACAGCTTTGCTGAAGCTCAGTGAGCCACTGTGGCAGCCAGACTCACCCACAGGGGATCAGCTCACCATGGCCACAACCCCCCGCAGCAGGGACAACCAGCACCAGGAGCCTGCACTGATGGCATTTTACAAGTCAAGATACCTCCAGTTAGCTGATATTTGGCACTGGTCCATTAACCCAGCTGCTGGCACAATCCTGCTTTCTTGTGTAGATAAGAACTTGGCCTCACCCATTAAAGACTGATTTGTTAGCTGGGAAAAGATCATTTATTGCTTTCACATCATTGCTTCAGCTATCCTTGGATAAACTGGCTATGCAATTTAATAGTTGATAGCTTTCTGCTTGCAGTATTTTCTTCATATCTATGCATTTTATACAGTTACCTACTTAATTTTTCCCCCTATTTACTTTAAAATATTTTTTAAAATGAAAACTTGTAGTAATTTTCTGTGTCATCTTCTAGTGAGGGAATCAATCTTACACAAATATCTCTGCATGTAAGAATAAGCCTATCACAAATTAACAGATTCTCCCACTGTTTTCTCCCTTGAGTTTGGGAAGCTTATCTGTTTACAATCATCACCTCTGTTTCTGCAGGGGACGGTTGGGAAGCCTGGGACTTTAAAAAAAATTTGTGCATGTGCTGAGTAGGGTGGAGTAGGAATGGATACACACTGGGAACATTTCGATTCCAGAGCTCATAGAAAACTGCTAATAGGATGATGAAAGCTTGATTTCACAGATCTGTTACACTCCACCAGCCTATTTTGCAAGGTTCCTTTGTGTATGACAATTACTAAGTTCCATCAAAATACTCATAAAATTTTCACCTGCTAGAAGCAAAACCACTTTTCGTTGCCCAGACAAATACAATGATGAAGATGTTTAAAAATCTCTGCATAGAGATACTCGGGACGCCCTTTGTGTCTGAGCTCTCTTACCCTTGTAGGCATGACCCAGGCTGTATTGAAGGCATGTGCCCCTCTGGACAAGAGCCTGAGGTGTCCTGGGGCATCTGAAATGGCACTACAAGCTGTTGTTTCCATGGTAACCAAATCCCACTTTTTTTTTTTTATATAACAGAATGAAAAATATTATGGCTTTTAATTTCATTGTTGTAGGTACTTGTGTGCCTGTACATTTATAAACAACATTAGGGCACTGCACAGCAGGAGCAACTTGAATAAAAATGATGGCAAGTCAAGGAGGCATGCCTGGTAAGAGAGAAACTCACAGGACCTCTTAACTGTTCATTTTCCAAGATCTGGATTTTTTTAAATGTGAAGGTTTGTTTAGAATGTGTAATATCAAGAGCTAGGTGTTTGAAAAAGACTTAATGTTGAAGTTTGAGCTAATTGTTTGTTCTGGAAAGTGCTAGTAACACATATATATAACCATAGATATAATTTGATATATTTTTATATATACATTACATATATTTCAGTATGGCAGGAGAATCAGCCAAGTTGCACTTCTCTTCTGGAAGGGGGAGGATGGCTAAGCACAAGCTCAGAGGTTCTGTTAAATATCATACCTAGGTAGTCAAGACAGGAAAAATACAGTACAGGAATGGAGAGGCAGCAGGGACTAAAAGTAACACTTTCAGCTCATGCCACTCTCTCTCCACTGTGACTAAGTAGGAAATTGTCTTTATTTTCCTTCATCTGGAAGGAAAGGGCAGCTCATCTATCTTTGCTGGAGTCTAAACGGGATCTAAGAAGAGGAGTGGTCAATTCTCCAGGTGGGTTGGTTTTTCCTGTGCTCCCTCACTACCTGATCCAGGAATTGGGCCAAGAGCAGGACCCTGACGGAGTCCTAGCCCCAGTGAAACCAAGGCAAAAGTCTTGTAAAGTGGAAGTATCAAAGGCAATCTCAAGTGTTCGAATAATGGAAGGGACTCCAAACTCAAGTATGCCATGAGGTGAAAGACTTCCTGCAGCTGTAAATGGAAGGAATAAAGAGTAGATGTAGCACTCATCGGAATGTAGTTTTTTTTTTAAAGTTTTGACAGCATTATTTCTGCAAAAAGCAGATCTAAGACAATTATAAACACAGAAAAGAAAGGCCTCCCAAACTATTCTAATCCAAAACCACATGTTTAAAATGCATTACAATGGGTGTTAGTCTCAACCAACAATTCTCTGAATCTAGGCAATAAATAAATACTGATAACTTTAATTTTAGATCAGTGATCAGAACTCATGGAAGGAACATAAATGTGATGTCTGGAGCTAATTAACAGTCAAAAATTAACAAAAAAGAGAAAGATAAACAGAATGAGATAATCTTCAAGTACTATGAGGAGCTAAATTGTGGTGTATTCCCTAGGTAGGGTTAAAAACAGTGACAAATCTAAATCAGTTTTCCTGGGAATACCAAGTTTCTTGAAGGGCATATGAAACACATATTGCACAAATATCCCTGATACCTAATTCCAAGGAATTCAATGCCAGGTATGGTGATTTAAAACCCTTCAGCTCCCCCATGTCAGCAGAATTCTCATAAACACTGGCATGCCCAATATATTGATTGTGTGATTTCATATAAACCCACGATTATCCCTGTGCTCCCAATCCATAAACAAGAGTTATATAAATGGCACAATTTCATGCAGTGTTTTTATCTGAAGCAGCTGCCAGCTGTGCCTTTACTCACACCAGCACATCTATCAACAACTCCAAGCCTTTTCAAACACAAGACTTGCACCACAGAAGACACAACTATTTGAAACCTAAAATTATCTCTGTCTTTGCAGCTGTATCTGTGGGTTGGTATGAGCCAGTGCTGGCCCTGTGGCCTGTACTGTGGAGCACTCCCTGGTGGGACACTGTGGTGACAGCACAGCTGCCAAAGGCACTGGCCATGTCAGGTACTTCTTGTCACCAGTGTATCTCTGTCAGCACTGAGCGTGGCTCTGGTGAACAACATTCAATTGTCACCTCACCTCTGCTCACCCCCAGGACAGGAGCTGAGAGACACAGGCAGCATTTGTCCACAGTTATCCGTGCCATCTCTGCCAAGGACAGCGTCCAGAGGTCACCAAAGCCTCAGGAAAGTCTGCCCCTGGCTCCAGGGACTCTCTGGTTGGTCTGCAGTCACTCCTTGCTGGGTCCTGCTTCTGGAATTGCCAACAAGGATGCCATGTGTGAAGGTGGTTCCTACATCCCACTGCACACACAGGCACAACAGGAACCCAGGTGAGGCTGTGACTGATTAATAATTCATTGCAGGCAGACAACTCCTTGCTTTTCCTCGGTCTGAATTTGACAGCTACAAGGCAGTGATGCCTGAAGGTTTGTCCATTCATATTCAAACACTCCAAATGTGCATTCTGCTCTCCTCACCCCTTGCTTTTCCTCTCACTGTGTGACCCATGGTTACAGTTAATTTCTACGTGGAGACAAGCCCAATTACTGCAGATTGCTGTAATGTTCAAACTGGCTCCATGGTGAATTCTTGAAACTGCTTATAAAAAATGCTAAGCCAAGCAGTAAAATCTTGTTTAATTCGAGTAACCTAAAACCAAGCTCAAAACACAGAAAAGGGAGATTCCTCTCTCTCCTCCATAAAACTGTTCCAGTCCTTGTGCTATCAAGGCAGATAAAGAGAACATATTTCACTCCCAATGTCTTTACTCCATTAGGACTTTTTTTTCTCTCATGGAGAAAGCACAAGTATACCTTCAATACCACTGAAATACAGCCTTATGGCAACAGAAGAAAGTCTGGTTCATGCTGCTGTCTCAGCACAACTGTATCTTCCTAAAAATATTCCACAGAGCTTGCAATAGAGTGAGATTTTTTTTTTATGAAAAAGCCTAATGATAAAAATAAAACCAAAAAGCTTTTGCTTTTATAATTAAAAAAGGAAATTCATTTTCCAACAGTCAACCTGTCAAATTTGTGGATGATGAAACCAGAGAAAGGATCTACCACAGAAGTTAGACAAACATCAACAGCAGTTAATACAAAAATATATATTCTTGTATAAAAAAGGCAGTAAAATACAGGAGTTGGCTGTCCATTAAAACTATTCCATAAGTTGTTCTTCAGACCTTGTCTGTGTCTTGTTTCCATGTCTATTCGAAAGTTAAAAAGGAATTTGTTGTAGAGTTTTAGAGAAGTAAAGCAACAAAGCCTTAGTGTCAGCTACGGCTGTGGGATAATTGTGCAGGTAGTGCATGATCTGTCTTGTTTCTGCCAGGGCAGAACTGGCACATAACAGTAGAGGGGACTGGATTAGCACTGGGGAAAACCTGGAAGTCCCAGAGTACTTAAAAGCCTCCTTGAATTTTGCTATTTTCTCTTGCACATCTAAAGCCATAGCTGGTGTAAATCACCTCCTCAGGGGGAAGAGCAAGTATCACATTGTGCTTCAGCCTTGTGTAGAGTCAAGCTCTTGCAGCAGAAAAAAAAAATAAAATCAAAGCATGTTTGGCAACTCATTCTGACACAGAGTTCCAGTTTATTAAGTCAACTAGTCTTGCTGTGCCTTGGCTTCCCCTTTGAAATATGCAGAGGGTATTATAACTATTATTACAAATTAACTCCAGGAGTAAAACCAGGAATCTGTGGGGTTTTTGACACTACCTAACTACAGGCAAGAGAAGCAAGTGAGACTTGTATAAATCATCAGGATCAGTGACTAGAAATGGGCCTTGGAAAGGGCTTTCTTCCTCAGGCAGAACGGCCATTTGCACAGCAGTTTTGGCTTGACTACTTTCTACTTTTCTTTGGGGTTTTGCATAGCTGGGCTGTTGCATTCCTGGTCCTGGCTCTCTTCCACAGCAGAAACAGTTGATCACGCATAATTTGCAAGAGTACATCGTGGTTTGGTATTCCTGTCTACTGGGGACAGTGTTTGGCAAGCAAAAAGCTCCAGAGGTGAGGCTCCCTGGACTGTGTGAGTGTGCACACGTGCGCCCAAAGGAGAAGGGGCTTCAGAAAACATCAGCTCTTGGGAGTAGCTTCTGGAAAGATTTCCAGGACTTGGAATCTGTCATGATTAAAACCAGTTGTTCACTTTCTTATCTTCTGTCAAACTTGAGAAGTGTAATGACAGCTCTTAAAGATCGCACTCTCCGAGGATTGGGAATGCTCGGATTGGCACGTGAGCCAGAGAGAGTGAGGGAGATAAAAGAAAACCGGGGTGAAAGTTCCCTTCTGCGTGTCACAGAAATATGGGCATGCTTGTCTTTGCCTCCCCACTAATGATATAAAAACGTATCATCCCCAAATGTTTTTGGCTTTAGAGTGAAAGTCTAAAAGGCGTCTGTTGGTATTGATATCACAAACATTGCTCTGTGCTCCAAAATGAACTCTTTTGGCTCGTTCTGTGAAATGTCAGCTTGGAAAATAGGAGCTCTCTGTTGTGGCAGCCTCTGCTTGTCATATGTGTACACGCACCACACGCACACAAACAAATATGTTTAGGGATGGCCTCCGAAGCAGGGTCCTTGGGAGGGTTACTGCTGCACCATATGTAGGACTTTGATTTATAGTTATATTTTTCACAGCGTGACACACATTGTTGGTGAGCTGCGGCTGTGATAAAATCGTGGAGGTGTAAAGTTTCACTGGCTGGATGGTGAGGAGCAGGCAGGGAGGGTGTAATGCGAGTCGAGAGCTGCTCTCCAAATGAATGAACTTGTATTGTGGATCTGGTTACAGCCGGCACACTGCCTTAATCCATCAACAGCAAGTTCACTTACAAACCAGCCTTTGTTTTTAATCCATGAGCCTTTGGGGATTCACTATAATCAAATGGCCAATCACAGGAACACATAAGAGGGAAAAAAAGGATTGCTACAGTGAAGTTTACTCTCAGCCACAAACTCTCCTTCAAACCCCCCCCAGGTAATGCAGATAACAGTGTAATGCACAGCATCAAGCTTACAGCCATTAAAGCTCCCCCAGGTTGGAAGTTAAGGCATGGCAAACCAGATCTCGTTACTTTCTGGGGGTGCTTCTCTGAGGCTGGGGCAGGCTTTGATTTCAAACCACGTGTGCTCGCAGCACAGCCTGGTGATGGAAGACAGCCACGGGGATTGTGAGTGCTGCAGCTCACTTGGAGTTTTCTCCTGTTCTGGACGAATGAAAAGAACGTCCTGGATCTTGCAATCAAAATGTGTCAAGCTAAAATAACATATGTTCCTTGGCAAGGACCTGACATTAAGCCTTAGGGTGTGTCTATGTATATATAAACAAATGCTTTTCTTTAAAAATGTGTGCGTGTGTGTTTTATTCTTTCTTTGTTTATGATAAAACATAAACAAAGAACAACCTTTAGGCTACTTTTCCCTGCAGGAGACTAAGCCAAGCATCTACTGCTGCCCAACAGCCCACATTAGGATGGCAGACACATCCACGAGGATGGCAACAGGGACAGACCACAGTTCCCACGTTAGCACGGTAATATTTGGGTTTCTACTCCAAGCCCATAACTCTGGGCTACCTGGGCCACCCTGCCAAGCTCCTGTCCCCACAGTCCCCCAGGATGGACCCAGAAGATGAGGATGACTCGGCGCCATATGGCTGAGCTCCCCAACGTGTGTGTGTGTGCTGGGGGGGCTCAGGGTGGCAGGGGAAGGTGGCAGGACATGGAGGCCATGCCATTAAAGGAGTGACAGATGGTGATGAAAGTGCCATAAAACCGCAGGCACTGACAGCTCAGGGCCAGCGCTGCAGCAGCTGCTGAGGTATCACGTTGTAAACAGCCCCCCGCCAGGGCACCCCCCTTGCAGCCTGTCACAGGAGCTGTCACCTCTCACAAATCTGCCCTGTCCCCCCGCAGACCCACCCCACCCAGAGCTCCCTTACCCGCGGGGTGAAAGGCGGGTGAAGGAGATGGCAGAGAGGGGCTTGTGGTGGGACTGGGAGAAACCAGAGGATGAGAACACTGCTAGGGAGGAAAACACAAAGCCCCTCCTGCCAGAGCTTGGTGCCACCAAGAAGCCACTGCACATTTTTGGGCACTTGTCCCCAGGCTGGCCTCCCTGCAGGTTTCATACCCAGGTGGGCAGCTCCTTCCTAGACAAGCCCTCATGGCTCAGCTGGTCAGCCACTGTGAGCTCCCAGCCTCCTCTAGAGACTTCCATCAGACCATGCAATCTCTCTTTAGGTCTCATTCCCATCATGGCAAAGAAAGAAACGTTCAGGATCTCCTCTACCTGTAAACTTGGGATGACCAGAAATCTGGAAACAAGCTCTCTGTTCTTAGGGAACTCTTCTTTCAAACCCTAAGGAAGGTGAGACACCACAGACTCTTCTCAGGAAAGGCAATACTGGAGAACAATGCTCATGGGAACTCTGCTCAAATACCTTTTTTAAAACCATTTCCCCCCCTTTATATGTATATTTACACACACACACACAGACACACTCCACCATAGTGCTGCCTGCTGGACCAAACACAATCAGGGGAGCACTGCAGGACTGTTTCTTCTCACTTTGAGTGTCCTGGGGCTGTCAGTTTAACTAAGAGAGCATCCCAGCAACCCAACTGCATAACTTGAAGAATTTTGGTGCCTAATTTGCTTTATATTCAGTCCAGAGAGGATACAGGAGGGTCCTTATTGTCACTTACAGCCTGAAGAGCCAGTGGCTAACCCAGGTGCCCCTGGCTAACCCAGCTTGAGCCCTGCCAAGGACAGATACCCAGAGGATGCCTGCTTTCCTCTCTGCACTGGGAAAGGAACAAGGAGACTCCTTACTGTGGAAATACTCTAGAACAAACAGCACAGTCTGCTGGAAAAATTTAGCTGGATCACTTGTCATATGAAAAACTCTGTTCTCACCCAAATGAAAACTTAAAAATGTGCTGACTTCAAAAGAAATTGCAAGATATTAAATGTTTCAATTTTTTTTTAGGGAGTTATTTTTTACAGGCTAGGTTTTGATTTGTCCTCTTTTTTTATTATTTCGTTACATAGTAGGAATAATTTACTAATACCAAGCCATTAAAATAGTTCTGTAAGTTTGTTTTAAGGCTTTTTTTCTGAAGTAGGCTATAGTATGTAATGTCAAGGAAAACATCTTGTTTTCTTTTCTTGACTCATTTTATGTAACAAATAGGTTTGAGATGCAGCTCAAAGTACAGCTTTGGGGTGGGGGGAACATGTCAGATGCTGTCCACTGATATATTTTAGTGCAAAATTTTATTTTGCCCCGTTCTCTCCTTCCTATTATGCTCCTTACCTATGCTGGAAGTCCTGAAAAATCCTTTCACCCTGGTGTGCCCTTCCTTTCCTTACATTTACCTCATCTGGACTCTGTAGAAATTAGCAGTTTATTCCAGCTTCCCTTTGGAGTGAACTCTACATGGCAAGCCTGGAATTATTTTCCGTTTGCACCAGAAGCAATTTAGCCACAGCAAAGCCCTGTCCAAGGAAATGTTTTTTAGCAGCGCCACTGAGCCCCTGCAAATCTCCATGTGGCTGTTCCTTAGAAAGCATCCACTCTTTGGCCTTGCTCATTTACAGCCACTCCAAGGGCTGTAGGTCAGGCTGCCCAAAGACACACCCATGGTCTCCTCACCACTGAGCCTCCTGAAATCTGTTTGAGTGCCTGCTCTTCTATTTCTGTATCTTTCTTTGGATCAAGGTTTTCAAACTTTGCCAGTAATAAGGACCACTATTTTTTCTTCTTTGTATGGGTGTGGACTTCTGTGTAAAGTATTTAAGTCTTCTGACTAAGTACTTACTACTCACCACTGGCTTCTGTGGCTACTCTCTAAGTCATCCATGGAGCTGCAGATCACAAGCTGGAAACCACTTTTCTGTGGTACTTTGGTACTTAAGTCTATACTTAGTTATGAAAATGGTACTTCTTTAGGAAAATACAGATAACCAGGCTGCAAAGTTACAAAATACTCCCTACTTTCAGCATCTCTACTCCTGAACCATGGTGTCAGTACAAGAATCTGTTTCCTTGAAAATAAACATATGAAAAAGCTCTTCTGGGTGATGAGGAATGTTTCCAAAATTAACTCTGCACACACCAATATCAGAAAACTTTGTAGAAAGCAGAGTAATTCCCCTTTCCTTTCCCCTCATCCTGCCTCCTATAAGTGTGCTCATTTTCATTGATATTTCTGGAGCAGTTTAGGCCTCACAACAGCAAAGGAGGAATGAGAAAAGAAGTTTGAGTGTCACCACCACCATTAGGATATGGGCAATAGTTTGTCACTTACTGGAAAACAAGACTGAAGCTCCCTGGTGGCAGTGCAGGCAGACAGTAAGGCCCCACGGGCTCCCAGCCATGCCCCTGGAGATGCTGGGGGCTGATCTGCTGGAGAGCAGCTCTGTGGGGAAGGACCTGGTGGACATCAAGCTGTCCCTGAGCCAGCAGTGCCTGGGGGACAAGAGGGCCACTGGAACCCTGGGGTGAGTCAGGAAGAGCAGTGCCAGCAGGTCAGGGAGGGATCCTGCCCCTCTGCTCAGCCCTGTGAGGCACAGCTGGAGAGCTGTGTCCAGCTCTGGGATCATCAGGACAGGAGGGACATGGAGCTCCTGGAGCCAGCAGAGGCTGCAGAGGTGAGGAAGGGCCTGGAGCATCTCCCTGGAAAGGAAAGGCTGAGGGAGCTGGGGCTGTCCAGCCTGGAGAGGAGCCCCAGCTGAGAGGGGCCCTCAGCCCTGGGTGTCCCTGTGTGCAGGGAGGGTCAGAGCAGGGCCCAGGCTCTGCTCCAGGGCCCAGCAATGGCACCAGAGGAACGGGCAGGGACTGATCCCAGGAGTAACTAATTTACTGTGGGGCTGCCAAAGTATTGGAACTGCTGTCCAGACAGGCCATGGACTCTCCTTACCTGGAGATCATCAACACCCACCTGCACCTGATCCTGTGCTGCCAGCTCCAGGTGATTCTGCTCCAGCACGGGAGTTGGGCTGGATGATCCACAGAGGCCCCTCCCAGCCCAACCATCCTGTGATTCCGTGGATCCAGACACCTGGCAGAGTAACACTGAAGACTGATTTGGTATCTTAAAGGATACATGAATATGTTACTAGAGGCTTGGGTTTACAAATGAATTTACAAATTTCTTTTAGAAATCTGAACTCTTTTTGATGAATTTATTTCTTGTGTTACTGAATTTTTTTGTTATTTAATTTTGTACTTTATGTTCATCCATTGACTGAACACAGATTGACAAGCTAGGTTAAGAAAATACACAAATATTTGACATCATGGTTAAGTATCATCACCAAGCCTAACAGAAAGCTGGTAATTACACACACCTCTGTTTCTTTATGCATAGAAAACCAAACTCAGCTTGACAAAGAACTAATATTTTGCTAAGGTAAGAAAGTCGAAATCAGGTAGTGATGTTTTGTTACCTTATTATTGATAAACATGGACTGCTAGAAGGTTTTAGCAGTGATCCAGCCCAGCAATCCATACTCATACAGTCCCTGTCTGTAAACTCAGGCCCTTAAATGGCTGAACTATTCTTAGCCTTATGTGGCGAATACACAGGAATGTTCATGGACAGAATATTAAGGACAGAAGATGGCCCTAACAGCGCTTGGCAAAGGGAGATGGGATTTATGGAAAGTTTCCTTTGATGCTGTTGACTCCTAACTACTGCCTTCTGATGCTGTCCCAACATACAAAATTAGCATTAAACTTGCATTCCAGATGAATGACAGTGAATAAAAAGGAAGAAGGATTTCAGTTAAAGCCTATGGAACTCGATTCAAGCCCAGAACCTAGCCAGGTTTAAAACCAGGCTGGATCTCTTTAGTTGGAAATTCCCTGACTGAGAAATTCTCCAGCCACTTCCTAAACAGTATCCTTCCCCTCCAATTTTGTTACAGCCAACACAACATACCTGGTCCAAGTGCTGTTTGTGGCTGGCACGATTACCACGGGATGCCACAAAAGATGCTTTAGATCTGCAGCCACATTGCATTGAAATCTGATTTGGGGGTTTCTCCTTTTGAAGATGCTCACTGAACACAGGAGGCCTCTAAAACCCTGCCCTACAGTTGTGCTTGTTTGTTATCACCAAAGAAAGAGAGAAGATTAGCCAACCAAAATAAATACACTATTTAAGGAAAAGGAAAGGAGGGGAGGGACGACTTCTACAGCTGTCCTAAAAAATTAATCCATATATTAATTTATATTGCCTAACAGCCATGAGAAGGGACTGAACTGCAATTGCACACGAGTGTATTATTGGGGGATGGATGGCAGGTATTGATACACTGTTGTAGAGCTTTGTGACTACCAGACTGCATATCCCTAAAAGAGTATTATTTTTTTCACGTTGAGAATGAGTCTTTCCTGAATTAGCTTGCAAACCACTGTGATTCTCACTGCAGTAAATGAAACAATGCCTTTTGCAAGGCAGAGATGAAGGATGGCTGGGCCTGTGAGGGAGGTACTTCATCCATTCTTTGGAGCCTTTCTGGGCTGGGACAGAGCAGCTGCTAAAATAGCACCACAAAAAAGTCTGATACTTCGAGGGCAGAATCTCAGGACTCCCCTCTCAAACAAACCCAACGTGCCAAGCAAAAGCACCTCATACAGTGGAAGAGAGAGGGAGGGAAGGCTTTTCTGTCCTGGGGTCAGGTGTAGGAACCAGCAGCCACCACTGCTGGGAGGTGGAACTGGGGTCTTCAGCAGCCACAGCAAACTGAGGTTTTTTACAGCTCTCGATCCCCAGAGCGGCACGTCGGGGTTGGTTTGGGAGTGACACAGAGGGGATGCTGCCACCTACTGAAATCAGCATTTTTAGCACTTGGGTTTCTCGACGGGGCTCCTCTCAGCCACAATCTGAAGATACAGCAGCATCACTATGGTATTAATCAGATTAAATAAAATAATTCGTCCTTCCAAATTATTTTCAGGAATTGAAAACGGCACTGTAAAAAACTCCACCAATACAAGCCTCAGTACCCCAAAACAAGCAATAGTCTATCATGAAACTGTACTATTATAAAGTTATTAATTTGAGAAGTGAAACCTTGCTGTGAGGGTGTATTTAAGCCCAGGTAGACTTTTAAGCTAGATCAGAATTTTAGATTTGCTCCGGTTCTACTTACACAATAGAAAAAATGCAAAATTATTTTAGTGGGAGCAAGTTCACTCTGCTATTTTCTTCCAGACTAACTCATTTACTGTTGGACCAATAGCCTTGAACTACAAATTTGATATTAAATACTCTAGGGACTGGAGATGACTTTAAAAACCTTGACTAAAAAAGCTGAGGTTAGATTTTAATAGCTCTCCTCTCTCTTTTTTGTTTATAGACACAATTCTTTCATGGTGATAAAACAAAATCCCCATCCCCCATATCAATGAACATGCATAATAATGCCAGGCTGGGGAACAGCACTTTCTCTTTTCAGCAGGTGGAAGTACCCCAATGTCCTTTTTTCAGATATTGATTATTGCTGCTGTGCTGCCACCCAGCTATGGAGAGTCACTTCACTGGCAGCTACTTATCAGCAAGGACTGAAGTGGTCCCTACATTTCCCTTAACTCCTGACTGGAATAGTGAATGCCTGCAAACCCCAGGGGGGAGGCTGGTTCAGAATGCTTTGGGAACACAGTGACATAACACTCACACCATGGGCTCTGCACCAAATTTACCAGAAGTATTCATCAACAACCAAAGCCATAAATAACAACAATGAAATGTAGAAACTCAGAAGTCATCTCAGGCACCTTCCACAGCAGATCTGACCTACTCTGGATGCTGTTTCTGCTGACCCACCAGTAATTTTGTTGCTGCAGAGGCAACACAGCATGTCAGGCTGTGAGAGATTTGGTCTTTTCTGGCATCCAGCTGTTTGCTGTTTGCATTGGCTGTTGCTGAAGTCCTGGAGATAATACAGGTGTCCTGTGCGGCTAGAACTGACTGTGCTGCAGAGAAATCTGGGCAAGGAGGGAGTGAGGATTTGTCTGCCTTGGTGAGTAAGAGCAAACAGTCTTGGAGAAGGAGGGAGAAAAAGGTCAAACAGGCTTCTTTTTGGTCCACCTCAAACTAAATGGAGGCCTACTGAATCAGGAAAAAGAGTAGACAATACAGAACTAGAGATCTCTGTTAGCTGCTTTGTTGGGTTTTATCTCATTTTTGCAGGTCAGTTGGATGACTTGTACTCCTTCTCCTACAGTGAACATCTGACCACATCCCCCAGACTATGAATATGTTTGTGGTCATATGTTTGGCAAGTTAGCACTCGTGCCTAGCTCACAACCTAGAACCATCCTCAATCTGCAGACTGAGGCAAACTGGGGTGTTGACCAACTGACCATTGATTCATCTCTTCAGGTGAAGCAATTTGTCCAAAGCTGGGGAACAGCCTCAGTCAGGATACAGGTCACAGGGCCTTCCCAATCTGAACAGAATGTTTGGATAACCAGCCAGAGCAGTCAGGATAGTTCCTGCTGAACACCAGCTCAGGTGAGTGCTATCTGTCTGTGCTATCAAGGAAGAAACACAAGGTAATTCTGCGTGTCTGTTTTTATAAAAATGCTCGACAAATATCATGAGCAAATAAACAGCTGCCTCTGAGCTATTTACAGTGCTGTTAACCAGCTTTTAGGCTTCAAAATTGATCACCAGAGTCAACAGAGGGTTGAACAAACATATCCACGGTGGAGTATTTGTATTTGAGATTAGGTACACATATACAAGTGTGAATGCGTGTGTTCAGCCAAACTATTGAGGAACTGAGCCTAGACCATAAATGGCATTTTGGTCAAAAAGCAAAGAAATTATTCATGCAGCCAACTCACACTTGTCCTTATCTCCTTGCAACTCAACTAAGCACTTATTTGGGTCCTTGTCAATGCTTTATATTAAGGTTTGGATGTGATCTTTTCTTTAATGAGTTGCTTTTGGTTTTCCCATTTTGAATTCTTTCTCCTCTACCAATGCCTAAAGCCTCAGTATCCTTTGAAAGGAGTAGTTCAGTAGTAAATGTTCCCTGCACACCCCTGGGAAAATAAGGGAACAGAGAGCGCACATTCTTGCTGAAGCTCCACTCAGGAGCAGAGCACCAGGAAAAAAAATTCAGTGAGGCCCATTTCTATTTCAGAATATTTCTTAATTTTTTCCAAATAAGTATGTGCAAATAAATTAAACCCCACAAGTGCTCCAGGGTCTGAATCTGTGCCTCTGCAGCAATGATATGTGAGCAGGGAGATGTACTCAGATGGGTGGATACTACAACTATTCAGGAGAGACCTGGAAAAACAACAGAGCCAGAAATAACCCAGTGGTAAACTCAAATGAAGGCAAACAGTTTGGCTTTTGCCAAAAGGTGTTTATCTTGTTTAATGGTCTTTTTTACCCAAACCATCTGGGAGCTCAACTTGAGATCTGCTCTTTTCAAAGTGCATCAGTGAACTGAAATACCAGGAGAATATAAATGATTGCAGTATTTTAGCTTTACAAGTCACTCCCCTTAGGCATTTAATAAAAACTCTGAAAACAAATCTGTCCAAATGTGGGATAATTACACACAAAGCAGCATCTTTGGGGAAAAATACCCCAATAAATTGTATTACACCATTTTGGAACATTGCACTGGAGAGGGAACATCTGCCCTTAGGGAAAAACATGACTCCAAGCAGTGGTTAGCAGTTGGAGGCTCCACCAGGCTAATCCAGGCTCCCAAACCTGCACTGCAGGGAGGAGCTGCTTGCGGCAGAGTGCAAATTGTAGGTGCTGGTAGGGGAACTCATAGTGCCTGAGTCCATCCTATTTCCAAAAAAAAAAAAAAAAGAAAAAAAAAAATTGGAAGTGCCCCATTTTCTACTAGTCTAGTACCTTTTGTCAGCACTAAATCTTCATGGGATGAAAAAGGAGATTAAACCCAACATCATTCTTCTGCTCTGTGTATGAGATTGGAGGTACAGGAGGTTTGTGTCCTGAATAACAAGCTACTTGACTACAGCATAGCTTTTAACAATGCCACATTTTTATATTAAAAAAAAACCCAAGCTGCATGCACTGTAGCTACACACCCTGTTTCAGTCTGGGTCTGTTTTAACAGGGTTTTAAAGCCATTTCACCTGAGTGCCTGCTGATTACCATGCTGAGTTTTTTAAACCAATCCATTGAATTCACTTCCTTTCTGTGTCCCCAGTGCCCATTCACCTATAGAAATATTGAGACAAACAAGGCCACAGGTGCAGAAAATTGGGCCTTTCCTGCTGTTTATTACAATGTTGACCTTGGGGATTTGTTGAGGGGGTGAGGGGAGAAGGAAAGAAAAAGAAGAAATGCATGCTTTGCAATAGGATTCTGCTAAAATCCTACCTTCCTTTTCTCATGAAGTTAAAAAAAAAAAAAAGCATTCTAGCAGGCAACAAACAAAGACATTGAATTATTAGAAGGTGAAGTGGGGGCAGGGCCATTTCTTTTGCATCTCTGAAGGGCTTTTGGATGAATTGCTGCTGACCAGAAAGCCAGCTCTTCCTTCAGTCCCCCTCCCTCTCTGCAGTTTCCCTTTTCTGAGGTACGAGGTTATTCTGAGGTACGAGAATTTGCCCTGCCCTGTGGTCACCTTTGTGGTCACCCAGCTACCTGGTTGGTGTCACATGAGCCCTGGGGGACACAGCCACCTGCTTGGGGTGTCAAGGACGTGTCTTGTGCTGAGCAAGCAGCCTTGGAGAGGAGTCCTCTCACAAAGGCATGGCCTGCACCCAAAACTGGGCGGCCTCACACCTGGGGCTGCACTGCCAAGGGAGCCTTGGCTTCCCTCCAGGAGCAGAGTGGGATCCCCAGAGGAAGGGGGCTTTGCCCATAAGAAGAATTCAAAACTTTCTGGATGTAAACTGGCAGTAGTGAGTGGGTCAGGTGTCAAAAATGCTCCTGCAGGCTGCATGGGGAGGGTGGATGGGTTAGTGCCACCCAGGGCTTACCTGGGGCCACCTGGGTGCTGAGACAGGGCAGCACACAGGGGCTCAGCAGGACAGTGTGCTGGAGTGTGGCTCTGTGTGTAAGGGTTCAGTTTCCTTGCCTGTCTGTAAAGGTGTTTGTGCCAATTTGTGTGGCTTGATCTCAGTGGATTGATTATGTGAATGCATCTAGTAAGGGCCAGGCCCTCACTCAAAGACCTCACAGTTGATTTAAAATTCAGAGACCACAAATGAGAGAAAAGATGCGTTATGCCCAAGATTAATGATGTGGATTTGATGTGCAGAGAGTATAAATTGCATGTTAGGGGTGATCTTTCTCATCTGGAAACTGAACTCATTTCTACTGAGCACCAGCTCAGTGCCTTAACTGGATGCTTGCTGAAATGGAAGTGCTTCTCCTCATGCTCATGCAGATTTAACCTGAGATTAGTAAAGTTTTTTTGGTACTTAGGCCAAATCACCTTGGAAGCCAAGGTGTATCTGGTCAGACTGGCCTGGAGGTCAGGTTGTGCTTGGTTAGGCTCTCCATATTCTGCTGTACAACTCAGACCAGAGCTGACCTGCAGAGAGCAACCTGCTCCCCCTGAGACTGCTCTGAATTTCTGTCCTGTTTGCACAGGTCCTTCAGGGGTCTTACAACACAAGGACACCTCTTATGTGCTTGCTTAGGAATATCAATGGGAGCTCACTTATTTTGTTAGAATGTGGGTGCCAAAACCAAAAACCCTCTGAGAAACCTGATCTGCAAGTCCTGATCCAAAGCACTTTGCAGAACTTCTGTTGCCCAACATGACCAAGAGGGTCTGGAGAGCAGCTTGTGCAAGCCTTGCCTAAGGCTGAGCTTTGGTAGGCAGGGATGGCCATGTCATGACTATGATGAACTCAGCTCTTGAGTCACAGACAGAGGATTCTCACTGGTTACTACCTGATACTAAATTTTATCAGTGATAGTCAGGAGAGAGTCAAAGCGTAGCCCTGCATTTTATGGAGTTTTTTTCCTCTCTCAGCACTGTATTTCTCTGCCATGATAATTCACATGGCCTTGTGCCTGATGCTTTACTCTCCTGCCTGTGCCTGCAGCACAGCCATTCCACAGAAACACTTGTCTGTGCCTTTGCCATCAATAAATGCCACCAAAAACTGTAGGTGACAAACTCAGTTAACACAGCCAAGGACAGCTGGCCCAGCATAGGAGGGGCTTCAAGCAGGCTGTACTCTCTCCTGATAACACAGAGACCTCCCTCTCTAGGGGCTATAGATAGGCTTTATCTGTAATTTTTAAGTTACTGTGCAACCACAGATAACCATCTGTGAGAAATTTTAATTTCTGTCAATTTCCTTTTTCTGACATATGACTTGGAACAGAGGTTTTTTATGACTGATGATGTCAATATGCCATAGTTGGTTAATTACTATTTTCTGCCTTCCTGGCTTAAACACACTCACCTATCACCAGTTGTGTTTAAACAACAATAAAATGCACACAAGTTATATGAGTTCCCCTCCACCCCTCATGGGCACTTTGATGAGCTAAGCAAAAAACACAGTTTGCTTTGTCTGAGTTAGGAATTTAGGTTGTATTAGTTAACAAACCTCAGGTATGAAAATTAAGCAAGTCTTTTCTGCAGTACAGACAGGACTTGATGTTAAGTCCCAAAATGAAATTCATCTTAGTCATTTTTCATGTAAAGTCAGCTTTCTGTATTTCTCGTTTTCATTTGTTCAATTTTCCGCCTTGGAATAATTACTGTAAGTGAAAAAGCATGTCAAAACCCCCAGTTATTACAAAAAAGCACACTGGAACTCTCATTCTAGAATTCATCACTTCATAAAACTGTACATTATAGGACTGGCCATTCTGGGCCAAACATGTGCTCCATGTAACCCAGTATCCTGTCTGGTACCATGATTAATAGGGGAAAGTGGAGAAGAAGATAAAAAATGATCTTTTCCCCTGCTGTTCTCTCCCACCTTCTAGTAATCAGTGGCTTACAGACACAAAATGTGTTGTAATAACAGATATATAATGCTTCAAATAAATCAAAATTAAATTACTGTTCACTTATAATAAGTTACTTAATCTGATTTTATCACAGTATCTGCTTTTAAAATTTATAGAAGAATTTAATTTTTAGAAGCCAATGTGTATCTTTATGGCAGCTCTAAAGAATGAAGCTGGAAATATTCCACTCAAATTGTTGTACCCAGGAAGAAAGAGGGTTCAGCTGGAAAAGAAATTTTAACTGAAGAAATGACCAAGTCTTCCAAGGTGAAGGGAATTGTGAATTTTCTCACATCCTGTTCTATATAATCTACCTGGAAGTGAGATTTTATTTTCTTTTTCCCCCTCTGTGTGGATTCACATTCATTCTTTATTCTCCTTACTTCTTGCTCCTTGTATTTTTTTTATTCCCACTGCTTCTTTTTTTCAGGAGAAAGAAGCGGAATTTCCATTCTCTTAGGAGAATGGAAATAAATACCCAGTTTAAAACTTCAAACCTATAGGTACACATTTGCTTAGAAAACCTGCAGGGATTTCCCCCACCTCAAGCCCTTTTTAAACAAACACATCTATTTAGACAGTTTGTTTCTCTATCAATCTGTGAAAAGTTAATACAGTTTTGTGTCATTTTGGTTATGGAAACAGCCCTGTAAAAATACCTTATGGTCCACTGAGGCCTGCCCTTGTAACCCCAATAAATACAAATCACCCTAGAACTTATCATGGCAAGTTCAAATATGTAGCTAATGTAATCTCAAAAATCCTTCACAAAAAGAAAACAAACGAGCTCTTTTTAAACCTCTGACTTGTTGCTCTTGACTTCAGCTATTTGTTCAATATTTCAACAACACTAAACAAATGTGCCGGAAATACTTATCATTTCTGAGTCACCCCCCTTGCTATCCCACACTCCAGGCTCTTCAAATTAGGGACTATCTTAAAAAGATGAATGTGATCCATTGTCTTGGTTTCATTGGTTTCAGTATTGTCTTCAGCATATTCCTGAAGAGTCTCCTATTATCAATCTGCCTAAATCTGGCTAATCTTTCTGGTTAATTAATTTCCCATCTCCCTGTCACAGGCTGCTTTGGCTGCTCTGTTCTGTACTTTTTCTAACTCTGAAACATTAGTATTATTAATGACAGACAACAGTATATTTAATACCCAGCTTATTCCCCACATTAAGGTAGATTTTTCTGTTATTTATAGTCTGTACAAAACTATCAATGAAGTTCAAACAATTTGTGTTTCATCAGAACATTACCCACACCTCCTCTGTAAAATATGGCAATTAATCTGCAGTCCATTGTTTATTTACACATATGGATTTCAGACAAGGAGAATCTGCCCTTATTCCTTGTGATATAAAATATAATAAGGAGCTTTAAGCAAAATGCCTGTTCTCTGAACACACACACACACACACACACACACACACACACACTAATAGAAGTGCTCTGAGGGTTATGGATGTCAAGGGAATGTGACCAGACAAACAGTGGCATTTTATTATTTAGCAACATATTTCACTAATGAGCATCTAGAACGACCTTCATGTCATGGGACATAGGAGAAAGCACCTTGATTTCCACATTAAACTCTCATTTCAACCTAACTTCTCTTCCAGAGATGCACAAGAGTTCAGTTCTGAGAGTGAGCAGCAGCTTTTGTGCCTCTTTTTCTGAGACATCTGCATGACATCTGATTTTTTAGAAAACATTTTTTTCCTGTCAAGGAGTTCTGACATAGAAATGTCAAAATTGAAAGTGGTGAAAGTAAAATAATTTCTTTTGAGTAATTTCAGTCTTCATGGCTCCCGTGTCTTGAAGTGGAAAGAATGGGAAAGAAAACCAGTGTTGTACATGGTATTTTCAGAGACATGACCCTGGTCTTTGACATATCCTTTTTTTTTTTTTAATTCTGCTTTTGGAGTGGATTGGTAACAGTGGAAGTCAAACAACAGCAGCAACAACAAGCTACACCTTGCTCTTCCCAAGGAACAACTGACTCTGCCTCTCTTTTCCCTTGCAACTCTGCAACTGTTGGATTTGTGTCAGCAAGACAAAATCACATAAACACAGCAACATTTGTATGAAGAATCTGTGTACTTCTTTTTCCTTCAATTCCAGCATTGCACTAGGACCACAAATGGCAGAAAACCAACTTTGAAATATGCCTGATGATTTGTTCTGTGTGTGCTTCTACTCTCACCCTAAAGAATGGAAGCATTGCCAGATGATTGAGCTAATAAATGCCAATTTTAGAAAGGACTATTTGGGATCAACTCATATGTAAAAGTTCTAAAAGCTGAGGGTAAATCAGAGGACTGGCTACATATACATAAATAAATCTCTGTTTACTTTTACTCAGAGGCATTGGACAAGTGAAAGATCAGAGTTTACTTGCAATGCCTTGAAGGAACTACAGGTCGCAGGTTGCAGTCTCAGAGGTTTTTGGGATTATTTCCAGGCCACCCAAATGTCACCCAGCTGTCCCCACACCTCCACTGTATTACCTGTGCAAAAATCACACCCATTTTGACCTTCAATAAGAGAAAAGGCTGTGCCAAAGGCTGAGGCAGGGACTGGGGAGGTTGCTTAATTCTGCTTTTGGCTGCTCTTGGAGCTGTCCTGCGAGGAGCTCTTTAGGCTTTGATGCAGCCCAGACTCCCAACCTTAATGTGTTAAATACATTGTCCACTTTGGATTGTTCACTTAGCTGCAGCAAATGCCTTCTATTTTTTCCTGTCTGAGTACAATTAAAATTGCAGGATATTTGCCAGACAGGCTGAGACTCTTCCACCACTCTCAGCATCCCTTTACAGTACTGTGAAGAATGATCAATCAAATTGCTCAGTCTCACCTATAAACAGTGCATTTTAACTGTCCTGACAGGTTTGTTTGAGGCAGTTTAACACCCAGACTCATGCAGAGAACTGTCCTGCTCTCTGTGCCAGCCTACACTTCCATTCACAAAGAAAAACTGGGGGAGCCTGAATGAATTTATCAGTGAGCTAAATATAGCATATGATAACAAATAAAACCAACCTATAAAAAGAAGAAATGGCCACTCAAGAATATGAAAACTCCTGCATTCCTCTCTTGTACGGCTTCCCATGCACATCTTAATGATGTTTTAATCTCATTATATTTCTTACACCTGCTGGTACATCCCCAGGTATGCAGAGGAACACCAGAGAACAGCAAACATGCAGCCTTTGTGCGAAGAAACTACAATTATTAAGAGCTGATATACTGCTGATTTTTTCTTGAGCAGTGATTTTTAAAAAACCCTCTTTGCATTCACTTCATTTATGGATCCAAGAATACCTACCTAATGTAAACATGTCCTGGGCACAGAAAATAAATGGACAAAGAAATAAAGAAGGAAAGATTCATTTGTGGAGAGGCCAGAATAACTATATGCTTCATAACGATACCAATTCTGAAAGCATTTAAGAAATTTCTTTCCCAGTAAGTTTGCACTCAGCTTTCTGAGCTTGTGCAAAAGAAAAAGACCTTAATTATACATATCTTCTAGATTGTAAGAAATAAATGCAAACCAAATACAATTTATATTTTACCAATATCATCTACACTGGATAATACTTAAAAAAAAAACCAACAAAACATGCTATGCTGTAACTTGCACCATTTTCCCTCACCTTATTTCTATCTCCTGGCTTTCAGGATGAAATTTGAAAGGTAACTTTTCCCTGACAGGTTTTGTTTGACACATCTACATCTTAGTCAAAAAATACTGGAACACATTTTCTGTTGGCGCTGAATTGCAGCAGCATTATTCAGTGTAGTTCCTGTCCTATTCTTTTCTCAGTATCAATTTCTTTGCTCACAACTTGGCCTGTGCTGTTTCAATTAAATTAGAAGCACTTTTAGCTTGTCTGAAACCAAACCCTCTGGTGCTATAAAGCAGCATGTCTGTGTATGACAACAAGCACAGGAGGGGCCCTATCATTTGAAAGTTTATTTTAATGTAACAACCCCCAGTAGATTACACAATTGGATTCAGCCTAAAGCCACTGTTATGCATTTTATGAAAAGTTGATCTAAAAAAAAATATGAAATTGGCGATTTTGGGGGGAAAAATATTTGTCTGGACAATTTAGATGCATAAACTTTCATTCTAAAAGCTGCAAATCATTAACTCAGTGTCTTTTTATAGATCCCCATACCGGTGAGCTTGTCCCAGAATACTTTTGTGTCTGTGTGCATTTGCACTTTCAACACATTCCTTTGGTTCTTTGCACACTCCTCTCTGTGTTTGTCTTCTGAAAACTACCCTAGCCAAACAGCCAAGAAATTAAGAACAGGTTTTTGCCCTCCCTACATTTTTTTGGAAACTGTAATTTTAGCACTTGTATATGTGAACTTATGTGAGCCAGAACTACACCTGTACTTCAGCAAGAAATGAAATCATATAATTTGTTCTGCCTGAGAAAGTACAATTCACCAACACAGCTCAGACAGAAAATCCTTCACAGGGAATGCACAGGTTTTATGTTATCTGCCTAGTAACATACACATCTGAGGAAACCACATTAAGAACTAGCTTGCACTCTGGAAACCCGAGGAGTTCTTTCAGTTTTGTAAAAAGCATATCTTCATGTATATGGTTCATTTGTTAAAATCAAATCCCCATGACATGGCTGCACCAAGAGAAACACAAAGACCCTTCCCCTTCCTCTTCCACTACACACTTTCAGTATGTGCTGCTCTCTTCCCTCTTGAGAGCTCCTTTGTCTCTGATATCACCTTATTTACTATTTATTTCCTATAGCAGGGCTCCTCTGATAACTTTCCGTGTTGATGGATGATTTGTGTGACCCGCACCCACTGGTCACAGCTGAGAGCACCACTGCAGCAGAGAGCACACACAGAATACAAGGAGGATCCACTTCTGAAGAAGTATCCCAAGGCACACTTTTGGAAGGGATAAATATTCTGACCCTGCAAAGCCTTTCATCTGACAAGTGGCTCCCAAGCCTGGGAGAACTTCACATGGCCACAGCAGGAGGCTACAGGTGTCGGGTTGCTGCCAGTCCAAGTCCATCCTGAGATCCTCAGCAGGGACAGGGTGAAGCAGCTCCATTTCCGGGTCCCCTTGTGGGACGGAGCCTCAGATATTCCTGTGTTTGTGACCGTGTTTCCAGCCTGGTAGAAGTGTATCTGCTGGGCATACTGGAGTGCTGCTGAAGGAAACAGCTTCCTGTGCACTTCCCACGTCTCCTGATGGCCCCCAGGGATGTGCCACTCGTGTGCTGTCTGGTATTTTTATCCTCCTGGTTGGTCTTCTCTTGAACATTGATGCCATAATGCCACAGTAAACTCAGAGCTACATTTGTGACATCTTGACAGGAGGGCCTCTCTCTCATTCCTAAACCTGAACATTGTGAGTTACACTGTATTTCTTCTGTTGCAAAAAAAAAACAACCCAAAAAAACAAAACAAAACAAAAACAAAACAAAAAAAAACAAAAAAAAGAAAAAAAAAAAAAGAAGCTTTATAAACAAAGACTGCGCTTCATATAAAATACCTTCTTTCCCTGCCAGCTGAAAGGCGAATGTAATTTGGAAGTAAGATAAGGAAGTGATAATCTGCTGCTTGTATATGATTCACTTAGTAGCTTAACTACAACTTTCTTTAATAAGAAAAAGCCCTCATACAAACAGCATTCCCTCCACATAACGATTTCATATACTATTTGTTTGCCTTTTTTTTTTTTTTTTTTAACAACTCCCTTTTCTGCTCCTTGAGCTGTGCAGTAAATGCCATCGCTAATGAGATAATACCAGTGTGTTTGAGAGCAGACTGACCCTGGTGTTTTCAAGCAGTTTCAGCTCTCGACAGTCAGGAGCCTGCCTAATGTTTTGTGGCTGCCTCTGGTCACTGACAGGGTACAAACTGCCTTATCTCCCAGTGGGAGGGAGCTCATTGCCAAACCCACGGCTACTTGACTGGGGAGGCGTCTGCAGCCATTCACACACACGGCCTGAGCCATGCACAGGGCCTGGAACAAACACCCCAAAATAGCTCTGCTCTGACTGGGCTTCAATTTTTCTCTGCATGTCAACAGATGACATACATTGTCACAACTGCTGGGTAGGGTAGTTAAGCATATTACAGTTAAACTCCCATTGTTCAGCATTTCTGCTGCTTGGGAACTTTCTCAAATATCCTCCTTTGCTTTTTGCAAAGCCCTTTCAATGACCCTTTTTGTGTCAATGTAGAGCTCAGCTCACAAATCAATTGTTCTATTTTTATTTCCAATATTATGCTTCCTTCCAGAGCACTCAGAGGATGATGCCGTGCATTTTGTCACCAGCTCTGGCCAATATCCCCAAGAACTCCCTCATTGGGCTGGAAAGCAGGATTAGCAGGGAAGTGGAGAAAGCAACAGCAGTTCAAGCAGTGGCAGTGCTCTCACCATTAGGGCTGCTGGTAGAGGTTTGGGAGATGGATATTCCCCAAACCGGAGTAATACCCCAGCTGATCAGGGGATGTCACACAGACAAGCACAGGGGAACTTGTGGCTTATGGAAGGAGGGAGGGGACATTGCTGCCCTGCACTTCCTAGGGAGTCCATCCAGAGCTCCCCAGCCTCTGCCCACACTTGGCAAGGCTTGTCTGTGACTTCCCAGCCCCATGACTCACCACGCGTGAGCAGCATGACTCTGATGCCAAATTTCTTTCCAGGATCTCCAATTCACAGGACTTTCTAGAGCACTGGACAAAGTCTCAGGTCCATATTGCTCCCCCTCCCATCTGGCTGCTTTTGGTGCTGCTCAGCTCCTCAGCTCTTTCTGGGAACAGGGGGTTCCTCAGAGAGGACAGGGACCTTCAGCATGAGCAAGGATGGTTCCTACAAGATGACCCTACTTCTTTTTGCATTTTACTTTATGTTAGTGAAGTGTCTTCCTGTAGACCTGGGGCTCTGGTGTACTGTTGCAGTACAATGAAGGAATACACTACAAGAACTAGCAAGTTCCTCCTGACCTCTGTATAAGGGAGATAATGTCATTACAGAAAAATAAACACTCAAATTCATATATATCAGACCACACATAGCACTGTGTTATTTATGGATGAAGTCTATTCCTGAAGGAGCATCCTGCTTCTGTTTAAACAAAAGAAGAACAAAAGCAACACGGGAATCCCATGAGGTTGAACAAGACCAAGAGCCAGTGCTGCACGTGGTCCAGGAGAACCCCTCAGAGCAATCCAGGCTGGGGATGAGCAGATGGAACAGCCCTGGCAGAAGGACCTGGGGGTGTCAGTGGTGAAAGCTGGACATGGCCCACTCCACAGACCCCCCCATGCCCTGGGCTGATCTCCCAGCATGGGCAACGGGAAAGGGGAGATTCTGCCCCTCTGCCCCGCTCTGCTGAGCCCACCCTTCAGGGTTGCCTCCAGTCCTGGGATCCCAGCACAGGAAGGACAGGGAGCTGCTGGAGCCAGGCCAGAGGAGGGACATCAAGGGGATCAGAGGGATGGAACAGTTCTGTTGGGAGGAAAGGCTGAGGGAATTGGGATTGTTCAGCCTGGAGAAGAGAAGGCTTTGGGGTGACCTCATTGTGGCCTTCCAGTGGCTGGAGGGATCCCACAGGAAAGATGGAGAGAGACTCTACACATATGATGTAGTGCAGGACATGGCTTCACACTGACAGAGAGGAGGTTTAGACTGGATATCAGGAAGAAATTGTTCCCTGTGAGGATGATGAGTCCCTGGCACAGGGTGCCCAGAGAAGCTGTGGCTGCCCCATCCCTGGCAGTGTCCAAGGCCAGGTTGGCCAGGGCTTGGAGCAACCTGGGATAGTGGAAGGTGTCCCTGCCCATGGTAGGGGGTTTTGAAACTGGATGAGCTTTAAGGCCCTTTCCAACCCAGACCATTCCATGACTGTATGACTCTGTGAGGGTAAATGAGTGCAAGGCCACAGGATGGGGGTGAAGAACAAGGGGAGTGCAGGACCAAATCAGTGCTCCAGTGCTGGCCCTGTTTGTCTGAACACCAGTCACTTGTGTTGGTGTAAAAGTGTCCTGTGTAGGGAGCTTGCTGAAGGGATACTGATTTTCAAAAAGCCATCAATTTCTTTCAAATGTTTTCTTTTTTCCCTACCTTGTACCAAAATTAGGTTATTCCCCTACACAAGAGTAAATAGAAAATACCATGAGGTGTGATATGGCATGACAACTTTTTCATTATGACTGGTAAAGAGGCATCTTCACTACTCCTCAGAGGTACCAGCTGAGGAGATGATTGCACCCTGTGAGAAAGTAACAGACTGCTCACAAATGCATCTTCCTGTTTAAGAAATTCAAGCAAACCACTCACACAAATAGCTTTTAAATCAGATTTATGTGAACAGAATGACAAGCTTACGTCAAATCTCGAGTCAGAGCTTATCACAAATAGACAGGAGGGATTAAATAAAGAAATCCATCAGTAGAATCAAAGCTGCATTAACATAATGGCACGGTCCTAAATAAAAGTACTTCACAATACATTCTTTGAAAAAGAGAGAGAGAGAGCAAAAGAGAGTGCAAAGTATGTATTTAATGTGTGCTTAAGCAACTGTAACAGCATAGTAAGAGCTTGTATTTTTTCTGGCACAGCCCTCTGTCATAATCCCATTGCATACTTTCAAATTGCTTAGCTTCTGACAACAGATTCATTCAAGGCTGTGTTATTAAAAAGGTGAATGAAAAATCCACACACCTATAACGAAGGATCACTAAATCACCCCTTTCCACATGAAAATAAAATTAGAAATCACAGATATCAAAAAAGGAAGACAGTCCCTGTATTTAGCTCTAGCATGCCAGGATGATGCCAAATATAATTCAAGCCTCATTTCCATTAAAAAGGTACCGACCAAAAAAAAATGTTAGTAGTGTTTACCTTGCCTGACTTTGCATGGGTAAACATTCCTGCATCCAATGTAAGGGTTATATTTAGAAATGTATCCTACCAGGAAACTAAGTAGGCTTTAGGGACACCAAAACAGTCCAGGGCTTGACTCTAAGGGAGATGAACTCAACAGGGACCCCACCCAGATCCAGAAAGTGCAGCCTCTTTCACCCCAGCATGGGCAAATCCCCCCTCCCAGGCTGCCCAGGGAGAGCAGGGCTGCTGGAGCCATGGGAAGCCACACCAATTACTGAAAAAGGAACAGCACTATTGAAAAAATGTTATACAAGCAGTGGTAAACCTCAGTGGCCTGGGTTTGAGACAACAGAAAATCCCTTTGACGAGTAGTAAACACACTAAAAATAGCACTTGGTTCTTTTTAAAGTCAGCCTAAAATAAATCTCTTTGCTTTTTGTATCCTGTTTTGCAGTTTCATATGAAGGTGCTCAGCAGTCATTTGCCAGCAGTATTAATAAGGTCTTATTCCCTAGCCTGTGCTGGAGCATTAGGCAAGCACAGAAGATCACAGGACTATCAAGCAAGGACCATATCTCAAGAGCAAAATTCCAGCCTGTGAGGAGTGGCTTTACCTCATAGTGAGATTTTAATGTACCAAATGTGTATGGAAACAGAAAAATACTGACTTCAATGTCCTGAGCAACCAAGAGAGAAAGGATAAGGAATAAGCAGACTGCAGCATTCTTGCAGCTTGTCCAGACCATATTCTGAACCATTTCCACCTGGTTAAAGACTGAGCTCCCCTCCAGACTCAGCTGCCAGTGAGAGAACATCATCCTCAGCTGATAACAAAGTGTATCTCTTTCTACACCAGGCACTGGGATTGGATGGATCCCCTCTCCTTTGTGCTTGAGCTTGATATCAAGACTCCTTCAGCAGCCAGTGGAGAGAACCAGGTACTTCCAGAAAAAAGAGCATGTGTCAGACATGCGCTCTAAGTTGAATTATATGGGAAAAAATCTTTTCTTCTAAATTTCCAATACAGGG
The DNA here is from genome assembly GCF_017590135.1 of Pyrgilauda ruficollis. Lineage (NCBI taxonomy): Eukaryota > Metazoa > Chordata > Aves > Passeriformes > Passeridae > Pyrgilauda > Pyrgilauda ruficollis. The sequence continues at coordinate 2,531,356 of NW_024529155.1, read as the reverse complement.
AGTTAGCTCATCCTTAAATTTATATCTTATAAATTAGATCCTGGGCTGGCTTGCTCCAGTAGGCAGTGCCATCATTTATTTTATCACCTATATTTCTTAATTGCTCAGAGTATGTATGACATTAACACCTGTCTGTAGTGATTGTGGAAGTTACTGCCCTGGCTCTTCTGGGTGTGGATGTGGAAATATAAATTCTGTAGTTCTGGTAAGAGTGTCATTTCAACTTCCATGACAAGTGATTCTGTGATCATGATCTTCTGATTTAGTAATTGAATATCTCCAAACTATACTTGTATTTCTTTGCTGTATCTCTTGCACAGTTATGGCTGTAGTGAACTCTTATCTAAAATCTGATGTGTTCTTTAGCTTTAAGTTCATCAAGGCTCACTTTAGCTTTTCTACTCAAAAAAGAAAAAAAAAAAAAAAAGGCAATGTTTCCATGGTCATGAAAGTAGTAGATGGGGGGGATAAAAAAGTCTTTGAACATCTGGCACAGTAGTTTTCTTTTTACTATTCTCCGTGGGAGTAAATTTAAAAGAGAAATACACTGTTCATAGGATCTTCTTTTTAAATATAGGCAATTATGTTGCAGATAATGAAACGATGTTTCTTATCGTTCAATGTGCAATCATACATTTGGAATATAGGGCAGAATTACCACAAAAGCCAAGAATGGGGCTCTGAGCAACCTGATCTAGTTGAAGATGTCCCTGCTCATTGCTGGATGGATCTTCAAATGTCGCTCCCAAGTCAAACCATGCTGTGACTATCATGTACAGCATCCAAATTTTGGGCACCTGGATCTATTATCATAACCAAATCTATTGTGCTCTGTATGGCAAAATATTTTGTCTGATCCCTGCCGAACTCATGGTCTGGATGAGTTGAGCTCATTGTTCATCCCAGACTGTTTTTCACTGCTGTTTTTCAGATGGGGATGTTGAGGGACTTGTCTGTAGAAGAAAAGGTGTGGGACAGAAGCAGTGGAGGCAGAAGCAGCACCGACTCCTGCTGCCACCTTTCTGAAGGACCAGTGGAGTGGAACTTTTGCCATGTGTTTTTCCTTATTAAGAAATAAGGAAGGGCCCATGCTGAGATATCTGAAGGTATATCTTTTGGTAGAGCAACATACTAGCCCTAAAATCGTTTCAGCGTTCCTCCTCATCTAGCAATTACTGAAGCACAAACATATAATCATGGGAAATGCTGTAATTAACCATAAATCTCTGCTTCCAATCAAAAGGGCTCAGAGCTTTCATTTCAGCCTGAAAAACTGGAACAAGAGCCCAACTATTAGAGAATCTACATCTGAATCAATTCCTGTCAGTGTGCTGGTATTGCTTTTTTTGGTCTAACCCACAAATTTGTACCTGTATGGTTAGCCAAAAACTGTACATTATTTACCAATATCAGCACTAACTCAAAGGATCTGGCAGTGCTCCATCTTGGAACTAAAGAGCTGATATTGTGCCCTTACTTCAAGAAACATCACAACTATGCCTGAAATTACTGCTCCTGTAAACTACACATACTACATCTTGAGATGAAACAGAATTTTCTTACAGCTTTTTAATTTTTTTTTATCCATTAAAATGTCCTGGGTTTGTGAGAAACTGGATATTCTCAAACACAACGCCTGATGTTGCACAGCATTTCACAACTCTGTTTCCCCTGAGTATCTACTGAGGTTACTTTACTGAGGTTTACTGTTCATAGCCTATGAACAATTAAATATTTTGAAGGAAACAGAGCAGTAATAGTATTGCTTTTTGCTTCCCATTTTAACACAGGAGAAATGCTGATTGTAGCAGAACTCTGGTTTCACCATAACTAAAGTGGATAGCCTTGAAATTTAGGCTGAAATTGGGCTGATTTTAAAGTACCTAAAAAACCTAGAGATATATTTAGCTTACACTGCAGTTTTCTGGCATCATGGACGAGGTCCTGGGGGAAACTCTTGGGGCTGGAAAACAGGAGTGCAAAAAGAAGTGGAGGAAGAGAAGCTGGAGCATGATGAAGTGACTGTCCCAGTCAGCAAGTGTGAGGAGCCTGCCAGTGGTGTATTCTTCCCCCTAAGTGTGCTAAAATCCAGTAGAAATGACAGGAAAAGGAGCAGATGTCTGAACTTCCAGAAGTGCCCAGGTAAGGCACACACTGCTCATACATCAGGCAGAGAACTGACTGCAATGAAAGGGGAGGGATGACTACAACATCTTTTTCTAAATCCCATCAAAATATCTCTTTGATACTGTTTAAAATGCAGGGATTCTACTGCCAAAAACTGCAAGCAAAATAAAAACAAATGCAGATTGCAGCTTGCCTGCTGATAGCACATGCTGTTCTGGAGCATCAGGCTCAGAAAAAACCTACTGCACTGAACTCATCTGGAGAGAATGCCAGTAATTCCAGGGACTGAGACTTCCAGGGGGTCACAGTTAAGGTTCTGCTGGTTTATGCCAGGATTTCTCAGTTTCTGTGTTTTTCAGGGGGGGAGTTTTGCTGAGCAAGGCATTTTGGAAAGACATGAGAAACCACTGGGCAATTTTAACTCTCTGTTAACAAATATTTTTTTAGAGGATTTGCTTTAACTGTGTCAGAGTGTGTGTTGGAAATGAGTTGCAAAGGGGAAGCTTAATTTCTGAGAGAAATTCTCTCAAGCTGAAGTACTCTGCAGAGCACTGAAGATTAAACTGCTTGATAAAGATAATAAACAGAAGAATTTAGCAGCAGTGAGTTCAACTTCTGTACCTGTCTACCCTTCCTGTCATTCCTCTTTCTGGAGGAGGAGAAATCCATAGGTAGAGAGAACTCTAGTGCTGCCTGGACCTCAGTTTTAGACACAGAAATCTTAGATATTCACTGTGACTTCAGGATAGCCGGCTGTTTTCTGAACAGCACTCTTACAAATATGACATCCCTCAGATCCTCACAAGCCACACAACAAGGATCTGACTCTTCAGAGAAGCCTAAAGGATCACTGACTAACCATATGTGCAACCTGGTTAATGATTTTGTTCAAATGGCTGAAAGGGAGTTATCTTTTTGAGCAGGGTATAATCCTCCTTGTCCTGCCACACCAAAAGCCCAAGCCAGCAATGTATTTTTAACACCAAGGGTTGTTTTGATTATGCTGGCCTGGTTCTACTTTAGGGAGTTCCTTTAGCCACACACAAACCCAGCTGAAGCTCCTGCACCCTTCAACATGTTTTTACACCCACTGTTCTGTTGTTCAGAGACAGCTCTCACTTGCAGAGTCTAAATTCAGGGTACCTTGTCTTTGGAAGGCTTATCCTGAACTTCAGAGAATTTTTAGTCTTGTGGCATTTAAAAGGTTCTGGCTTTTCTTGTGGAGCACTTTTTTTTTTTTTTTTTTTTTGCAAAGGAAAACAGGGTTTAGCATCTGGGATGGATAAAAAGATGTCTCACAGAGAGGTGACAGCATTATTAGTGGATAGTTATAAGGGATGAGCTGGCCACAGCAGAAATTTCTTTCTAAATCCATCATGTAGTGGTTAGAATGAGGCTCTGAGGCATGGATAGGCATGGGTAGGCATGGGCCATATGTCTGAGAAAATGCCTAATAATGTCTTCTAGATACTCATAAAGCATCTAATCCTGCAAAACCTCTTCCACTTGGTAGTCTAAGTAGCACTGACTTCCACAGATGTGAGTATGTTTATTTGGGGAAACGAAAATAGCCTTAACTTGCCTTTGCTTTTATTTCTCATTTCATTGCATTGCATAACCCCTTCTGTCTACAAAAGCATACAACTAATTATTTAAATGGGATATGAATAGTCTGATTTTTTTAAAGATAATTTAATTTTGCTTCCAAGCATAAGAGTCTGCTTCTCAGAACCACAGGATCCAGTCCCAACCAAGACAGAGACCCACGTTACAGAAATGAACTCATCAGCTACCAAGGCACAGGAACTGAAAGCAGACTTGTGTAAAATGTCAAAAGATTTCTCACAACTGAGCATATGCAAATTAAAATTTTGAAAAAGGAATTAAAGCAATATACACAGACTGAATGAATCAGAAATTAACTAGAAATGGAACCTGGCTTCCTGCAGAAAGTGTATACTCTGTATCTGTATATATTTATAGCTACAAATGTAGAATATATATTTAGCAAAACTGACTCTTACCAGAAGAAAGTGCTGACAGTCATCTCAACTTGAGATGTCTATTAAAAACTCAGAGAAAGAAAGCACTGTTCTGATGAAGGACTGAACAGAACAGATCTAAACTGCTTTTGCCATGCTGTCCCTGAGGTTAAGATCCTGGCATTACAGGTATTTATAGGGTTGGTTTAATATCTTGAAAAATGTTACTCTTCTCTGGGTGATTAAGAGTATTTTTCACTTAAACCAGCAACGTGGACAGATAATTTAAAAAATCCCAAAAAACAAACCTCCAAAAAAAGGACACATCTCATTTTATGTCAGCGCTGTGAAAGGTGAGTGTCAAATTTAAACCCAGTCATCTGAGAGGTACCTCAAAGGCAAAGCCACCTTCTCCACTTCTGGATAGACACAACAGCACTTCCAAGTAAATTCTCCAGCTCTGGGACTTCTGACAATTTGCAGTGAAACCCTGAACAGCTGCTTGCAGGAGCTCAGCCCCATCAGCTCTGATCTCAGCCAGGTGAGAGCCTGGCTCCAGGCCCACCTGGGTTTCTACAATTGCAAACTTCTCTGTATTAGTTATTTCTCTGAAGAACATTGAAATAGCTGGAAATGGTATTCAGCAGTTTTCAATATCTGTAGTATTTCAGGCTGATAACATCTACCACACACACAAGTTATAACACTTACTTATCCCAAAATCTCACTCTTCTGATTACATCACTGAAATCTAAAGAATTAGCTCTATGTATGTCAATAGGCTAAACAGGCATTTTGCAAGTATACCTATCTCACTACACCCTTTGAAAACACAAAAGTTATTTTCCAGGAGCTGTTGTATTCAGTACTCAGTTAAACTTCAAGCTGCTTCCTTCAGCAAGGGTCACTAATAGTCAAAATGTTTGCATACAACAGCATAATTTTTCCTAAGCTTTGGAGTTTGCCTTTGGAAAGTGCAAGGATTTTTTCCCTATGTATAAGGGACACTTCTGAAAATTGGGGTCAAACAGATTTGTTACTATGATCAAAGATGAATCTGTCAATTTTGACAGCTTTACTGAGCAGAATGCAGCTTGCTGCAGCAAGGGGTTTTATGAGGGAAGTTAAAATCTCACAAAATGTGTCTTTATGCAGCCCATAAAGGAAAAAGTCCAAACTAAAATATTCCACTGATATTTAACACACATATGAAGTATTATACTGCTTGTTGCATGCCCTGAAGATCCGAAAAAAAAAAAAAAAATCAACAACTGGAAGGCATCCTACCTTCCTGCACGGGTCTCCAGCCTACACAAATATGGTCAGGAAAGGGGCTAAGGTGGTGTTGCAATAAATCCCCTGGAAAAACATGGAAGATACTGCTGGAAAGTAATTCTGCTGTTTGCAGCAGTCTTTTGTGCTCCCTGCCTGCCCCCTCCTTGGAGAGCAAACAACACAGGTGCAGCACAAGGGCTTGCTGAGCTGCGGCCCCTCCAGCAGCTGGGGGGCCATTTGGGAATGAGGAACAGAGTTTTCAATTTTCAGTGGAAAACACCAGCAGTGCTGCCAGGAATCAGCACAGAGGCTTCTCATGTTGCACTCTCAGTTACACTGAGACCTGTTCCTGGATATCAGGGATGCAAAGGAACCCAGTTTTTTGCACAGAAAAACCACCCTAGAGCTTTACCACTGAAGCTGTTTCAGTGTTGATGCTTTGGAGACATTTCCCCCCTTCCTGTACTCTTTCTCAGAGCTGGAAGATCAAGAGGTATAGTAAGTTTGCAGAGGATGTTTGTGCAAATTCTCTCAAAGTGATGCACACACATTATATTGCCACATTACTGAATACTGAACCTGAAGATTTTTTTTTTTCATCTGTATAAACCTGGCTAAAAACAGATTTGCCTTTTTATTGTCTTTTAATTCAGACACTTGCTCTGACACAACAGGGAAAATTCTTATTATGCCTTTCAATGGCATCCTTGTTGTGCAGTGGGGATCAAGAGGAATGTTCAGAACAAATGTGTTGTGGAAGGAAGTGAATGAAAGCACTGCTCAGAGACTGATATTTTCCAAGAGAAAAAAGGGGAAAAAAAAGGAAAACAAGACAATAAATCTCCTACACAGGCAACTAAAAAGAACAGCTCATGGTATTCTGAGGCAGAAACCACGAGTGGAGGAGAAACGCATTCAGAACGAAGAAATCCAAGTCAGAAGAGCTGAGCTCTGCTCTGCTCCCCATCTATTTAAATGACAAAATCATGTGCAGTCCAAAGTCTGCAGGAGAGTACACCTGTGTTGCCATAAACTTGTAAGTAAGTGCAGAGAATTTCCTGCTTTGCTCTTGGAAACCCTGTCATTTGTCAGCTAAAGAGCACACGGGAGGTTTGTTTCCCTTCCTCCCAGTCTTATGTGGGATTTGGTTGAGGTATGTACAAAATTTTCCAGGCTCTTTACACCAGAAGTCTTTGACCAAGTGCCCACTAGCTCCCTTAGCATAAAATGATTCCCCTTCCTATAGATATTTTGAATTTCCTGAGGTTTTTCCCTGCCTGTTCTCAGAGCTTCTGGAGATTGCCTGTCTTCTGGGAGAGACTGGCATGGACTCTGCCAGGAGAGGTATTAAGCATCTCTAGAACTGCAGGGATTGTAATTTTTAAACAGGACTGTGTTCAAAAATCTCTGGAGGTTTTCAATGGAATATTATTTTTCTTTCCATGCTGGATGATTGCAATAGAAATATAATGTTCCCAAACATGCACAAATAAAATCATCAGCTTTGTACCTCCTCCTGAGCTTGAATGAAATGACACATTTTATGGGAAGCACATGAAAGAAAATTTTAGCATTTATTCTTGATGTGAATTCAGTAGTTGAATGAAAAGAGTTGAGAATTGACACCTTTGCTGTCAAAAAAACCCCAAACGAACACAGCCCCACCACAAAAACCAAGCCTTCCCCCCTTCTGGTCTGTGTCTTCATATCACTATTAAAAATCCATCTGAACCCCAGCATTTTAACCAAAGAGCAAGATGAATAATAATGGTAAATCTAAACCCACCCCAAACCATCAAAAAATAAACAAATACAATGCAACCACCATGTCCATAATGTTTATCCTAAAAGGGGAAAGTGGCAGAAGGAATTCAGTTGCTACTATTGATGTGAGAGGCAACCTGCTCAACCACTATTTCAGCTGCACGCAGCTCTGAAAGGGAAAAAAAGAGGGAATGAAAGAGAAAAAAGGAGGAAATGATCTTCTAAATAAGATGTCAAATAGTCCACATTAATCAAACCCTCTAATATCTTCACACAGAGACATGCTGTCTGACAAGAGGGCCCTTTTAAGCAAGTAAAAACATAGGCAAAAATATCAAAAGATCTGCTGCATATTTTTTTCCAGTTTATTTTTCCCCTTTGCTTCCCTGCACTAACAATTTTTAAGAGGCCAAAGATATTCCAAGTGAAATGTCACCATTCTTACAAGCTTAAACAAACTATTTATTAGCAGTAGACTAAGTACTCTGAAGAAATTTATTTGCCCTGGCAACAATATTTATAAATGACCTATGAAATATTATAACATTGTAGCAGCAGCAGCAGCAGCCTTGCAGTTTGCCTGTGAGGATCCAGTTCCAGTCAGCACAAGTGCATTTAGAGGGGGAAATATTTCTGCACTGCAGCATGCAGGCAGCACTTGGGAGAAGATGAAAAGCCCACAAGCACAATCTTTTCTTTGACACTGGCAATAAATAAATAAATACAGAAGCAAGAAATAAATAAATCATTCAGCTCCAGCAGCCCTTTTACAGTGCCCATCAATAGAGTGTGTGCTGCTTGTCCAGGAGAGGACTAAATGAAACGGGGAGCTGAGATCCTCAGCCACAGCCCCACGAGGCTCCCCGAGGGGAACACAGGTCCCCATTGAGCCAGGGACACACGGGCTGCTCTTTACGGGGCTTTTTCTGACCAAAACACCTCAACAGAAACCCAGCAATTAGCTATTCCAAACAGAACTGCTATTTTGAGAACAACAAACTTCATTAATGCCTTGGGGGGGAGAGGGTGGAGAGGGCTGAGAAGTTAAATGCATGTGTGCACACAAAGGTGTAAAATTCAGACTATTTAAATGCTAATAAATACCGTATTTGAGAACACATTCCCCCCAGTGACAGAGAAGCCAAAATCTATTTGACTTTGCACTACAAAGCTGTTTTATAAAACAGCCTGCATTGGTGATATTTGTCCTCCAACATAGGACAGATAAGAAAAAAAAGGAGAGAAAAAAGAGCAAATAAACCAGATGATTAATTCTAAAACTGGATATTACTTCCTCAGGTGAAGATGGCAGTTTTGACCATGGAGCGAAACATGAATCAAAGACTTCAAGGTTAGGTTTCTTGAGTATTTTCAGTTCAAGTCTTATTTGATTTGTTGGGAGTTTTTTTAGTAAACTAGTCAACACACAAATAACAAAAGATTATTTTTTCCCCCAGTATCAGGTATATCACAGGGAAAAGTCAATAAAATCTGCAGATATCAAAAAATAGCTTCTTGTATGTTCATCTTTGTTTTCACTGAGGAAACAGGAGAACTAGAGGCACAAACACAAATGTCACCTTGGGATTTAAACACAGAAATCCTCATTTGGAAGGGCAACAGATGTCATGAAGAACAAAACATCTACCTAAAACATTGCAAGACTGACACAATGATTCAAAAAGCCCCCAAATCCCAGCATTTTAGTGGTCTATCATAAGCTGTCACACTGATGCAGTAGACTTCAGTGCATGGGTTTAAGTTTCCTAAATGTCCTTAATTGCTCACTTGGATTTTCTTTTTCCTAACTGACCCCTAGTTCTTTGCACACCAAATCTGAACGTGCTCAAGGCAGAAAGCCCTGCTGAGATGTGGTCAGGAGCAGGTCCCAACAATGCACAAGGCACAGGGCGTGTCATGATTTTCATCTTGACAAGAACATCGAGCCTGAGCTCATCTAGGGAGTGGTCCTGGACAAGAACCTCCACTAACTTGGCCGGGGTTTCCTGTTTATAACCGAATAAGGTGTCTTTTTTGCCTAGTTTGCAAAACAAGCAGGGCACTGCCCACTGCTGATCCTTAACTTCTGCTTCCCAGAAAGACTTCTCACAGTGCACAGCCATCAGTTCTTCTGAGGGTGTTTCTCAGGCTCATGGGACTGTATGGAGGTGGGTACAGAAGAGTGGGTGTTTTTCCTCCCCTAAAGTAATGCCAATTCAGAATAGTGGGACTGAAGACAAAATTTCCTTGGGATTCTCCTTATGTGTCCACTTGTGCTGCAGCCCTGTGAGCATTTAGGATTTTCTCTGTGTAAGGTCCTGGTGATGATATAACCATGATTTAGACTATAGGACATCCCTGTGAGCTGAGGAACACCCCAGCTGCAGAAGAGGTGTGTTATGAACATGTTAACCATGCCATGGCAGGTTCCTGCAGCCCAGCTGTGTGCTGGGGGAATGGGGAGCAGACAGGACAGAGAAGACAGTGTAGCTCCATGCACCTCCATGTCCTCACCTGCAGGGTGAGGCCTTTCTCCTGAGGCTTGTTGTCAAACACCAATGTCAGCAGCCCAAGGTTTAGAGATCAGACCAAATCCAGTACCTGGAGTTCAAATCAATCTAGAAATGATCAAGACTCAGGCCAGGGGTGTGAACGTGAGGTGAGGGCTCAAGAATCCAGCTCAGTACGTGTGGGTCTGGAGGGGCCTCTCCTTAGGCCACACTGAGGGACAGCCAAAGAAGCAGCAAAGATCTATTTGCTCTGGAAAACAACAGGCTAAATAAATTTTGCTAAACAAATTTCAACAGATTAATGGTATTCACTTCCCAGTTTTATCTTCAAGACATATTTTCCATCCTTCCTTCTTACTCTTCCCTCCTCCCCGCATTGGTGTTCCCTTGCTGCTGGTCTTTGTGTAGGGGCTGGGTGCAGCTCAGAGCTCCACGTGTGCCGTGACAATGATGAAATGAGAATCAGAAACCGAGGCTGACACATTAAAAGGTGCAACACAAGATATATTCTGTTCCTTGCTGAATCCAACTTGGTCCACTCTGCCTGCTTATTCTAGTTAAATGCACATGTCAACATATAAAAAGTTATTTCAGACTGCAGCATTTGGTTCCCCGAGCCAAGCCAAATGAACACAGGAATAGCAACAGTACACACGCCAAGGAAAATGAATTTTTTTTTTCCTCCTACTGTGACATTTTTGAAGGCAGCCAATTATACACTAAAAACATCATGAATGAGCAGTGTAATTTTGGAACCATAACTTAAAGTGAAGTATTCCTTTAAGTATGAAATTAATATAATCATGACATTTTAACAGTTTTTCATGGTCCTGCATTCTCCTACAAGGACTAACTCTAAGTAAACCTATATGCTATATAAAAAGACCACAATAATCTTTTCCCACTAGTAAAATTGCTACTCTTATGAGTGCTACATATATAGGAATTTTTGCATACATAAACATAGTGTGGTCACTTGTGGGATCTATAGATTACATTGGGGGCATATTAAGGGAGTAATGCATGTGCCAAATTTGTTGGCGTGTTTTATAGTGTCTAGATTTTTCTATCCTGTGCTATTTTGTACATTTCCTGCCCTGACATAAATGACCTCATTAACAAGAAATTCTAATAAGTATACAGAGGGTTTTTTTTAATTTCAAACCCTGAACTTTGCTGGCTACAGCTTATTTTTATTTTGTGACCTCCCTTTGTATGTATAATCTTGGAGGAGGAAAAAGAGAAGGAAAAAATAATAAAATGAAACAAAATTCTGCTCACATAAGGGAGTTTTCTGCTGAATGACATAACCTCTACTCCGGTCTGAACTATGGTCAGCCTGCTCTACCAGCCAGTAAAATTAACTGAATTCAGAGAAGATATTTTGGGGATTGAAATTTGCCTTCCAAATACAAGCAGAGTGTTTTGCCTTCCAAGCCAAAGAAGGAAATCACACAGCAGCATATGGAGTACTCTATTCCCCACATATTAAAGTTCTGTTAGCTTTACAGCAGTTCCTGTCACCATTCAGTATCTTACCCCCCAAGCAGTTATGTTTTACACAGGATCAGAAGTCTATTTTTGCAATCCCACGTCAGGGCAAAACTCATTGGGACTCCAGGATCTGACACCCTTGCAGTGATCCCTGCAGTAACAGCCCCTCTAGCTGGGGCTAGAAATAAATTTGTTCTGAACATCAGATATACTGTTTTCTTTTGGAGGTTTTTTCTCTCTGGATAGTGAGTTCAGAATGTGCTACAGTAGAAGACCTGAGAGTACCTAGCAAAAGCTCCAGTTAGAAATAACAGCAGTATTCAGTACTTCTAGAGCAATCTAAGTTCTTTGTAGACTCTAAAAAATGGAGGCTGAAATGCATAAAATGTAAAATGTAGCCAAAAAAAAAAAAAGATGTAGGTGCAGAAACTACAAAATATCAGTCAGAGCTCTATATGTTTACTGCACACACAATTAACACAATCCAGTACACCAAAAAAGCTGCTGCCTAAGACACAGCCATGCAAGGCTACAAGACCAGACTCCGGTGACACCTGAAGCAGATTCTGAGCTCACGCTCCAAAATTCTCTAAGAAAATCAAATTTGTTTGCCACTTCCACATCCATCAAGAATGATTTCTTGTTTCACCTCCACCGTTCTCCTCTGCCAAGCTACCATTTCCCAAGCTCCTGCTCCTGCCCCGGGCCTCACCTCCCAGCCATCTCCCCCATGCTGCACTGACACTGCTACCCTGGGGCAGCTGCCCACTGATTTAATGGTGAGGGTGAATGGAGAGGTCAGAGCTAAGGGGGGCACAGAAATGTGTGTCCTGAGGGCAATGCTGTGGCCTTGCCTACCCAGCCCTTCATTTCTGAAGATGGATATCCCATTTACATGGTAATCATAAATATATGGCTTTATGGTGAGCATACACTTTGGATATAGTCCTGCCCTTTGAAAAATGATTTCTAACTGGCTTGCCCAGACTAATTTCAGGTATGTAAAGTGGTGCTGGGAAAAGACTGCTGGGCTTCAGTTCCTGGGCATTCATCAAGGACATTCCTCTTTCTATGGCACTACAGAACTTTTTAAACAGAGTGGAGAAAACAGCTATTTCTCCTCTTTGGCTGCAAATCGTGAGGCAAACCAAGCACTGCACAAAGGTAGAAATGCTCTCTGCATGGCACCCACTCAATTTTGGTATGAGTTCCAGGCTCAGCCTCCCACAGGCAAGACTTGCTGGTGGTGGCTTCAGAAACTCTGCAGATACCTACAGTGACAAGTTGTGCAAAGCTGCCCAGCCCTCGGAAGGCAGTAACAAAAGTGACATTAACAGGCAGCTTGTGGTAAGGCTGAGGAGGAAAGTTAAAGACCTTTAGTGTGTTTTGAGCTGCTGTGAAAGAACGTGGGCTTCTGCTGCCTCCTAGGGTATGTCCTGATGGCAGAGCTCGAGAGAGACCTGAACTCCTGCAAAACATCCCCAGGGCAGGGATGGTGCCAACGGGTTTATGAGGGCAGAGAGGCCAGGGTGTTCTAGTTCTGAGCATTGACTTGGCCTTTCAGCTGCTTTTTCTTCCTCCCCTGGACAATGCGTAAGAATATAAACCGGAGTCTGCAACAGCTACTTACGGTCAGTACAATTAAAATGCCTTCAAAAGCCTAACGGTTTAAATACACACTCTGCATTTCATGTTCATCCTCTTCCTTTTGGGAGTTTTGGGGCTTCAGAATTTCTGTTTTTCATGGGCATGTAACAGCAAAGGCTAGAAGTAAATAATTTTAAGAATTTAAGAATTTTAAGAATTCTCACTGTTGAGGAACACCTCTGGTGCAGGTGGCTTGCAAGCTGCAGATGGAAATGCAGGCTGAGGTGCAGATTTAAACGTAGAATGAAGTACAGGCTGAGCTCTGGGTGGGAGCCCAGGACAAGAGGATGAACTGCTGACCTTTGGGGTGACAAAGGGCACAGAGGCAGGTGACAGCCAGCCAGGTGAATGGACACTGAGACACAACAGCAGATGGGAATTGCCAACCTTTTGGACAACAAAGGAGATGAAAACAAGTGATGGAAGTGAGGTGAATGGACACAGAGATGGGGCAGGAGCTGAAGACTTGGGAGGAGGAGCGAGACTGGCCATGGGGAGACTGTGATGAGATAAAATCCCAGGGGTTCCTTGCTGGGGTCCCTCCCTGGAGGCAGCAGCTTGGGCTGTTTCTGTGTCACTGCCCCAGGAACAAGTGGCTTTATGGAATGAGACATCTGGGACTCTGCCACCTCTGCCATGGCAAAGCTGGTGTGATGTGAGTGGGGTGTGTGGGGAGCCAGGCCAAGGAAGTGCCTTCAGTCCCAGAAAGTCTCTGACCTTGGCAGTGCCACTGCCAGAGAGACCCAGAGGGAATGGTCTGACTGGGGAGTTTCCTTAACGTCCCATAACTGCACAACTCCAAATGCAGAAGCCTTAAGAAACACACAGGGTACTAGGAGAGTTGTGCTAATACTGCTGATAATCTCTGCAAGCTCTACTCCTGAAGAGGAAAGGCAGCTGTGTGAGCCAGACCCTCAGTCCAGAGGGAGATCTAGTCAGACACTTACCCTGACTGGCAGCAACAGCCTAGCCCTGTACTATCCCACATTTCACATTACTCTGTTTTGGTTCTATTCCACACCTGTTAAAGTTGCTTTATATACCTTGCTGTATCTTTCACCTCTTGAAAAACAGTCCTTTTTAAGTCAGTTATTGCCTCCTATTTTTGTTAGTGTTTTTCAGAAGAGAAAATGTGACTGAATTTTCAGTATTTCTAGTTGTTAGGTTTTGAAAACACTGAGGCCACATGTGCCATCTAGCTGTGGGCTGCAGGTCTCAGAAACAAATACAGACCTTCCAATTTGGTCCTTGATGGTACCTCCTAAATCAGAGCAAGCAGGGGAGATCTTTACCTACAGCTACAGGAGGAGGCAGCTGGGGGGAAGTCAAGCTCTGCTCCCAGGGAACGAGGGAAGGACAAGAGGAAACAGTTCAAGCTGTGCCTGGGGAGGTTCAGGTTGGACATCAGGGAGAATTTCTTCCTGGAAAGGATGGTCAAGCTTTGGAAGGGGCTGCGCAGGGAGGTGGTGGAGTCCCCATCCCTGGAGGTGTCTCAGAAGGCCTGGATAGGGCATTCACTGCTCTGGGCTGGGTGACAAGGTGGGGATCTGACACAGGTTGGACTCGATGATCATGGAGGTTTTTTCCGAGCTAAATGACTCTGTGATTCTGTGACAGCTTGTCAGCACATCTGTAGTGTTCATTTGTCCATCTGCAGCTTCTCCAGCATCCCTGGAGCAGTGTGCTAGACCCACAGCAGGGATGGTGGATGCTGCAGTGACTACACCACCTCCTGAGCTCCCCTGCAAGCTGAAGTACCCTGTACTCCCAAGGCACCTTATGGCATCACAGCCATAGAACTCAGAATGCTAGAACTCATAGAACTCATCTGGGCTGTTATGACAGCACACAGTTTATTTTATGGGCATTTTAGCCTCGAAAAAGCACTCCCTCATAAAGAAAAAAAGCACAGTTCTTCAAATACAATGCCATGAACAAACCCCTGGGTAAAGTGCTCAGTGATTCAGTAATATTTATTTGTATTCTGACACTGCATAAAAATGCAAAACTTGAGGATGGAGCCTGTAACAAACTAAACACTGTCCCCACATGACCAGCAGAGATCTGTGGTACTCTGGACCACTTCTTCTCATGCTCAAACCCACTCCTCCTGGTCTCAAAGGACTGCAGTGTGTGACAGACACATTGGCTAACATGTGCTTTATTCAAACACCACAGAACACCCTAACTTCTCAACAGGAAAAATATTATTTTACTTTATCTACGCTATTTACTAGTAGGAAAAGTAATTATACTGTAGAAATATGTATTACTGGCCTGCTTTCTTTTTTCCTGCTCCATAAAATTCAAAGTTATGTATTGAAAAGGACAAGCTGGTGGTAAATACAGGGAAAAAAAGGAGTTTTTCAGTTTTTCTCTCCCTCACATCATAAGCCTCTATATGCAGTCCCTATATATGAATTTTCTGTTGAGTGAAAGTTCTCTTCCCTAGATGCAGCCAATACATCAAGGAACGCAGTCACATTACTGCAGCGACTTGGTGAGTTTTTTCTGGTTTTTATTTTTCTTTTCTTTTACAGAGTGCTGTCATCCTGTAACTCGCCTTGCACAGCACTGTTCTTCATACTGCTTCTTACATATAGTCCATTGCAAACACCCAGAGACCAGTTATAGCAAATTAGGCTTGAATTAGTCCATCCCTCAGCTGCCATCAATGGATGAATAGCTCAAGCATTAAACAGATGCTTGCTCTGATTCAGCACCACAACTCTTGCATGAAACAGAAATCCAGCTGTTAGTCTGGGAACTATTTGAATAGTAAAAATCTGGGGTTTTTTTCTTCAGTGTACTTTCCCTGATCAAGATGAATTAGAGGTCAATATTACATGGCATTCAAATAGCCTTAAAATTGTCCTGTAAATTACTGATCTGAAAAATGTGGTAGGTGAAATAGCTACAGTAATTCTGAGGTAAAGAA
Organism: Pyrgilauda ruficollis; assembly: GCF_017590135.1. Classification (NCBI taxonomy): domain Eukaryota; kingdom Metazoa; phylum Chordata; class Aves; order Passeriformes; family Passeridae; genus Pyrgilauda; species Pyrgilauda ruficollis. The sequence goes on along the minus strand of NW_024529155.1, from coordinate 2,515,619 downwards.
TCCTAGAGGAAAATCAATTTTTATCCTATAAGAAAATTAATCTGTGTTCTCTGTGAAGGCTTCATGATATTGGAACATCTTTAATTCAATCATAAAAATGATTTAGAAATAAACCTGTTCAACTGAAGTGCTCAGAAAATAAAGAGTATTTCACCCCAATTCTCATTTTCAGAAAGTCATTCTGAAGTGGAAAACTGGAAACACTTTCCTTCAGTGCATGATTTGTGCTGAAGTGCAAAGTCACATGAATGTGACACTTTCTCAAAAAAATGTTCCATTGGAAACAAATTGTCATTTTCAGATGGAGAAACATTCCAAACAAATATTCTCAACCTGTCTGTAGGAAGAGCAACACTTAGCACAGGCAAAACCAACAGATACAAAAATATATTTTGAATATATTCAAAATATATTTTGAATAAAGCTTTCTAAATTAAATTGTTTAACATCTGCAATAATTGGAGGTTGCAGAAAGTGTTCAAATGAATTATTTTTCCATCAGAAAATAAAAATTTTTAAAACACTGCAACACTGCTCATAAGAAAAGGCAGGCTTAATGCATTTACACTTTTTTTTTCCCTCAAGAGGATCGGTACAATACTCCAGTTTCACATTTCTAGTCAAAGGCATTTTGATTTGGGGCCCAGGATCACATAGAACATTATGTTTATTTAGAATAACCTATTAAAAATTTTAAAAAGCAGATGCAAAATACTTAGAGGTGATCCGATTTTTGTTATTCTTTGGATGTTCAGGTCAAAACTCTTAATGGGACGATCCGACTTTTTATAAAAAAAAAAAGATCAAAATCTCGAAAATATTCTTTTTTTTTCACCCAATAACAATAAATAAATTACTTTATTGCATCATAAGCAGCAGAACCAGCAGAGCTGTGACTCCTCTCCATTTGTGGCTGGACTTTCTGGCGCCTGAGAAGAGCCACACTCACTGCAGTCTGTTCTGGGGATTTCCAGAGTGCCTGTCCTCTACCCAGGCACTGATTTTCTCTAAAACTTACAGGAAATAACCATCTCCAAGCTCAGGACCCTTTCCTCTGTGTAGGTCAAAGCCAGTTGGGATGCTGGGAAGGTTTTGGTGGAGGACAGGAAAGCACGGACACAGCCTGTCATCTACAGCCTTCTCTGTCAGCGCTGCTATTTCCAGGACCTTTTCCCTGCAGGTTAAACAGCTGGCTGCCTCAATATGGATTAGATTCCCACTGTTCTAACAGTTCCCTGCTGTGGCATTTCCCAGCAGCCCTAAGTCACTGTGGTGTTTTTCTCTCCCTCGTATTCTTCTCCAGGATCACTTGTTCTTCTTCTGCAAGTGACTCCATTTTTCTTATTAAAGGGAAGCTTTGAACCCAGCTAATTCCAGCTGCTCTGCCACATCTGGCTGTGAAACCCCTGCCCTGCACGCTCCAAGATGTCCTGGGCAGCGTTGGAAGGGGGGGGTTTGCTCCCCAATGAAGTTTCAGCGAAGAGAGCAGAGAAGCAACAAGACTGCACCAAGTGCCTAATCAGAGCAATCCTTGAGACTGCTCTAAATGAGATCAAACTGTTGGGGCTGGATCCCAGTCAGTGCAGTCCCTGGGGAGCAGACACTGCCATCTGCATGCTCATTTATTGGGCTTTGGAATTATTTAACATTTGATTTATGGTGGTGAATTGCCTCCTGGCAAACATTCACTGTGTAAAACTCTCTGTTCCCTCACCCATTAAAAATCAGGGCCTGATCCATGTGAAAGCTTCCTGATGAGTTCACAACATTTTGGATCAGGCCTCTTGGTCCCAAGAGTGGCAGATCATATCCCATTTATGTCCGATTTTCTTGCTCAAATTTAGAAGAAGTTCAAGTGTTTTCCATCAATGTTTTTATGTTTACTCTTGGGAGAATCCTCACAGTGGGTCAGGTTACTGTAATATAGAAAGGATGACCCATTCTGACATACAAATTTTCCAAAGGATCTCAGCCTGAGGCAGACATCTGCCTCTGAGAATTTCAGCCCAGATGACTGGAGTTTGGCAAAGATGGAAGAAACTGAAAATAGAGCTCTGTAATGGAAAGTGGTGTAGAACCTTAATAATAGGAGGGTGCTACCAAGCACCACATATGATACAGCTCCACAACAAAAAACATAAGGGAAGCATTGAGTGAGGATTCTTTCTGTTATGCCTCAGAATATATGATCTGTCTCTTCTCTTACTTGAAAAGGTATCAGAATTAGCTCTTATTTTTGCCTGATCCTCCAGAAATTACCATCAAAACCAGGCAGCTCAAACCCAGCCTTTCCCTCTCACCTTGTATTGAACAAGGTTTATCTGAGAAGCATAAACCCATCCCAGACAGTCAGAAGAATTCAGGACTACAATAGTTCATCTCTGTACTGAGGAGTCAATAGCAGACTAGAAAAGTTGTGTGGCTCAGATCTAAGCAGTTAAATTTCCATTACTTTGTTTGCATATTAAAAGTCTGTCTTGATGTTTCAGTTACAAGAACACAATTTCAGTTTTACAATACCCAGCTTACTACAAAGACTCCCTTAGTCATAACAGGTGAAAACCAGGATTTCACTCAGATTAATTCTGAAATGTTTGAGTCCCTATTTCTGCTTTCACCTCATCTCTGTCAATTCACTCTTGATGGGCAGGATGTGAACACAGGAGCTGGAATCTTGTTAAAGCCATTTAAGAAATTTGCTGCCATTTACACCTGCATAAATCCTGAGTAACTTCTCTGGCATAAATGGAAACACAATTTGGCTTGAGGCATCAGGGCTTTAGTTTTTTCTTACTTTTGTTTTGTTTTAATTCAGCAACAGATTAAAAATAAAACTCCAGTGACATCATGTTTATGGCACAGAGTCAATGGATTTATGCTGGACTGCTCCAGAGTAAATGTGATAAGGCTTTGACCTAAGAAAATCCACACAACACCCACTTGCAAGCAGCCTGCTGAAAAGCTTTCTGTTATGGAATGACTCCATCTTTAAGGAACTGGGAGCAAACAACCCACAAACACCTTGTGTAACTAACACAGTTTTGTTAACAAAGGGGTTTATTTCAGACATATTCTTGAAACCTCAAAAGTGTAGCATGCTCATATTGCAACTGACTCATCGTGCACAAATTTTCAGCTTTTGTTTTTCTTTTTTGTTCCTTCTTTTTTTTTTTTTAATGCATTTTAGTTATGCCCATCACCCCACTCACAAATTAGAATGGAAATTCTTACCAGCTTTTCACGCCTGTGGTGCTTGCAGGCACTGCCACGATAAATAATTTACTATTTAATGACTCCTGATGTAATCACAGCAGGAATCAGATTCACCAACATCCATCTCTCCATTGTTACCACTCTTCTCTGAGCCCATCTTTTTAGCTCCCAACTCAAAAATGAGTGTTTAAATTGGTAAAGAGAGAGTTTACTGCCACAATCCAACCTCTACATTTGTTTATGTTGGATGACATTTTTGTCCTGGCTCGCATTACTCAGATGGATAAAACTCAGAAGGGTTTGCTTTATTGCCCTGTTTTCTCTTAGTGTTCCTGCATTTTTTAAATGCTACCAAATGGTTGCTTTTGGCTCTCAGCATTATCATATGTTGTCTATAAGTATGGAAATAGTTATGGTAATATGGACGTAAATCATAACTGTAAATACCACATAAAAAAGACTGCCATATAATTATAAAAATACCTAATAGATTTCTTTTTCAAAGACAACACAGCTGTCCTTTCTAACCTTTCATTTGCAGATTCTTTTCTCTCCTGTTTTTATTTATAGGTTGCCGTGCAGTTTGACATAGCACACCATGATTTTTGTTTCTAATTTTGAAAAGAAAAGGAAAAGAAAGAATACCCATTTCATCATAAAGAAGCATTAGTTTACAATTTTGAAAAGAAACTAACGCCAGCTCTAGAACATCATCTTGGACCCAATCTCCCTCTTAATACATTTCAAAAGGATCTGTCAATGGTTACATACCACAATATAAAATTAAACCCTGCCATGGAACTGAAGGAGGGGTCGGCCAAATGGCACACATCACATGTTGGGAAGGAAGCCCCATTCTTTCTTCAAACATCTCAGTGGGTTATTTTTTGTGAAAAGAACCACACTAGGTTATTACATTGGCCACAACAAAATAAGAATTTTATGCTCTGCTCAAGGAAAAACAGGTTGAAAAGTGTTCCAGGCAAACTCCCACTATGCAATGTGCCATGCCAGTGAGAGGAGTGAAGCCCTGCACAGCGCTGATGCTGCCAAAAACGGGTTTGGATTTTTTTTTTTTTTTTTTTGCCTGAGAGCTACCACCATGCATTTTACCTGTTTCTAGTCAGCTTTGCAATGCTTTAAGGCAAAAAGGAGTAGACTTTTCTTTCTGCTGGAGTTGCACAGTACTTCATCCTCCACAAACTGGTTCTTACGTCTTCCCTGTTACTTTAAAGTTCCAGAAGGAGCCTGTTTGGTCACAAAAGAGCGGCTGCAGGCAGTGCTCTCATGCCACATGAATGGAAGGCTGTTATCTTTGTGTCTTTGCAACACTTTTGCCTCAAAGCTTCTACCTATCACCAAGCAACCCCTTCAGAGACATGTGCCTCTGTCTTTCTGTACAGCAAATGCCATGTTTTTACTGAAATAATAGCAAACCTCCCCAGGGAATGGAGTTCATCTTAACCATCAGAGATGTGTGCTTCCCTCTCCCTTACTTTGCAAAAAGAGTAATTATGGCTTTATGCAGAACAACACACAGCTCTCAATGGGTTTGTTACACTCTGATTCCCCTCAGGAGACGCAGCTAAAACAAATGAACTGCAAAATGCTGTGGGGAAGGTCAGTCTGAACCAGAGGTGTGCTCATTGCTTATTGATACAGCTCATTTAGGCAGATGACATTCTCAAATCCACACTGCATTTTTATCAGTCTGCACCAACTGGCCTTTGTCCAAAAACGTGTCCTTTTATCAGATGTGTCACTCCTTTGGGAGGCTGCCATCACTAGACTGGGTGACTGAATGTCAAAATAATTTCTCCCGGGGGAAGAAGTTGATCCCAAAGGTTTTCTAGTTCCAAGGGGGGGATCATTTTTCACCACCAGCTGGAGCCTGATGTCAGACATGCCCTTGCTTCATTTATTCTCCTCAGAGGTTGAAACTTAGCTTGTCCTTCCTGATTCCAATATTGTTTCACACTTGGACACATAGCAGTTACTACACAGTGAACTGTTAGAGCAGGAGAGCCCTTGAGACATGGGAAAATAATTTAAGGGAAGCAGTCTGAGAGCAGGATGCAGTAGTTTCTATTGTCCCATTAAAACAGAGATAGCTGGGAAGCTTAACTTTGTATTCATTATGTAAACATATGTATTTTAGCCTGATGTGCCAAAAAGATGCAAATAAAAAAAGAACCTCAAACAAACCAAAACCCCCAAATTTACATCACCAAAACCTGAAGCAAACCAACACAACAAATATTTGCCCTTTTTCTGCACCGTCTACTTACTTAGCAGGGATATGAGACTGAAGTCTTGTACACCTGAAAGAATGATAATTTGTACTGAAAGAGCAAATTCCCTGGGCTCCCTCTGAGTCTGGCATTTATTTTACATTTGCAGTTTGGTCTGAGAACAAAAAGGAAGCTGCAATGATTGACTCATCTTATGAAAACATTTTGACACATTTTTATTCTTTTCTACGTGTTTTCTCCACAACAATAAGTAGAGAGAGGGGGAAATCACTGGTTCCCAGGCAAAATTTAAAGTTTAATTCTTCAAACATAACAGCAGCTTGGTCTTGCTCACTAATGGCTTGAGGTTGCACTGACTTTATTTAGACCATGCCTAAATTAAAGGCAGAACACAAGCAGGTATCTGCAACAGAGATTAGTCACCACATCTCCTGCATCTCCTGTAACATTCCTCTTCTTATACCAAGATGCCTCTGCAGCACTCTAAGTCAGGCTTTGAAATAAAATTGATCAAATTCACAACATATTGTGCTAAAGCTGGACCAAGGCCAGACACAGTAAAAACCTTCTCACCTCTCTTCTTCATAAATATGGAGAAGTCAGGAGACCATGACTGCTTCTTCCAGAGGTATTTACAATACCAGCAGCATTTCTCACTCAAAACACTCCAACTATTATCGCAGACATTTTATTGCTAAGTTTCCAATCTGTATTGGGGGTTTCTCTTTATATGCACATTCAAGAAATCTGAATGAAGCCGTGGTATGAATTTACAGAACACACAGAGGCCAGAGAGCAATTTATCTCTTGCAAAGGAGTAAAGCAATCTGAAGGAAAACCATTTTCACTTTGAACAGCTTTGGCTGTACAAGGGATCAATCCACTTTAAAATTTGCTCAGATAATCTCTTTATCTGATAGGCTGATTCTCTGACACTGTGCAAGAAAACTAAAAATCAAAGAAAATCTGTCCTTTAACAGTGCAGTGTCACATATTTCCGATGTTGTTCTAGCAATCATCATTAAAAATTTGATTTTTGATTCTATTAGTTTAATTTCAATTTGCTTTTTGGCAAGATGCACAGTTCTTAAGAATTATGAGAAGTTTCTTTCCTCTTTCCTTCTCACCTCACTTCCCCAGAAAAAAGTGAAAAGAGAATTTGCATGACAAATTTGAGTGGGACAGGGATACAAACAAGCAGTGGATATGCCAAATTCAAATGGACTTTTGTCTCAGCACCATCACACCCCCCAGCAAAGCCACTGTGCTGCTCCTGCCCACCCAAAGTACCCTGATGGAGGGACATGAACTTTTAGAGCTAGTTAAGAGAGCTGACTAAAGCACTGTTAGAGAAATAGAGTCTGAGTTTTGAGCAAACTTGTATTTTTGTTATCACTTGAGTGGAAAAAGCTCTGGAAGATGTTTGGGAGAGCTCTAAGACAACAGAGCCTCACTGAGCTTTGGCCTTTGGGCACACTGCTAAGTAACTCTAATTAATAACAAAGATGAACATATTCCTGGAAAGAAGACAGTGAGGGAGAGGCAGAAAATGTGCAAAGGTAATAGCACAGGGGGAAAAAAATGCAGTAAACATTAAAGAATCTCAGGATTTGTAAATTATATGTCAACTGTTGCTATTCACAAAGATTTCTGACACTAACATTTCTGTTTCATTCACTAATTCTTGTGTGACAAACACCAGCCAGTTCACAGCACCAGTATACAAGAGGTGTGGTTTGACTTAAACATGAAAGCAGCTCCTTTTACAAACAAGAAGCAGGACTGCATAGCAGGTAAATGGTTAATGCTGAACAACACGCACATGAAACTTCATCAACTCCCTCACAAAAATTAGGATATTATTCATTATTATGGAGCCCTGTAATTCTAAAGTAAATCATGCCAAGATACTATCTTGCAGGTCTCTAGATCAGATATCATTGCTCAGAAAAAAAAAAAAAAGCAAGCCTTCATGCACTTACCTTATCCTCCAGCCGGATCAGTCTGGCTCCTATACTGTAGTATCCTTTGTCTACCCCTTTTTCTAAAGAAAGAAGAATAAAAATGGGACATTCATTAGGTGGAGAATAAATTCAAACTATGAATTATATCTATGGCATTCAAAGAAAAAAAAAAGCTGGTAATAGTAAGGTAGCATAAAATACATAACATAACAAGAAAGAATGAAACAAGTGAAAGAGAGTGGCTGGAGAGAAGGGAATTAGTTTGTCAGACTGACAAGATTAAGTTAGTTTAAAGGGCAATTTGGACCTTGGTAGAGGTAATCTGTGGACATGAAGGGGTATAGATGGAGTCTGGAGTAACATTGTTTTGCTGTTTAATTATTTCAGCAGTTGGATGGAATGGGCAAGGTACCTGGGCCCACTTGCAATTTTGATTACTGGCCTGAGCAAGGTAAACTTGCTATACATAAAGAAATCAGAATAGTTTTCAACTGGGGATGCAGGTCTAGCAGGCAGCATATCCAGCGGGTCAAGGGCTGAAGTAGCAGAGATCCATCCATCCATCCATCCATCCATCCATCCATCCATCCATCCATCCATCCATCTCCTCTGCAAAGGAGTGACACCGGGAAAAGCTCTTGCATCCTCATTTTCCCTCTCACTCTTTATGAGGCCTGCTTAGTAAAGCCCAGTTACATCTCCCACTGCAAAGGGTGGGATTGGGAGCCAAGAGTGAAAACTGTAGAAAATGGGGTCTGTGCTTTCTGCTCACAGGATCTATTGCTAAGGAATGCCATAGTTTGAGGGTGTTATTGCACAGGGAATGAAGAACAAACCCACACATATTCTGAGTTGGGAGACAACATTCACAAGTTAAAACCCACAGTCCAATACTGAAATAACTTACAAGCTGACGCCAATGGAAGTTGGATGTTTTTCTCTACTAAAGCATATTTCCAACACCTGGAGTAACTACTCCTGGATTTTTTCATTCATTGCTCCATTTTCATGAGTGCTTAAGGTCTGGTTTTTAAAGCTAAGTCAGTTTTGCTGAGGGCTTGAGCAAGGCTGAGATATGAAGGAAGGTAGGCTGAGATATGAATTTACATTGTGCCAGAGTTCACAGTGAGGGCCTGTGTGTGCTCATCACATTCCTGGATTTCTTAGGGAGTCATGCTTGCTTTACCATTTATATTTGCTATAGGATATGTTCAGTGATCTGTTTGCAGCAAAGTTCACCTCAAGGTAACTTGTTCTGCACACACCACAATCCCAGAAGAAGACCAGCAAAAGCAGGGCTGGCAAGAGCACTCTGCACTTTCCTTCTCCTTCACACACCACCCAGAACCTTTAAAAGGTCCTGTACCCTCGGCAGCTCTTTGTAGGCTTAGAAAAGAGAAGTGTTTCCCCAGAGAACCTGCAGGAGCAAATAAAATCAGGAAAGAAAATGTGGGACAGACAATAAGTGACACAGCTTGGCTCATACCTGTGTACTATTCATCGTTCATAACCTCAGAAACTTCTAAAATGTAAGTGGCTGAGGCTCAAGTTTATCTCTGTGTTCATCTCTGCCTGAAATGAATAATTGGGTCTGCTGTCTACTTTATAGTTAGTAAATCTCTAAACACATCTTTCAAAGTATATATCAGAAAAAAGCATGACTTTTAAGTTTTCTAAATTGTGATGTGGTTTGAACAGCAGTGGGCAGATAGTATTTTTGTTTAGGTCTAACCCCAAAAAGTCCCCCAAACCTGAAGAAATACTTAAAAAAACTTTTTTTTTTTTTTAAAAAAAGAAAAAGTTATTATTTCTTTTAAAAGAAATAATAAAATAATAATTTCCTCACCAGCTCTAATTCCATCCTTCAGATAATCACCAAGACATCCCAAACCAAGTTAAGTGCTTCCTATTTTAGTTATTCCTGAAACTGTGTGGAACAGGAAAGAAAATAGGGAGCAGATAAGCAGTAAGAAGCTGTATTGTGGCATGTGGCGCTGCTGTAAGATGTGGAAAATCAGAAGTGGAAGGAATGATGCACATGGAGGGAGCTGTGTCTCATACACCCCTGTGCTGGCACGCAGGCTGTGAAAGACACAAAATGCTGTGGTCCTCCCCCGTTTCTTATCAGCCTCCACAGGGAACAGCATCCAGCCCTAATTTACAAGCATTTCCTTCTAACAGAGACCATCTTTAAGAGCAAATGTGGTGTGCGCACAATTCACCAAACAGGGGTGTAAGGAGGGAGGGCACAAGTTCAGATAAAGTCGCTCCAGTACGTGTGATTTCTACCTCATGTTTTTGTTTCTCTCTCGAGTCTTTTCTAGATAGATGATTTCAGACTTCCTACATCATTAGATTGTTCGTTTTTACAGAGTTGAAAAGATTACATGGCCAACTATAAATATGAAATGTCTAAATTTCTCCAGTCTTAGCTTTGTAATCCAAAATAACTTCCTTTTAGTGTTGAGTTCTTACTCTGTGTTGCACTAAATCAGAGATCAACCAAGCAATCCTTCACTGTAACACTTATGGGAAAGGCATAGAGACAAAGGATGAAAGGAAGCACAATTACTTATACCTGGATGAAAATATATATGGGAGAATTTTATCTCAGAAATAAAAAAAATATCAAAAGCATCTTGCATCACATGGTTGGTATGATACAGACCCATTATTTTATATACTTAGATTTGAATCCGAGAAAATACTAGTAAATAAGCAATAGGCATTCTAATTCAGGAGACTGAATAGTTGTTAATACAGATTAATAATAATAACATATTTATTAATATGGACATTTCTTCCCTGGAAGTCTTTGCCTTCCTGAGTATTCTACTTTCAAACAACACAGTCCTATATTAATTTTCAAATATTTTCACAAAGCTGGCGTATCTATTTTCCTAGTAAAGAACAAGATATGCCTCTTGCAAAAAAAAAACACCAAAAAAAACCAACAAACCAAAACCAAACCAACCAAATAAACAAACAAACAAAAAAAAAAACCCAACAAAAAAAAAAAAAAAAAAAAAACAAAAACAAAACAAAACAAAAAAAAAAACAAACAAACCCAAAAAAACCCAAAAAAAAACCCCAACCAAACAAACAAACAAAACCAACAACAAAAAACCTCAAACACTTTTAGGTTTACTTCACATCAGTTCAAGAGATGATAACTCTTTCCCCAGATGGAAGCACATGCTATAAATAACATAAACTGAGATGAGCAGGAGGAAGAAAGCGAATCAAAGGAGGAATGGCACCTTAATCTTATTTTTTCACACAGTTAGAGTGCTACATCTCATCAGATTATACCAAACTTAAAAGAATTTTTTTTTCCTTTGGTTAGGGAAAAAGTATTTATGGGGACCTTTAGGACAATGAATGAATTGCAGAGAGATGGTCTGAAAATGGTAAAAGCTGGAAACAACTCTGCTTTATACAGCAAGAGTCCTTCCTTGATTTTTACACAGCTAGAGGGGAGCTAATTCAAAAATATTCATATTTTTCTGAAAGTCATCAGCTTCTTTTCAGCAGAAAATGAGGAATTTGACCGGATAGTCCAGATTGCTGAAGACCCCTCAAACCTTTTGTCCCAGATGGCAAGGCAAGATGCATTCTATTTGCCATCTGTTAGAGGTGTGGCAGTTGTCTTCTGTTAATTACGCAGTTTTTCCTTATCTCTTCCACAACCACTCCTCCATCTGGGGACACATCTGCTGATAAGGGGCCATTGAATGTCACTGCATGACTGATAAGAATTACAGCAACCCATTGTGAGATGCTCCACCCAGAGGGAGGAGCCAAGCATTCCCAACTGGATAAAATCTGAGCTCCTGGGACAGCAAGACGGCTTCTCCACTGGATTTCCCAAAGGAACAGCTGCCTCTTCCACTGGATCTTCAGAGGAAGATTCCACCCTTCTACAGGATCCCTGCTCCAACAGAGCCACACCTGACGCTCCAGGAGGACTGCAGCCACAATTCCAACTGGACTGCTACCAGCATCCTGACCAACAGGGTGCCAGGTTGTGTTCTGACTCTGTCAGTGTTGTTTCAGTTTATTGCATTGTTTATTTTATCTTTTTATTTTCTTCCCTAATAAAGAACTGTTATTCCTGCTCCTATATTTTTGCCTGAGGGCCCCTTAATTTCAAATTTCTAACAATTCGGAGGGAGGGGGTTTGCATTCTCCATTTCAGGGGAGGCTCCTGCCTTCCTTAGCAGGCACCTGTCTTTCCAAACCAAGACACCTTTGTAAATGGTACCTCAGAAAGCAGAACAGCCCCCGCAGGAGGCACCGCTGCCTTCTTTTGGCTACCTTGGTGCAAATGCAGCCCTCTGGACCTGTGTTTGCTCCAGCTCTGCCAAAGCTCCATCCAGGGATGACTGGGATGCGCTTATGGCAAGATCTGGATTCTCGGGTTTGTAAACTGCGCATGCAAAAAGAAGGTCAGGATTGCCCCTTCATGCCCAAAAAATAGCAAATAACAAAGTTGCCTCAGTCATGGCGGCTTTTGGTTGGAGTCTCTTTTCTTGTCAGTCAGAGCCTTTTGCAGCTGATTGGTAGAAGGAATTTAAAAAGGTAAGGCATAGTCCTGGATCAGGCACTTGTGATTTCCTTTGGACAGCCTAAAAAGTAAACTGCCAAAATATTTTCATCTCCAGGAGGGGTGGGATAAATCAGTTCCTGCAGAAATACAGGTATCTCTCATTTCAAATATTAATTGACCTCAAAAAGATAAAATTTAAGCTGAGCATATTTATTATGCTTCAAAAGATACAGTGGCCCAATTTCTTTTTAACAGATGGGAAGGAAAAAGTATCAGAAATCTTAGGTGGCACTTAATGAAAAAAAAAAAAAAAGCAAACAATGGAACTGTCAAAATTTTGCAAGAAAGCCCTTCAGGCATTCCTACCAGTGTCATGCAGAACCAAGACGTTCAGATAAACTGCAGATAAACATCAGCTTTTTGTGTATTTTTCTGAACCCAAACACTGGATCTTTTGTTTTACCTTGGCATTATTCTTCACCTTTGCTCCTGAAAAGCTGTAGTAAGTCTTGAAAATTGCATTCAAAAGCAGTTAACTCCATAGTGTGTAGTGAAAGTCAAGCAAGACAATATATTTGCATCACAAATCAAAATATGTGTCTACTTTGTTGATTCCATAAATTCAATTAATATGCTCTTTCCCTCTACATCAACACTTTCCATTAGTAAGGCATATGTTTATTATGACAGGAATGTCATATTATGTCTGTTTCATCTGACAAAATTGTGTCCCCTGGAACACTGGTACAGGCTTCCAATGAAACTCAGAGAGAGTCTTCTGAATATACTCATAAAAGTAGGATCCAGGTCCTTGGAAGATTGATTCATTACCTTAGTGCTTTTAAATCCACTCCTGCTTGAAGGAGTTTCAAAGAAAGGGAGGAAATGCCAAGACCAAAACAAGTAAAAAGGGAGAATTCTTCCCTATATGCACACGTGAAGGTGGAATTATTAGAATTCTTTGTACAAAAGATGGCAGATATTGTAAGTTTAAAGGGATAATTAGGCAAGTTCGTTGAGGACAAACCATTTTGGAGACTAAGTACACTGCAATCTTGTCAGGAAACCTCTGATGTGCAAGGGGCTGAAAGCTGACAGGAAGGCTGGAGGCTTTTTTTACACATTTCCCAAAGCACCTTGCTCTTGGCCCCGTTGGAGTCAGGACTGCTCTGACCCAGCATGGCTTTTATTCTCTCCTTGTATCCTTATCTTGTTTTAACACAGCTTTTAGAGCTTTTTTATCTCGGAGAAACTAACTTGAAAAATAACAATAATTGCTTCCAGTGAATTCAGATTCTGGGTCTTTTATGACATCATTCACTTTTGAAAGGTAATAATACTACAGACAGGCTGCAATTGCTTTTATATAATATTATCAAAGTCCACAACAGGGACTTTTCAATAAAAAAACTGATCCAAACCCCACTGAGGTCACTGGAAAGATTCCCGTTAATTTTAGCGGGCTTGGAGTCAGACCTTAAGATTCTTTGAATGGGAGTATAATAAAACAGGAAAAAAATAAAAGAAGCTGGAAAGGAAAATTCTTTTCATGTTTTTCTCCGTGGCAGTTTAATTTTCTTTGCATTGTCATTTCTTTTTTGCTTGTCATCAGTACAAAAATAACATAGTCTAAGAGAAACACCCATATTGTTAAAAATGAGGATTTTAGCAATGCCTGGAAAAGTATTATACAAAAAATCCATTTTCAATGTAGAATAAGACATGCATTCTGAGGGAAATTCAGGGATAACCCTTTTTCTCGGGAAGGACAGTACAAAAGTCTATTTTCACCCCAAAGAAACAAATACTGCACCCACTTTTCACTGTTCACCACTTGGAAAATCCTGGGAGTAAAGGCGGGTTGGACAACACCAGGAGTAATTGCAAACTAGGTTTAGTTCTGCACACCATTTCTCTGCAACCACTTATCTTATTTTTGGATTTGTGAAGGGTTTAGATAAAATAACTACTAGATCAAATAACTTCTGGTTTTGGTCTTGCAACTCCCTAACTGAGCTCACCAGCTTCTGCATCCCTAAACACCATTCCACCTTTTCCAGTCAGTTCCTTGGTACTTCAGATTCTTTCCAACACTTGTCCAAAGCCACAGGCCCACCTAAGACCCTCCCAGTGGTTTCTATGACCCTTTTGACTCAAGATTTGGTGAGATCAAACTTTCTGATCATCTCCAGCTTCTTGAACCTCTCAGAACATAATTCTACAATGAGCTTCTAATTATTCACCTCCTCTGAAACTAGAAACTGCTTGATAAAAAGTGCTTCGAACACCAGTCTTTTCAAGCACAAATTGCAGTTTCAGTTTGGTAATGCTATACTTGAAATAAAATAATACATTCTTGGAGGTAAGGGACGTTTTTTCTATAAATTTAGCTCGCACATTGTGGAATGAAATCCCATGCATAACTATTTATAGAAGTATTCAAGCTGACAGATTCTTTTCCTGTGGTCCAAAACCAGCTACAGGGAAAAAGGATTGTACTACTGAGCCTTCTGCCGCAATCAGATGTTGAAAATGTGTTTTGAATGATATTCCTTGTTCTGATAATATTAACCACTGACAACATGCCATGTTTTAGAGGCTCTGAAATTACTTTGCCACACTCAGTTGTGCTCCAAGTCACTTGTGGATATGGGACATGAGTTCAGGAAGGAAGAAACCTTTTTAAGTGGAATAAACATATATTGTAATCCCAGGCCCAGACCAAAAGATTTAGAAAGACTATTTTTGTAGAAGGATTTCCCTCAGGATATTTCCATCTCATCATGTTCTAATACACATTTTAACATTTACTCTTAATTTCCATTTACTTCCCTACCACCTGAATGAAATGTATTTATCTTTACACAGGCATTCCAGGGCTTATTAACAGAATTACATTAATGTATGATTGGCTGGATAAAAAATCCACGTTACTGTAGCCAAGGGTATTTTCCCAAAGTTATGAAGATAATAATTTTGCATAAAATGCAGTCACCATACCTGGGAGGAAAAGACCTGGCTTTCCCAAGGATTGATCCAACCTGAGAAGCAAACAGAAAATTACCAGCAGAGCAATTACCAAACAACTTAAACTCTGTTGCTAAGCATGGGAGAATAATTTACATGAGAATTTACAGTAGCTCTAAACCCAAACCAAAACAAGCAAAAACATGAGACTAGCATGACTTTCTGCACACACAGTCAGCAGTTTAGCTCTTCAAGAGTTTTCCTCCAAAATCAAACCATATTATTATTGCTATTTTCGTGAGTACTAATATTTCTCAGACTTTCAAGTTGTAACTAAAACATAGTTCTCCTGTGTCCTATGTAATCTAATAACAAAGACTATACAAACAGAACGACTTCTTAATAACATTTGCAACTATTCCTAGAGCCTCATGCAGGCAGATTTAATATCTGTATATGTTGACACAGTAGATTCCATTCAATAGGATTTTTTTTTTTCATTTAATTTAAGGGCCAGGGAGTTCATTCTGGTGTCCCAGTCCACAGCATTAATTTGTAAAGAGAAAAGCACTTTGTGCTGAAACAGAAGAGAATAGTTTTGTGGCAAAATATTTCAGCTGCAAACCCCAAACTTGGAGAAAGCATGTGCATGGAGGAATGTGGGCAGGGAAAAGTTCCAGATAGTGCAGCACAAGCAAAACAAATTTCTTTCAGTTGTGGAGAACCACAGAGTGGAAACAGAAAGGTAAATCATTATTTGAAAAGTTTTCCTTTTCTAAGGAGAGGACAGAAAAGCTTGGATCACACTATAAACTTCACAGCATGCACCTTCATTTCTTTTAATTCCACTTGGAGAAAAAGGAGAGGAGAATAAAGGGTAATTGTAAACTTGGTCATAGAAAGGGTTAAAAATGGCTCCAAGTTAAATCCTCCAGATATTGTGCTCCCTGTTGTGCTTGCAATTTTGGACAATTACTGTTCATTAAGAACACATCTCTCCTAAAGCCAGCTGGCACTAGAGGAATCAGATATTTCATGAGGTAGACAGGGCCTACCTCCTTTGAAGTTCCTTTATGCGAACCATCATGTTGAGGTGTCCTTGGGAGTACTGCTCAATCACGTCCCGGACGTCGTATGGCTTCCGAGCTTGCTGGGAAAGGAGGCAGGCAGCAAGTTGAAAGGTGAGCATTGGCCAAACTGGATTTCTATTTCAGACAGGCCTTCATCCTGGTTTTTTGTCTGCCCATTTGCCTGCCATTTTGCAACAGTTGTTGTAATGAATAAAAAAATATGCAGCCGTTGTGGGAATGAATATTTGTTGTGGAGACGGAGCCAAATGATTCCCATTACTGTCAGTTAGAGTCATGTCTTCATGTTACTCCATACTGAGCAAAATATTAGCCCTTCACAGTGTATTTGGGAAACACAAACCCAAGATGGATAATTTATCTGGGACTCCCATGTGCAGTATCTCCTGGCTCATTGCAAAGCCATGTGTTAATCATAATGTCAGGGGACTGAACCCCAGGGATTGGCCCAACTCAGAGCACTTGGACCCAGAATCAAACATCTCTGAAGACCAGAGATGTCTGGTGACAGAAATACTGCTGCTTGAGGAACGGGGAAGACAGATGCTCTGCATAAGTCAGGAGACTGCCGCACATGTGTTTTGTTTGTCCTCCTTTGTCTTTCGTGATACCTTTGACATCAGAAAAAAAAGGGCAGTTAAAATAAGAAAGGACAGGTAAAAAATTGCAAGAGAGTGAAAACACTCCCACCTGCCCAGCTATATTCCCATCCTAATGAGAATCCAGGTGCTTCTGCCAAGCTTTGGTTTCTTGCTGCAACTACTGTGGCCAAATTTCAAAAAAAGTCTGGAGAATTTGCAGAAAGTGATGTGGTTATAAAAAGTGCAGCATGGTGAAATTTTAGCAAGTAAAATCAACGTGTATGGGGGAGGTATCAACGCAAATCATGGCCTGTTGGAAAGACCAGCATTTTGAGAACCCTTATGGGAAATGTGGGGCAAAATGTCTCCCTTTTTGGCTCTGACTCAAGAAAAGAAGGGGGGGAGAAAAAAAGAAAAGGTAAACTGCAAATCTAGTAATTGAAAATTACTGAAAACAGCTCATTAGTCATCTTGTTGTCTGTTTGCACTCTGTCACAGCCTCAGCCAGAGCCATTAGCATGCACCACTGCACACATGCATTGAACACCTACAGTATGTGCTGGAGTCATGCTTGGAAGGCTGCCACACAATCCTAGAAATTTCAAATGAAAGCATGGAACTGGAATGGAAACAAATCCTGTGAAATGAATGAAGAAGCCAGAGCTCTTTGTGACAAAATGCCTTCCCTGCACACAGCACTTACCTGCACCAGTACTTTCAGAAGAGTTGTGGCTTTGGAGGTGTGCGTGTGTGCATTTGAGTGCATTTGGGAGCAGAGGCTTTTGTGGGGGAGAGAGGTTTCAGCTTTCAGCTTATCATTCGGTTTTTGGTCGGGCCTTTTCTCTCCCCCTTCCCCAGCTCCACGTTTTGCAGACGCTGACACATCACTATTTCTGGCCAGAAAAGCAGCCTATTGTCTTTACCCCGAGAAGCAATGCCAGTATCACTCTTTAGATGGACTAAGGGGGGTGTCTGGAGAGCATTTTGGCTAAAGCCTGTGTCCTTTCCTTTGGACACTCTGTATTTAAACACTGTGCATGGCACAGAGCCTGGATGTGCTGGGGAGCCTTTCCCTCCCCTCTCCCCAGTGGGCTACTATGTGCATAATTAATTCTACTCATTCCCAGTGAAATTTCTTTTCCCCCTCAAAAGAAGTCCTCTGACAGTTATCCCTTTTACCAAACCATCAGCTCTGAATCCTACAGTTGCAAAGTGCTGCAATCTGCCTGAGTCCTCTGAAGCTGAGTAAAAAAATCCCTCCAGCTTTCACCACTTTCCCCTCTGCTTTTTCCATGAAGATTTAGATCTGGGCATCTTATGTTCTGCCAAACTTTGGCACAATCTCCTGTCATGTTTTTATCAGGAAATGCTAGAATGATACAACTGAAGCCAGGAGGTAATGGGCTTCCAGAGAAGTGTGGTAAATGCAGCACTTGAACAACTCCTTTGACTTTCCTTCTGTTCATAATCCCAAATCCTGGCCATTTCAGCTCAGTATTCCACATTCAGCATGTAAAATAAATAATACTACTCAGCTTTGAACTCCAAAATCTAATTAGCATGGGGAGTTCTAGAAACTCTATTTCATGGCCCCAAGAAAGGAAGAAACAAAATATTATTCCTTCTTCTTCTTCTTCTACCCTGTCACTGACTCAGAATTCTCTCCATAAATTGATGAAATTCAGTTTTTAAGGTTTGGCATGAGTGCTACTGGCTGACAGTTCCAGAACATTAGATCTCTAGTGGTTTGAAATATCCTAATTTTTAACCTAACTCATTTATAAACTGTTTTTATTTTACAGAACTAGTGTCCCTATTTCCTTCCTCTTTTATTTTTTTTTTTTTTTTTTTTTTTTTTTTTTTTTTTTTTTTTTTTTTTCTTCTTTTTTTTTTTTTTTTTTTTTTTTTTTTTTTTAAAATTTATGTTTCAATTTCTTTTTTTTTTTTTTTTTTTTTTTTTTTTTTTTTTTTTTTTTTTTTTTTTTTTTAATTTCCCATAGTGTTTATCTCTCTGGTATATTTACAATATAATCCTGCTCTCATGTTTTTTGCTGAATTTAACAAACTGACTTCTCCTAGTCTTCTTTCAAAAGGCAGGGTTATCTGAAGATACATGCTTGCATGGGATTAGGAAATATATAAGATCTTGTATCCGCCCTAATTTAGAGTCTTCTGAATGCTGGGATCTTATCTCAGGCTTCTATCCCTCTATCCTTCTATGAATTTAAGTGCTCAGCTCTAATCAAACTTCCCTGAAATGTAGTTCTTTTATTTTCTTAAAACCTCTTCAAAAGGATTATGAAAGGCCATTAACTTGCAGTGCATCCTCTTGGACAAAAAAAAAAAGCATGAACCTTGAGATGGAAATAATGAGAGCTTTGAAAATCAGTCCAGAAGTTAATTTTTCATTTCCATGGCATTTCCAGCCCATGGATGATGAGAATGATGATATCAGGATCGCATCCCAATCAAGATTTATCATAAAAAGTCTCACTAAACAGGCAAAATGAAACAGTATTTTCTGTGCATTCAGTTTGAGCACTTTGTAACCTGATTGAGAAAATTAACTGAACACTTCATAAAGACAGCAAATTTCCAGACAGCAAATGCTCCACAATTTTATAAAATATGGCCTAGGAGGTCCCTTTCTGGGAAATACATTTGGAAAGGTGAGTCACACCTGTGAAAGCAACTTTGCACCCACAGTACTCATCAGTGAAGTCTATTGATCTGTCAGCCATACACAGCATGGGACTGAACATTCCCTAATTGATCAGATGATTGATAACATTCTTGTTATGATCAGTATTTTTGCAGACACCCTGACAGAGGTTTGTTCACCCCAACACCAGTGTTTTCTTCACTTCTGCTAGTGGATGGGTAAGTACTGTCAGTACAGTTAAACAAGCAGAAGCCCAAAAAACAAGTGCAGTGAAAAAAGAGAAGTAAAAATAACGATGCTGACTCCTCAAAGTCAGGGGTTTGTAGCATACTACATCCATGGATCACTGATAATTTTTCCCGTGCCATTAAAAAATCCACAAAAGGTGTTAGCCCAAGAACCTCAAAAACACCTTTGACGTGTTACAACCATCTTCACCAAGACAAGTCCCCTCTGAGAGCGCCTTCGATGTCCCGCGAGCTTACGAAATGCAGTTGGGATTAATCCTGCTGCTTACCTGAAATTTCCTTCTGGCTACAAAATACTGCATTCTCCTGATGACTTTCACAGCTGTTCTGTGTGCTTCAGTCAGTCTGCCAAGGAACACAAAGACAGACATCAGCTGGGGGGGCAGGAGGGAGGAAAAATATCTCAATGGAAGGTGTTGACTCCAAGCACCGAAATGTAGAATTATGTTTTATCTTTACAATGCAAAACTGTAGTGTTGCAAGCTGTGAGTGCGTGGGTGCTTTGTTCTGCTGCTTTGCCTTCCTGCAAATTGTGGTTCTAAGTATTCAAAACTGATAAGTGAGACAATGAAAGCAGGTGTATGAAGATAATACATGTGGAAGGGATTAGACAGGATTACTGTCAATGCACACAACTGGCATCAGTTTGAAGAATATTAAATGTTTTTAGAACCATGACTGCATTCCTTATTTTGCATTTACTGTTTGCCCATGAGCTCTTGCACAGAAATTAAGTCCTTCAAAAAGTACTTTGAAGGAAGGAAAAATCAAAGTGTCCTAAAGAAAAAGTAAATAAAAAAAGCACACAACACATCCTCTCAGCACACGTGTGCTTGTGTCTGTACTGGTATTCAAACACAGAATGGGACATTCTATAACTCAGCTGTATCACTTCACCTAGAGGATCCTGCATTTGCAGAACACTAATTGTGCCACTTGGCAGGCAATTAATTACCACACCTCTTCTTTATGGTGAATTTTGGCAGGGTAGAGAGGAAGCAGGAAATGGTAATTATAAGAATGAGTATTTTCTTGAAGGACTGACTCCTTCACCATGGACTCCTTTATTCAAAGTAAGTGAAGTAAAGAAAACAAAATTTTCTTTCCAAGGAAGTTGTATGGTTGGGAAATCTATGTTTTATATGGACATCATCCTTGACATGTGATGATAATCCCAGCAAAGCTTTCCAGAAAGAATCTCCTGAAAACACAATCTGCTGCCTCTTCCCAATGTGTCTGGCTGGGGAAAAGGAAGTATTGGCTTGACCACCTACTTGGGTGCCACAGTTTAGAGACAAAGTCTTTAAAAATTGGAAAGGTTACAGTGGATTACTTCAAATTGAAGGAAATAAAGGTTAAACAAGCAGGGACTGTGTTGTAAGAATTAGCATACTAATTCATTTTTATAATTATTCTTTGGGGAAAACAGTGCTTATCCTAGAATATGCTGTGCTGGAAGGGACCCATCAGGATCATTGAGTCCAAATCCTGGTACCCAAATAACCCTACCCTGTGCCTAAGAGCTTCTGATTGGGTGAAGATGCCATAGTCATAGGCTTTTAAAATAAGCATTCAGTAGCTTTTCCTTGCTCTTTCCACTTCAAGTCCCAGAATAACATTAAATACATGCACAAATAACTATCTGTCCTGCCTGTATGCCCATATTTAATTTATCTGTGTATATCCATGCAGATGTCCACATAAATACGCTCACATACACAAACACCCAGGAGACAAAGCAGGGTGAGCATGACTGAAGAACTACCTTTGTTGTACACCATCAGCAGCACTGCAGAGGAGGAATCTTTACATTTGTGTAAGCCCATCAAGGGGATTTCAGAAGTGTCACTGACGAGCTAGCAGCAGTTTAGCCTGCAGGACCTTTATTATGGTGGAAAAAAAGCTCTCAGCTTGACATGCAGGGCCCCAGCTGAGCTCCTGTGGCTGCTGACTAGAACAGAGATGACATTCTGCTTGCAAATAGCACAGAACTGATAGAGAAATCTTTGTCAGCCCCTACAACTAATTTTTTTTTAAGAACCACAAAAAAATCACAGTTTAAGGTTTAGGGGCTAGCCTATCTCCCCTGTGTAGCAGTTAAGATAAAAACTCGAAATTATCCCCTAGAAATAAATTATGTGAAACTTCATATGTATACTTGAGGGGTTTTTTATTAGACCAATCCATATGAGATGGTTGAGGCACTGTTTAAACAGGCTTAAATAGACAAGATTAAAGAAGTCAGAGATGGAACCAAACCAAGGCAGTAATTTCATCCTAATTCCCTCCCTCAGCACAAATCAGGGCTACAGAACTTTTTCCATTGTGTTATCAAACCAAAGTTTTCAAAACTATGAGACTAAACTCTTGGAACTTGATGCACAGCTGAACAGGCCTAATTTTTAGAGAGAAAAGTAATTTATTTGTCAAATACAGCTAAGAAGGTCACCCAACTATCATTCCAGAGCACTTGATATCATCGTGCTCCGATTGGCAAAACTCACACCAGTCTCATTGGGAGAAAATTCTGAAATAGAAGTGACTGCTCAGATCTGATGGTCACTGGTGTTAAACTGAGAGTCAGAAATGTGTGAAACCTGACTTTGATGGAAAAATAGCATGAAAAGGTGCATATCCATAGACTGAGACATTTGGATAAGTCATCTTAATTGCCCCAATAATTGCCCCAGGGAGCACAGCAGCTCCAGCTGAGATAAAGTCCTGCTCTGTACAGCAACCAGAGCGATCCTCCTGATGGGAGGCTGGGACAGTGTGGCCATGATCCTAAACATATTTTGAGATTTTAGATGATTTTCATAGGTTTCCGACCACTAATGTCCATAATGGATAATTACAACTACTACTGACCAGGTTACATTTATCCCTGAATGCAAGCCAACATATCTACCCTGCTAAACCTTGTATTTTATCCCAAACCCCTGGATTGGGCAAAACTCTTTCAGGCTTGAAGGTGTCAGTCTGTCATGTGCCAGAAACACCCACCAGGA
Organism: Pyrgilauda ruficollis; assembly: GCF_017590135.1. Taxonomy (NCBI): domain Eukaryota; kingdom Metazoa; phylum Chordata; class Aves; order Passeriformes; family Passeridae; genus Pyrgilauda; species Pyrgilauda ruficollis. Next base: position 2,493,087 of record NW_024529155.1, on the reverse strand, counting down.
GAGAACAAATGGTCAGAGATGCTCAGGGCCCTGCTTTGGTAGTGCTCAGTAGCAGCAAAGCACCACTTGCAGGAAATCTCCCAGGTATTTTAGGACAAGCAGCTGATGAGATAACAGCCTGAGGGGGGTGTGACTGACACCACATTTGCACACTCTTTCCATGTGGCATCTTCTATGGAAACAGTACAGAAAGGGACAGATTTACACAGGGATTGTGGTTTCTAACTCCCTCAGGGGTGAGGAATTAACTCCTTTCATAGCCTGGCTCCCAAATAGCAGTACCTGAGCCCTGGCTTTAGGCAGGAACAGGAATGGGTGGGTGCCCACACCTCTGTCCCTACAAAAGAGCAGCCAAACTCTCCTGCCTCTGTGCACCAGAGGGCAGTGGCACACACACACACAAGGAGATGCTTTCCAGCACATTAAAACATTTAATTTTTTTAAAAAAAATCTACCCAGAAACCCAAGCTTAAGCTCTCCTCATAAGGATGGAGTCCACACTGAGGGGGGTGGGTGGTTAGTATTGGGTGTGCTGTTTTGTCTGTATGTTATGCTCAAAAGAATATAATTAGAGATTTATTGGCACACAATTCCATGCTTTTCCATCTTTTAACCTAAACAACAGAAAATAACCTTTTGTCAAAACCCTCCCTTAAAACACTTTGTAAAGGAGAACAAAATGACATTTGAACAGAAGTGATCTGGCTTTGGGAAAGTTATGAGCACATAAATTAATAATTGAAGCTTGCAACATCTGTAACTATAATGGATACCATGAAATGTCTATTGAAATAACATATCCTTGGATCCATAAATGGTACTGACATCATCTCTAACTGTGTCTTCAATAGGACCCAAGGCAGTGTGTGTTCCTTACCTCTCTGCTCAAGGATTTCTCAGCAGGATGCTCAATTTTAAAAGGGCTCACAACTACCCTTAATTACAACATTCCTAGTTTGGCTCCTGGGCCGAGCCTGTGGTAGGGCAGGGAGGAAGGGGAGCGGGTGGTGGTCCTGGATCATGGATTTCATACAGCCCCCACCCTCGGGGATGCTCAGGATCACTTGGCAGCTACTCTGGAAGGGCTGGGGAAGGGGAAGGGGACTCCTCTTGGCTGGCTCAGCCCCTCCTGCAGGTTCTGGCTATGCCTGTGTGGGTGCAGAGCCTGGTGGGACAGCTGTGAGCCCAAGGGCCACTGCAGGCTGGGCTTGCTCTTCTGCTCAGGGCTCAGACAGCACTGAAAGGCATCACTTTCAGCTAAAACACTTGGATATATTTAAGACTGGCTTTTTTTTTTTTTTTTTCAATTTAACTGCAGGAAGGCTGTAGCTTAAGCCAAAGAAGCCAAACATTTTCTTTTTTGTTAGAAATAATTGAACCAGAGGACAAAATAGAGATGATGAAACCCAAAGCAACTGTAAAAACTATCCCACAGGAAAGTTTTTATAATCTTTCTTTGATACGGCACTCTGTTCGTTAAAAGCTGATGCTGACCAGTTCAGATGTACTCTTTTTATTCTTCTGTATGGAGCCTGATAACTTCCAGCCTAATGTGCTTTGGAGCAGTCAGGGAATATTTTAAGTGAAAAAAGATACCTAAATGGACCCTTAAGGCCATGCTGAGGTACAGCTCAAGTCTCCGAACAAGCCTGTTATCAGTGGGATGTATTTTCAGTCCAGCAGCATTTTTTAATCATTAGAATTGACTTCAGTGTAGGGATCAGGGAAGGGACTTTGGCCAGGCTGGGCTGCAGGGTGGCTGCAGATAGTGGAATGTGCATTTCACACTGGTTTTCCTGACGTTTATTCAGGTGTCATGAATTAGAGGAGTAATTAAGTGTAACATCATGAGCTGTGGAAAACAAAGGCCACTTCAGCAAGGCCAATTATAGTTCTCTGTCCCAACTTGCAAAACTGGTTTGAGGATACACGCTCACAGTACGTGAGTTACTGCTGAGCATCATTCATCTGTAGATTTTCACTGCTTAGCAGGAAAATCCCTCCAGAGTCACACTAACTCTGGTCCCTGGGTGGTTGGTAACTCCTGCCCAGAGTAACATACAGCATCATCTGCTCTGGAGCTGTCCACTTGGCATTAGTTTCTAAGGCACCACAAACAGGGACTAGATCAGTGATGGCAACTGAAATGTGCAGAAGTTACCTGAGAACTCAGCCCTCCATCTGTCTTTTTGCTTTCTCATCACGTTTGATTAAGATTATTCACTTTCCTACTCTGTTTCTGGGAAGAACATTGATTCCTAGTACGAACTTTCAATTTTTTTCCATGGTCAATCATCTCTAATGGGCTGATGTTTTATTGGTAAAATTTAAAGGAAATCTTATTTGCACTGAAAACAAGGGACAAGAAGGGTGGGAGCAGAGAAATCAGAAAGAAGACAAAATTAGAGAACTTTTTGCAGGCAGATGCAGCAGTTGATCCATATGAAGTCACACACACAATATGGACCTTCTATTGCTGGAAAAAAGTGGTGGAGAGACATGGTTCTCATCACAAGGGAAAGGATCTTATATAATGTGGTTTTAAAACTGAGGGAAGCTGCAATATCCAAATTTAAAAAAAAACCCCACCTTCCCTATAAATGAAAATATTATTGCCTTCAGCTAAGCCAAGCCAGACAAAATGCCTCGAGCCTTTTAAACCACAGGAGTTAAGAGAAGGTTGCAGCTTGAGTCTGACATGCAAACACCTGGAACTGTCAGGCAATGATCCTGATTCCAGCGCTCATTCCAGGCCAGGAGCAGCAGAGAAGTACAACATAAATATAACACCAGAAGTTTCCAGTCTTGTAATATTTCATCAAAGCCTTGTAAAGAACAGACACTTCTGGAGCATTTCCACCCCTTACATGATGGAAATTATATAAGATGCTATTTGCACTGAAACCTGAGGGAACATTTCAGAAAATTTTGGCAGAACTTTTCTTTTCCCTTTATTCCTAATCACCACTCCACCTTAAATCTACCTCACCTCTATTGTAACTATATCCTTACCTGAACCTTTTCAAGTCTGTGTTTGGCTCAAAGCTACAAATAAATTAGGATTGGCTTCTTTCAGAACAGAGCAGCCTGGAGGCCTATTTGGCTTCACCATGCTCTGCTGACAGCCTCAGTTTGTGAAGGAATGCTGCAGGCTCTGCAAATCCCTCCTCTGCAGGTAAAATCCCAGCTAGGAAAGAGTACAGAAGTGAGAAAGTACAGCTTGTGAGGGGCTGCTTTCTGGGATCTGGTTGCTTTGCTGAAGATTTTGTGCCATTTTCTGTCTTCACCCACCCACCCATCCCACATACAGTGCTGCCTCTGAATTCATTCCAGAACACAGCTGCCTCTATTTCTACCTGCCCCTCTAACCTTCCCTGGAGGGGAAAGAACACAGATTTCCTACAGCAGGGAATTTAGGGGCAGGGAGGACAGGACAACAGCTCTGAGGGCAAACTGCCAGAAGAGGAAGAACTAGGACGTGTTTAGAGGGAAAAACAGTCCAGACAATATATTGGCAAAGGAAACACCGCTGGGAGAAGCAGCAGCACAGGGTGATTTCTTCATGTTGTCCAGGAACAGAATAAAGTAAGCAAAAAGCTCCTGAAAATGCTCCGAGGTGGATGTAACATGCTCACTGAATGTGATTTCATGAGCCTCTGAACTTGGAGTTGTTTTTCTCAACTGCAGACAGTTGGAGTTTTCAGTTACAAGTTTGTTCTGTAATATTACAAAGTAGGTTTATTGAGAAAGTGGGAGAAAAGCACTGTGTTAGTCCCTTGCTAATTAAAATGCATAATTAAAATGAGTAATTAAGCTCACTACAGAATGCTCTTGTGTCTGGGAGCCCAATTGCCCTTGGACAACAACTCATCTGCTGAACTGTCTCTGAGAATTAAAGTAGCCATTGGATATTGTGGTTACATCTTTCTTCTATTTTTTGTTGGCAGCAAAATAAAAGTCCCTGGTCTCTTTTCTGCCATTTTATTTCTTCCATTCTTGCAATGTCAGAACAAACAAGATGATGTCACAGGGATGCCTTTTCAGTGTGGAAATGCAAACACAGAAAGATTTTCTTTTTTCTTTTTTTTTTTTTTTTCCTGAGCAAACAGCTTCTAGAAATTGCCACAACAACTTCCTGTGTTAGCTCTGACCATCACTACTGCTGGTCCCAGGATAGGTGAAATGCTCCTGTCTCCATGCCAGCTCTCATTTGCTTAGAAAACACCCTTAAGCCACAAACCCCTTCTTGGGATGTGGATAGATGCTGGCAGATAATGACATGTTTTTATCCTACATATTACAATATTCACTGATCCTAACGGCTAAGTAATTAATTTTTTTTAAAATTCTCTCTCTTTAAAACTTGGTCTTCATCAATTTGTCTTTTAAAAAATTCCTACAGACAGTCTAGCGGCTAAAAGACACTTCAGAGACAGCCATCACCAAGTCCAAACAACTTCCCAGAGACACCTTTCTGGAATCTAAATAGACTTCACATCTGTGCAGCATGGGAATGGGATGGCCTTATTCCATAGATTCTGGTTTGCTCACTTAAAAAAAAAATGCCACAAACAAAATTAATGAACTTTAGGACTTCATTTTCCTCTTCTCTGTATTCAGCATTTATGGGAACAACGTGGTGTTGTTAATATACACCAATGACTGAGCGCTGTATTTATGCCTCAATGATTTTCTGTCATGAGAATATAATGCCTGGCAAAGACTGATTCTCTGAAATACCAGTTTGTTTGGGGTCATTAATCTTAATTCCTATCTTGCCTGAATAGGAACTGGATAACAGTCAAGTCAGGGAATAGTTCTGAGAATTAAAACTTCAATGCCTTTTGGGCTGCCCAAAGCTTCACATTTCCTTTAAAAATATGAAATTAATTAATGTGCACCAAGTACTAGGGAGAGACACTGTGGAATAATGCAAAATGCTTCTTGTAGTTTTAAAAAACAAAAAACCAGTGGCTTTTGGCAGGATCTTTCCTTAGTAGTTCTTGTGATTTAGTAGTTGCAGCAGGGGCTATGGAAATACAACTCCTGGTTTCTTGAACTGATTGATGTGACTGGCCTCTGTGTTTCCGGGTGATCTTGTTCAAGTTCTTTTACCTGGCTGTGCTCTAGTTTATAGGTCTATAAAATAGGTGTAAAACCTGTCTAAGTCATGGAGCTGTCATGGGGATTTTAAGGCAATTAGCAGTCCCAAATGAAGTCTTATTTTATTTATAGAATGAGTCAGCAGGGGAAAAAAAAAAAAAGAGTAGTGACAATATGTTTATCTCTTAATGGTGATAAGAAACAAGGGATACTGGTCTGCAGGCTTGGGATAAGCTGCCAAGTCAATGAGCCCTGAGCAGAGGCTGTTTTCCAAAGCATTCTCCGCTCTCTACCTGCCCTGCTCCTCCTCTGAGCACCTGAGCAATCCATGTAGGAATTGTTTCCCTGTTCACCAGCTACCTGGCAATGCAAGACACCCACAGCATCTGAAGCCAAACAGGACCATTAGATCATAAATGTGACCTGCTCAACAGTGCAGGGGATTGCATTTCACACAGCTGCCCTTACCCTGAGCCAAAAACCTTGTGTAGGACTAAAGTAACTTTCCAGAAAGGCAACTGGCCTTGATATAAAGACCTTTATATACTATTAAAAAGTGCCTTATTTTTTATTTAAATTTGTCAGTATTCAGCTTCTAGGCTCCTCTCTCCAACTGGAGCAGCAGAGCAATTTTAGCCTTTTCCAGGCCTATCTTTATTCCAGGGACCTTCAGAGGTGCAGATGCACTGCCCATGGCCTGGCAGGGACACCAGGCTCTGGTGTAGGAAAGAGAGAGTACAGTACTTCTCTCTCTGGAATTGCAAGAGGAGACTGAAATCCTACTTTTTTTTTTTTTTTTTTTTTTTTTTTTTTTTTTTTTTTTTTTTCATTATTTTTCTGCCTGTGGTTTGAATCATGCTACCAGTAATTACAGAGATTCATAATGGAAATGCTTAGACTGGCTAGAATGGGGAATGAATGGGAAGGTCTATGTGTGGAAGCCCTGTGAGGGTGGCAGGTGCATGAACATCACAGCATAATTATGAACAGCTTTTGAAAATACCCAATTCAGCAACACAAAGGAACAGGTTCAGTCAGAAAAGGCCACGAAGAGGTGATGGTAGGACAATACAGAACAGGGCTGGAGTCTTAAGACACTCTGGTAAGAAGACAGAGTAGAGGTAATAAACCCTAATCATTCCCAGAGTTGTCAGAGCACAGAGGAAATAAAAGATCCTGGTCACTAGCAGCTCCTAAAGGCAAAAAAGGTTTGGTGGCACCTGGATCCTGAGGATGTCCCAGCATGAAGACTCAGCAGAGCATTACATGGGCCTCCACACAACGGCAAGAAATCCTGAGCATTCCACTGGATGCTGAGCTGGGACACAGGCTGGGGGACACACAGGATGGTATTTGTGGGTACCTGGCTATGGGATGTGAATGGCTGAAACTTGCCATCTTCAAAGAAAATTACTTTGCCCTCTGCTAATGTTTGGTATTGAGCACTGGAACACAACAACCAGTTTATACCAGCAGAAAAGCCTCTTGAAAACTGGTTCTCAAAGGTATCTCCTATTTGATCACCTGCAGATTTGCCTTTTCAAGGTCTTCTCAAACCCACAGATATCCTCACAATGCCCATGCAAACTTCCATCACAACCCATTTTGAGCTCCAATGCCAGTTTCTACAAACCCGTGTGCCAAGAAAGGATATTGCTTTGCCACTGGAGGAACTGCCATTTCAAAACCAGACAAAAATCATGTATCTTTAAAAAGAAAAAAATTAGTGTGCTTGAACTATTTTGCAGACAACAGTGATCATACTTGTAGAACCTCACAGGGAACTTTACGTGACCACAGACACGTATTATTTTTCCACCCTGTATTTCATGTGAGAACATGCATAAAAATCCTACAGGTCTCACTTGCCTAATACTGAAAATATGCAGTGCTTATCAATAGTTTACAATAGAAATAAATATCTTGTGAAGAATTGCAAGCATCACTTGTGAAAACAATCACTGAAACCAGAAGTTTTGCTGAGCTGCTTATTTCAAGAGATTTCACTTGCTCATTGAGAAACTTCTTTCTGTTCAAAGATTGTGCATTTTTTTCTTTACTTTCAGGAAAAGATGCTATCTCTTGGCATTTTTATTTTTCTGGCAGACCTTTGGCTCAGCCAGTGGATGAACAGAAGGAAAGTGTTCATATACTAATTGCTTATGACTTACTATTAAAGAACAGGAAAAATTCTGTTTTCAATGTAAGTGAGGAAATCTGTGCCTTCGTGCTCTGGGGAATTCTGATTTTCCTGTCTTTGTTTCCATCCCAACACAAAGGAAAAATACTTTAAAAGTCATTACGAAACAAAAGATTCTGAAAGCATTTGAACCTGAAATGATAATATGCTTCCATTTCTCCCCCTCCATTTTAAATGCACTTTTGATTCCAAAAGAGAAATATTTTATCCTCTTATAAAATGAATACATTTTATCTGGTTTATGCCCTTTCACCTCCCTGTAACTGGGACACTTCCCTGCATCATCTGGTGCAGAATGAAGACCACATGTCTCAGAGAAGATGTAAACTGGTTTACAAGATACTACTGAAGAAGGGCATATCCATGCTATGAATCCCATGAAACAGCAAATGATCCTGGGAAGAATCAGTTCAGATAATGGAACAGACTTTGACAATTTTCCACTAATAACAGTGTCCTGAATTCTGCCTGCATCAAGAGAGTTTTGTTTTCACTCATCTGTTACAAAATTAAATTAATAAAACTTCCACTGCCCGCCAAAGTTTTGTCATGGAAAAACTCCATTTAAAAGGTGTTTTTTCCCTGTCTTTTGAAAATCATCAGATCTTTTTTCATGGAAAGTTATTAGCAAATGAATATCTGATGGAAGCAAAAGATAGCCATTTACTGTAGAGTGCAGGAGGTGAGCTAATTAACAGGATAATGACTATTAGTGCTTCAAAGTCTCAGCCTTTTGGGTTTTGATTTTTTTGTGTGTGTTTTGTTTGGGTTTTTTTAATTGGGCCTTGAGGATGCCAGTACTTCAATCAAAAGTGTTTCTAAATAATTATGCACTCATTTAGGTGGCTAACCACCTGAATTGCTGTAATTAGAACACTTGATATAAACAATTAATTATGTTAGCACTGCTGAAAGCTGTTTTTAAGATCTCGATACAGAAATATGTTCAAACAAAGAAAACCCCAAATCACAAGGGGATCTTTATTTCATCTGACACATGCCCACTGATTGTTCTCTGACAACAATCTGAGAACTCTTGGAAGCCCTGTGTAAGAATGAAATAAAAACTGGGAATGATGCTATCAGGACTCCCACTGAAATGGAATGATTTTCTTTATCCAAGGAACTGATATATAAAAATTGCCTCAAATCAATTTTATCTTCTCCTTGAGTAACTGGCTTTATTCTGGAGGAACTTACTCCAGAGATGATGCAGCAGCTCAAGCATTCACGTACTCAAGCCCAAAATTTCAGTGCTCCAAAAAGTGAAATAGGTCACGACCCTCTGTACATTTGGAGCTGAAGTAAGAACATACTTCTCCTCTAATTTAATTCTCTTACACAGAAGTTTCCCAGCATTCTGCTGTCCTCCAACAAGTCCTCACAACATTGAGCTGGCTTGATAACGAATTACAGGTGTATTTTTCTAAAAATTCACAAAACTATAAACTTCAACCCCATTCCAAAGGAGCTTGACACAATTTATCTTTTTGCTTGGCTACTATGCAAAAAGAAACTATGTAAAATCTCAGGTTTGGCATGGATTTGAAACAAAACCACTTGAAAGGCTGCAATTTAAAGTGAATTTTCTTTGACAATTTCAGTTTGCCCAAACCTGAAACTCAAAGCAAACCTCAGGGCAGAGGTGCAAACCAGAACAGATAGAAATCAACAGACATTTACACAACATTCCATGAATCAAAGGTACCTAACTTCACATGACACCAAGTAGAGGCTGACAAAACAGGAATCAAACAAGAACATTTTTGAGCATGATCTACTTCACATTTAACACAATAATTCATCTCTCCTATTAGCAGTCTGCTAACCACAAAGACTCATAATCTCAAGTTTTAAGCTCTTATCCCTATCTTAAAATTCCTATTGTCATCACTTCAATCTTTCTCAAATTTTCAAGCCTCATGCTGTGAGAACTACAGGGGAAATAAAACCATTTTCTTCTACCCAAACCCATCTTTAAATATGTTCTCTGTAGAATAATCACCTGTACTGGTGAACCTGTTGAGTCTGAGTGATAACTGATAATTTCTCTGAATTATAAAGTGTCATCAAGATAATTGATAACGGACACTTACAGACTATGAAGACTCTTGAAAATGCACAGGAATTTTTAAAAAATGTATCATCCCTGTGGGTTGTTTTTCAGATACCTCAGGTTGGGTTTTGAAACTGCAGTTTCCATTCCTGGCAGCTGTAAAGTTAAACCCTGAAAGTGTTTACACACCTCTCCTACACCTTCCAAAATAGCTCTTTAATGGAAGTACCTAGGGAATGGGGAACTAGTTAACTTTCCAAATGACTGCGGAAAAATACCTGCATAGGCCAAGATCTGTTCAGAATTAATGAAGGGCTTGATTCTGCAAACCCACATCCAAGTAATTCTGTACATGAGTTATTTCCCTGAGAGCAGAGGCTGTGGACAGGTATCAAACCATATTCAAAATTAAAGTTTGCAACATGGCAGCCCGATGATGCAATTAAAAGTGGTGTTCAGGGAGTGTTCTTCAGTTATTTATCCTCATTATTTCTGCATGATTTTATTGCATATTTTCATATTGTTCACAAGAAAATTGGGCATTTTGGAGACAGACACATATATGTATAAAACACCACATTTAATTCATTTCCATGAGTTAAGCTCTTTGGTTAATTTCAGAAAATAATTAAACATGCACTAAAGTACATGCAAAGTTCTAGGTTGTGAGCATAAATATGGAAAAATACAAACCTCATTAATAAGCTCAAAATAATCTCTCAAGAGTGATTTAGCCATAGTTTTAATAGCATGAAAATGACTAATTTAAGGTCAGGAGTAATTTAGTTTTGACTGACTTGGCAATCCTTTGTTCTCTGGGTCATGTAAGTGTTGAGTAAATTATTAACCTGTAATTCTATTCCTGAGGTCAAGGAACTTCAGAACTGATTTGATATATTGGTCTCCTGGAAAGTTCTTCCAAGGCCAGTACCCCTTAAAATGTGTTTATGAGTTGACTGCATTAATAACTGATAGAGTCATATAATATTAGCAGAGGTGAAATATACCCTTAAAAAGAAGAGCATGCTCAAATTGGGATTTTTGAATGAGAGACAGGCAAATCAGATATATCTGTGAGAAGTCAAGTTTCTACACAGTACTAAAAAAACAAATATAACTGAGAAAAGGTGTAGATGTTTGACTTCAGGAAGAGAACCAGACTGATTATTCTTGTGAACATTACATGGGATAATTCTGTGTTTGTGAAGCAAAACTTCACATTCATATCTTACATGGGGCAAAAATAAATAAGCCATCAACTACTTTTACAGACTATGTCAGAAGCATAAATACATAAAAAAAAAAAATCAACTGTTCATTTAATGCAGGCTTTGCTCTATCCCATAACACTTGCCATTGAAAATCTGAAATGGGATGTAAAATGAGATGTTTTCTGTTCAAGAATTAAGTGTGCATTACAGCAGCACTTCTTAATTTTGAACATTTTTGTTTCCAAATGAAAGCCACTGCACTGCTAAAGAAATATACTGTAAAGCCCAGACAAAGAGCCTGGACTATTCTTTCATCATCCAGCAAAAATTAAAGTTAATGGTCCTGAAAGTGTTTAGGGCTATTTCTTTTGCCCAGCATCACAGTACTTATTAGTAAGAGGTATATTCAGATTACTCTGTTCAGTTCTGATTTAAAAGAAACTCAATAGTAATCACAATCTGAAATCTTGAAATCCTTAAGAATAACCTGGTGTTAAACTTGAGCACTCCTGTGAAAAATCAGAATAAGGCTCCCCCCACCTCCAAGCCTGCAGATTTCATATTAACATCAATATCTCCTGGTAACAATGAACATTTCTCCTGGACAGTCCTTGGCTATCTCCTTTCAAATTCCTAGGAAGAGCACTAATTTCACTTTCACTGTATAAAAATCCAACAGGTGGTTAGATTAACCAGCCATAAACACACACCCAGGTTAAAGAAATAATCAGCATCAGAATTAAAACTCCTCAGACTCTTTCCACAATGGAAAGTAACACAGTAAGAAACACTTTGAAAAAAGGCATTATATTGCTGACAGTACCTCAGGCTCTTCCCAGGTCCTGTCGCTGGTCCCAGAGAGCAGAGCTCAGGGCCTGCCCCTCCTCTTCCCCTCAGGAGAAGCTGTGACTGCCATGTCTGCCCTCAGTCTCCTGCAGCTGAACAGACCAAGTGCCCTCAGCTGCTCCTCACACGCCTTCCCCTCAAGGTCCTTCGCCATCCTCGTGCCCTCCTTTGGACACTGTCTGATGGCTTTATGTCTTTCTTACATTGTGGCACCCAAAACTTCACACAATATTCCAGGTGAGGCTGCCCCAGAGCAGAGCAGAGCGGGACAGTCCCTGTCTGGCCCAGCTGTGCCTGATGCCCCCAGGACAGGGATGTCCCTCCTGGCTCCAGGACACTGCAGCCTCATGTCCAGCTGGCCATTGACCAGGACCTCCAGATCCCTTTCCCTGGCACTGCTTTCCAGCCTCTCATTCCCAGTGTGTCCAGGGCTGCCCCATCCCAGGCCCAGAATCCGGCCCTGTCCCTTGCTGAACTCCCACGGTTGGTGATCGCCCAGCCCCGCCATTTATGGGGGTCTCTCTGCAGAGCCTCCCGGCCATTGAGGGTGTTGACGGCTCCTCCCAGTTTAGTGTCATCAGAAAACTGACCAAGTATTCCTTAGGGTGCTGCATCCAGGTCATTACTGAGGAAGTTGAAGAGCACAGGGCTGATGACGGTGCCCTACAGAAGCCCACTAGTGACCAGTGCCAGCCTGATGTGACCGCAGCCACTGTCACCCTTTGTGCCCAGCCTGTGAGCCTGTTACTCACCCATCATGTTATGCAGCTGTGGACTGGACAGTTTGTCCAGAAAAATCCTGTGAGAAACAGCATCACAACTTTGCTGAAGTCCAAAAAGGTTCATCTCCTGGCTTTCCTGGATCAGCCAGATGGTTACCTTGTTGTAGAAGGAAATCAGACTTGACAAGCAGAACTTCCCATTCATGAAGCCGTGCTGGCTGTGACCAATGACTGTGCTGTCCTTCAGGCATTTTTCAATCTCTCCCAGAATCATCTTTTCCATGATTTTCCAGGGCACTGAAGTGAGAATGATGCAACTTTGTGAACTGGCTCAGAGCTGGATCTCCAGGATGATGGACAGAGCAGGGAGGGGAGGGATGTGCAGCTGGAGCAGAACCTGCCCATCAGTCATGGAGAGCTTTGTGTTGGCTCAAACTCAGCCTGACTCGCTCCTTCAGCTCAGGGACACCATGTGCTACAACAGGCGTCTGACAGCTTGTGAAAAAATAGGTGAAGCCTGGCAGGTTTGAGAAGCAAGAGTTGTAACTGCATCTGGCAGGGGAGGAGGGCAAATTAGCAGTGAAAACAGCCTGTGCTGATTTGAGATCGAGGGCACTTGAACTGGCTGGCTGGGAGCTGGCTTACATAAATATTTTTTACATTATATGCAAGGTAGAACTCATCTCCCTGTGCTGAGCTCAGGGCACTGGCACGTTCCTCACTGAGGGTCAGAGGGAGTTTAGCTCAGGTCTAGGCTTTAACAACATCAACAGAAGGGTGAGGGCTTGAAGCAAGGATTCAACTCTGGGTTTAAGTTGCATTACAAACTTCTCCCCAAATATTCTGTGAGTAGCAGCTTCTGACTGTTCACTGTAAAAAGCAATAAATTGGAACAGATGATGTGTGGGAAAGAAGATTTAGTGACTAAAGGCTACCCTCTACAACACACAGAGTTCCCAAAGTTGCAGTCACTGTTTTGCTTTTTAATCTCCATCAAAAGCATCTTCTTAATTCTGTATTTGAGTTTCTTGGTGTAGCAGTACTACAAAATAAAATTTCAGTTTGCTAACATTTATCAGCTGTATTCTAAATTAAAGATATTTTCTGGGTGATATTGAAAGAAACTTCCCCCCTCCCTCATTTTAGATAATATATACTGTATGGAGAGTATAGGCTGTATTGTATATTTTCTATAAAAACATTACACTTTTAACTTCCTTGGGACCACATATATAAATATTTGTACATGAAATTATAAGATAGGCTTTGAAATTTATGCCATAAATTTCTGTTAATGTTCTAAAAATATTTGTTCAGGCAAATGAAATTGCAGTAAAATATTTTACTACAGATCAGTCAAAGGTTCTCAAAACTTTATATTCTTAAAAAACAATCTTTCAAGCTATAAAACAGAATTCCATTTTAGATATCAAAAAAGCAAATTTAACCAGCTTGACTTGATTAATACCAAGCAGTTTAACATTTTAGAAAACACTGAGATCTAAGGTGAAATAAAGTCAAGTCGTAGGCATTTTCTCTTATTACATACATGTTTTAATTTTGTTTTCTAGAAACTTATACTGTTAGAGGCAAATGGCAGTGGATGGGGGATTATGTGCAGATTTCCTATTGCAATTAGCACTAATGAGAGCAGGATGTGTTGCCCAGCACACAAAACTCCAAGTACACAAATTGTTAATAAATTTGACTCCCTACAAGCCAGAAAACTAGTGCAGCATTCAGAGCAATGTGTGGTCCCAGATCTATTTCTGAGGGAGCTCCTTGGGGTGTCCCAAACCTCAGCCAGGAGCTCAGCCCCACCTGGAGACTCCCAATGGGTTTTGCCACTCACAGTGGAAGTTCCTGGGCAGAGGAGGAGAGCCTTGTTTTGCACCACCATTTCTGCCACACAAAACTCCCTTAAATGGCAGCAGCTTTTCCTCAGGAAGGTTCCAAACAGCCCCCAAATCACAGGCACAGTATCAGCAGCTTTCCTGTGTGTCTTCATGAAAAGCTGTTTCCCCTCCTCCAAATCCCCACCTAAAGACCACGGTCAGGTGAGTTTGAGTTCCCAGGTGCTCTGAGCTTTCCCAGGAGCTCAGCATAGCTGCAGACACCCCTGAGACCAGCTCACTCACACCTCAGCACCAGCATTCTGCTGACCCAGCTGCCATGGGAGAAGGCTCCTCACTGCATTCTGCAGCCCCTGCTCCCCACCCTGCTCATGCTGCTTGGCCCTTGGAGTGGCTACCTGAAACACAGTCTAGACAAGATTAAGAGAATAAAAATGGGTATTTATTAAAGGCCTTCAATATGTACACCTTGGGCACCCAAAAGCCTTCAAGAGGCTACACCCAAGATGGACAATGATCACAAGTTTTTCACACAGATATAAGTTTGGTCCATTTACATATCAGGGGTTAATCCTCCAATTACAGCTTCAGGTAATGAAGTCATGTACCCCCAGTTTGCTCACCCCAAACTCACTTTTGTTTATAACTTTTGGTGGCCTGAGGCAGTAAGGTATCCTTGAGTCCCAGGCCCAGAGAGGAATTGTTTTGTCTGAATAAAACAGGACAACAGTTGCTGACAGGCTATGGAGCTTTAGAGTTATACACTAAAGAATTGCAGGATTACAAATGTATGAAAAACATAAAGGCTAAAATCCTAAGGCATCACAACCACCTGCAAAGCTGCCAAAGCTTGCTCCCTGCCCTGCCTTCTCTGCAGGAATCCCACACACCTGGATGCCAACATCCCTTGGGGTGTCCGTGCTGCACACACTGAGCAGCTGCCCAGTGCCAAGGGGATGCTTCAGATCACTGGTGCCAAGGGAAGAGCACAGGCAGGTTCATGGGCTGTGGGCACAGACTGAGGTTTAGGAATTTACTCCAGCAATTTGCTAATCACCATGAATCTTTTAGATGTGCCCAAATACTTTTTCCCCTTGCAGCATTAGTGTGTTTCCCAGCAGATGGAAATAGTTTTTCTTCCTCTCCTTTGCATCAGCAGCAAGCAACAGCTCCTTGAGTTTGTGTCAATTTTATTTTATTTTTTTTAAGGTGGAAGGGCTTATTATTGTTTTTCTTTTCAGACTTAACATGATTTTCTTGTAGTTCATGTTTCACCTCTAAACACAGCAAACTTAAGGTCATCTCAGGTGTTGCTCAAAACAAAAGAATCAAGAACACCAGTAGTCACACCTATATTGGAGACAGATCTCCAAAAACCACATCTCTACATAGGTTTTTTCTGTTTTCCATTGCAATGGATTCTGGTAAGACAGGAAAGAGAAAAAAAAAAGTTGTTAAATACTATTGTTCTGTATCTCCTTTCCAGCTGGCCCACAGAACAGTTTTACAACTCAAGTGCCGAATCAAGGATAGGATGCCACTGTGTCATTACTGCTAAAGTGTATTTTTGTTTATTGAACAACAGCAAATGCATTCCAGAAATAAAAATTACTGATAAAATTTTAAAAAACAATGTCAGGGTGGCAGCACCAACCAGAAGAGTTTAGGAAATGCTGTATATTAGGTACCTTCACAAACTCAGTTGAAGCTTCTATGCATTAGCATTATGCTAGGATTGCTGGAGTTTTCAAAATGAGTGAAAATATACTGAGATATTATCTTCTGCACTACATTCAGCCAAGAATGGAGGAAGTTCACTACAGTCTCCCTTACCTGATTTATGTTGGCTTTTACAATAAAGTTCAGGTGACTGCAATTATTATTTTTTTAATGTAAAGAAAATACCATGCAGTAAAAATAGCACCGCAGCAGGGAAGCTTCAGTTCTTGTATTCATTTCAAATCTGGGTCATTGCACAAACATTAGAATAATCCTAAACCAAACAGCCAGCTAGAGAAAGGTGGTGGGGAAATCAAGTGCCTGGGTTGACCTCACAAAGGTGAGAGTCTGAAACACTTGGAGACGGACTGGCCAGGTAATTCAGCCACTAACCAGCCTCAGCTGGGAAGGAAAAACTGAAGCCACCACAGGTGTGCCTTTCTTCAGGCATGACAGCACTTTGCAGAGTCAGCAACGTGAACACTGAAAACTTTGTGTGTCAAAGGCCTGAACTAACGTGCACATGACCCATTCCATGCAAGAGGAATTTGTACCAAATTGGGAGTCAGGCTAGGCTTAGATGTCTGTGCAGCTTTCCTGGTGATTTTGGTTACTCTGGGTTCCTCAGAGGCCTTACTTTTGTCCAAGAAGTTGATTGCAAACTCAATGAAGAAATAAAGAAGTGGAAATGAATAGATGACATAATGTCCCACTGTATAAAAAACCCAAAAGCATTGAAGAAAAGTCAGTACAAAAGCTTTCTACGCATGTAACATAACTGCAGATTTTTTTTTTTTACACCTGGAGAAACAGAAAGCTCAAATCAGTGATCATAGAGAAATTTAATTTCAGTTTTTTGGTTTTTTTACCGTACTTGTGTTCATAGTTTGCAAACTTAAGCCATGGTGCCTATTAGAGGTGGCTTTGTGTCAGAAATTTAGAAGACAGACATTTACCTCAGACATTAACTCAGATCCACTGCGGCAAATCAGGATGGGAGACAGACACAAAAGCTGAAAGTTTAATGAAAAAATGCAACAAAACCGCAAAACCCTACTGCTGAAACTTCTGACTTTTGTGCCTTTGACTTCATGACCATAAGGTTTCACTAAAAGAGTGCACTGAATATATTTTCTTTGCATTCTTTTTGGAGATGGGTTCATATGAGAATTGTATCTGTTTCCTGGGATTTCATCTGCTCCCACTGCCATTACCGTCTGTGTGAGCCTTTCACAAATGGCTCCTGTGGACACAATTCAGGACTTCAGGTGAGGAACAGTTACAAGAGTAAGATTAACTCTTCAGATGGAAAGGTCTCCCTTTCATTCAGACTTCCCTGATAACAAAGACTGAGAGAGAGAGTAAAACAAGAGAACAGAATACATAGCAGTGACAGAATTGTCAGTGTTTAGAAGTGTTCCTAAAGAAAATGTTGCTCTGAACCTTTTCTTCAGAAACGTTTCTCCCTACATGCAAAGGATGCTGGGTTGACAGAATGGGTAACATGAACTCCCTCAGAATTAGATGATGTTCTGCCAGAGCTATAAAAAATGTGTGAGAATGAAGTAACTTAGTCACCACTAAAATCATAATTGTACACTCATCCAGGCTGGAAGTGCAGTTCAATCCCATGTTAGCTCAGGGCTAATGTCAAAGTTAGGTCAGGTTGCTCAGGTTTTGAGAATCTTTGGAGCAGAATCTCCAGTTATGAGGTAATAATAACCCCAGAGGCCCATCAGGCTGGCAAGCTGTATTGCAATATCACATAAAGGAACTGGGATCAGCTTTGTGGCATGAAAATCACCCAGCACACTACGCAGAAATACAAGTAAAAGACAACACTATGACTGCAAATGTTTAAGAAAATTTCAATCAGCATATGAGAGGTTTATGGGAAGGATTTTGGAAGGGCAGCAGAAAAACCAGCTTCTTTCCCAAAAACTACTAATGAACTGTTGTGTGACCTCAGGCAAAATCACTTCAGCGCTCCATCCTCCTGCTTCCCTCCCCACTGGGTCTATTTAGACTGGGAGTGCTCAGGGACAGGGACTGTCTCTCCCTGTCTATTTACACAGTGTCTGACACAGCCAGCCCCTGATCCTGCAGGGGACCTACAGATGCTATTGCATTACAGAAAAATAACAACAGTGACAAGCAAGATGGAACCAAATTAGGCAAATTGCAAGAGGGATTGAATTTACTTTACTCACTTACTTGTGAGGAGCTTTGCTGGGTTTTTTCATTGAAGAGTTTATTATGACAGCACATTTTAATGCACAGCTAGAGCAGGCAAAACCAGCAATGAAAATGCATGTAGGGGCAGAGCTGCACAAACTGAAGGCTAAAGATCAGCTTTGGGTCTGTTAAGGGAACCTACAGTTAATCTGTTAGAGCTGATTTTTGTTGCATGTGATAAGCACATTTTCATTTCCTTATTTTCAAAATGGGAAGATGTTTAAATGATTTTAGAGAAAGGAAACAGATAACAATGATAATGATTGTGTTTGTTAGTGAAATTTCATCCAGTTGTCCCTCATAATGACACCAATAACTTGTTTTATATTCTTATTTTCAAGAGTGTCCTCTTTACTTTCCAAGTTTCAATGAAATTACTGTATTGAGTTTTCAGTAATATCCTGAATTTCTTTTCAAATTCATTTCCATCCTGTGTGAACTACCCCTTTCTGAACTCCAGAAGAATTTTTAGTTTCTTCCAAGAAATGCTTCTAAGAAGGAGGAATACACTGGAGCCTGATGAATCATTCATTTATTTTTTCATGTCAAGGAAAAAAGCAGTCTCAGGAGGAGGTAGCAGATAGTAAGCAAATAGATTAAGCAGCCTTGTTGGAAATATTTTTACTTTCTTCCTATAATACACTTTAGGATAATATGAATTCCCAGACAAACTAATATGCCTTGAAATGGGAGATAAAAAAAAAAAAAAAAAAAATTCTCTCCTCTGTGGGGAACGTTTTTGGAAACACCTGATACCTGAGGCAGTCTACTTCATTTCAAAGGCAAGTATTTGCTCTTTAGGAGTAACCTCTGCTAATGGATGCAAACCTAGCAAGGCCAAAAAATCACTTTGATCTCTGTTTCAAAATGTTTTGGGAATTTATCCATTGCCAGGGAATGGGTTTCTTCTCCTGGAAAGCTCTGAACCCTCATATTAAATATACCCCTCGACTGACAAAGTGAAATCTTAACATTTTAGACTTACAATATGATTTGTATCAAAACAAGAGTGCCTTCACCATCTAAATATTCCAACGGGTCATTTTCTATTCCAGAAATAGAAGTAGAAATACTTCAGTCCCAAACATTTGTCACTTCTATCTCAATGTAAGTTTTATAAGCAAGAAACTGTGCCAAAACTGCCCAACTACACTGCATGCAAGCAAAAAACCCTATATTGTACATTGTGTCAAGAGTTACCAAAATGTTTTTTTTATTTTTGTACAATGAATTGGATGTCAGTTGATGATTTAAATGCTGGATATCTGTAGCTTTTACTACTTTTTGATGATTTACCCATGGACACAGTGTTGCATAACTTCAAATAGCTGGAACACAGAGGAGTTCAAGTGTGAAATGGACTCTGGACTTATAATACAGTTTGATCCAGAAGTTTATAATTTTTGCTATATGGAATTCTTAAGTCGTAGTGAAACAAACTAAAATATACCCCCCCGGAATTTGTTTGCTTTGTTGTGTTTTTTTTTTTTTGGTTTTTTTTTTCATTAGAACCAATTATTTGTCTTGTACTGCTATTTTGCCTCAGCCAGAACTGAAGAGCTATATTCAATGAGCTTTTTATCTTTGTGAGATCTCTTGGAATAAATATTTTTTCCACAGAGGCAATCCAGTGCACTGAATTGTTGAGGACTTATTAAAAGAAAAAAAGTCATAAGGAACAATGAAAATTTCACAGGCAATTCACAGCCTTTGCACAAAAACACCAGTTGAAGAGCCAACGTATTAAAGAAATCCCAGCCCACAAGGCAGAAGTCTGAATATGAACTCTGCAGTCTGGTCTCCTGGTTTTGTATATTTTACAAAGGTCAAACTGAGCCCAAAAGCAAGTGCACAAAATGAAGCATTGGACCAGCAGTTTAAAAGGTGAGAATCCAGCTATGTTTTATCCTTATTTTGCTTTCTAGTCTTAAAGCTATTGTTATTGGCTTGTAAGCCGTGTATAAAAACAAATACTCACACAAGAGAAATATTAATAATAATAAATACAGGATTTCACAATAATTTGATTAACCCAATAAATTAACAAACCATAACAATCCGGTACACTGGGTATATAACTTAAAAAGAAGGCTGAATAATTCAATTATGTATTTTAAACCCTACTACATATATGACCAAGTCATACAATATACATCAAGATGAAAATCTTACTTTCTGTGTTCTCCATTCAGATTTCGACAATAACATTATGCAAATGCAAAGTTTGACTTCAGATCAGAATATTGCTGAAAAAAGCAGATACTGATTCCTGGCTGAGGTCCCCTTTGAAATTTCACACAGTCTGAGCTTTCTATCTTTAATAAATTATTGGGATGATATTTAAAATTCATTTCATTATTTGATGTAGACAGATGAAATCATATTTATTCAACCTGGAATGAATTTGACTTATGGGTCTTCTGAAAGGCGTAATGCCACCCAAGCTCTGGCCAAAAGACAAATCCCATGGCCTAATTTGGAATCAACATACACCTCTGAGCTACAAAACCATATTGACTATGTTTGATATGAATGTATAAGGAATTTGCATTTGGGGAAAAACAGCAAAATGAACTTTCAACACTGGGACTGTAAAAAAAAAAGATTAATAAGACAACACTATATTTCTTACTGTTTTGGAAGGAAAGGGGAAGTAGAAAAAGAAAACTTAAGAGGCAATATTTGCTTTTTTTTAAGTGAACAGACCTGACATTTCTCAAAGAGTGGCTGAGCACCTCCTTCAAAAAGCACAGAGTCCCCCAGCACCAACACACGTTGGCTTCCACTGCAGAATGCCTTCCTACCACACTGCAGAGACACTTAACTTCCTCCTGGGAAGTGCAGCTTTCTTCCCTAACAATGGCCCAACTGGTTTTCATAACGGAGATAAACGCTCCCTGCTGTGAATTGTAATAGAAAAACATGTCAAACAACCAACAATAAAAAGAAGCACAGCCAAAAGACGGGCTTTTCCTGTTTTTATGTGCAGCACAGAGGAAACCAAGCACGTGAACTGCACTTGGCTCCTTACAAGTCAAAATATCATTTCTTTTAAATGAGAAGAGGAAAAAATGCAACTCATTTCTGACCCTTTTTTCACTCTGAAGTGCAGACATGAAAACTGAACCCATTAGCACTCAGTTGCCAGAGGTTATAATGAAACCTCTGAATGTGAAAGTCATATGCTTTGTTAAAAATATAAAAAAGGAACAGTTATTCAGTTAGGATTTTTCCACCCTTTTAAAAGCTGTTATAGTAAGAGTGATAAGGACATCCAGCTGCCATTCTGATGATCCCATGGTATTTTCCAGTTTTATGTTCTTTGCTCTTGCTGACAAAAGACCACTTGCTTAAACTCCCTTTCTCTTTCATCCCATCATGTATTTGCTTTCTGCTGCCCTGCATGCTTCTCTTCATTGCCTTTTTCCCCCAGCTAACTTTTAATATCCTACTAGTTTTATTTTGATGTCTCTAGATAATTAGGTTGGTGCAATTTCCTTTCTTGCTGTTCTTTTCACCTGCTTAAACTGGGAGATGCCAGAAATGAGCATGAATTCTTTTTATTGAGCATGGATGAATCTGCAAATTTTTTTTTTTTAACATTAGATCTCAGTCTGGATAAATTGTGCAGAAAATGGTCAAAGAGGTCAAATGCACCCATTGCCATGGCTGAAGACAACTCAGGTTTATGGTACAGCCCTGATAACTGTTGATGAGCAGGTAAAAAAGTGTAATTTGGAGACTGAACAGCTGTTTACAGTGCTGAGAATCATTTTGATAGAAGTCCTGCTTGGACAGAGTGAACACTGTTTTTTGTTAGTGCTTTTCCTCAAGCAGAGATCTCTTCTGTTCTCATTTTCTGTTCCTCTTGTTTGCTACCTGTATCAGACTCCTGGAAGGAAATACTGCTGCATATGCAGCAGACTCACAGTATTAAATTTGTAAGTTTTTCCAGGAACACCAGTGCACAGACAGGAAACCTGACACCTCCACATCTCAGAACACTGAACTGAACATGCCTAGACTAACTCCACAGTGTGTATTTGGGTTCATCTGACTCACTAAACATAGAGAATGAATATTTACATGAGATCTGAGGAATTCTAAGCCAGAGGTGCTGGGAAGGTGAGCAAGTATCACTGGGTACCTCCTCTATTTTTCATAAAGTATCCACATCACTGGCAGGTGATGAGGCTGGGCAGACTCTTTATTCAGTAAGTTCTTAGGTGGGAATCCTGCTGGTGAGAGATGGTGATGGAAGGGCTGAATCCTCCCAGGGGCCTCTGACGTTCAGCATTTCCACGTGGTACTTTGTGTTAGCTGAGATTCTAACTGCAATGAGCCCACTGCTGCTGGATTTTAAACCAAGCATTTCAAAAGGGCAAAAATAACAGCGGCTTCTTCTCATGTTGCTGTTTGTGTACTACATTTTAACCCTCCCTTGCTCTATAGTCAAAGTCAGCACCTCACACCTGGAAGTTAAGGGGATCTTAATCATGAACCCTAAATCTCTCAGAGCCTAAGAAGGTTCCTCACTCACTCTCATGGTGGATGCCTGTACTTTGGGAACAGAAGGCACTGGACTCTGTTTATAAAAGTGACATTCTAGACGAGCACAAATTGTGAGATTAGAAACAATAGATTAGAGAATGCAAGATGTTTGTTACTGTAATAAGGATGATTAGACTGTGAGGGGAATGGGAGAGGTCACGGGAACAGCAAGAGAGAAGAGTCACCATGAGAGGCCTCGAATGTGTGGTTATCAGGAAGGCTGCTTCCACCCTGCTCTGGTTTCTGTTAACAAGACCCCAGCTTGGAGCCCATCTGAAGACCCTGAAATATAAATGCATTAAGGTACATTAGCTGCTGTGGCTATAAAGAACCTTAGAGTCATGACATTATCAGATCCACGGGACAAAGAACAGATTCTCAGAGCAGCCAGAGAAAGCAAACAATTAATTACAAGAATAGCCTGCCCACATGTTGTTCTTTCCAGACCTGAGCCCAACACAAAACCTTCAAAAGGCATAAATTAGATTTTAAGATGCTCCTAACCAAGGTAGATGCCGAAACTCACTCCCATTTGATGTAGAATTAAGTATTCTGAAAATAACAGTCATACACTATTAGTGCATGGTGTGGAGAAAAAAGAAGTAGCTAATTTGGAAGCATAATGGTGATCACAATATCTGTGATCTTCCTGCAGAACATGCAGGAAAAGAAGTGGATGCTGGAGGATCTCTTGCACCAATGTACCCAGACTGGGGTGGGAAAGGGTAGAAAATGGGCAAAGAGTAAAGCAAATTTTGAGATGGCTGAAATTTTCTTTCTCCTCAAGTCACAGCTGTCAAATAGCCCATATGGAATCTTAGAATGGTTGTGATATTTAGGACAAGATTTTTTGCATCATTAGGTCATATGTTAAAGACTTCTAATATTCTGAGTATTCTCAGAGTTATATGGGTCAATATTGACTACCTGCTTGTTCACACACCGGATTTCTGACCATTACAATGAAAAAGAACTAGACCCTGTCTTTCTGAGGGTTTATATCCAACCAGAGAAGCAATGGTGGATATGTTTAAATGATTGAAGAGTCTCCAAATGGCACTAATGAAGAGCAAGAGCAGTTTTTTCCAGGTAGAAATTAAGACCTTTTTTACCCTAGTGACTATCAGTCCTTATTTACCACATTTTACTGAACTGGGGCCAAACATGTGAGCTGTTGGAAATGGTGCCAGTCAGAAGGATGTCGTCATCTCTACCATAAAGTTTAGGTTGCAATTTTTAAATTCAGTGAATAGATGTAAATAAATATCCCCCAGGATATTTATTGAAGGAGGGGAAGGAATCAGCTGGCTGGGTTACATTACACTTGAGATTAGAACTGGAAATTCAGTGAAAATAAAGGAGAAACGGTTAATTTACCTTGTCAGTTTTTGTATGCCAACTAAGAGAAAGACTGAGACTTGAGAATTAAAAAAGTATATCAGACTTTTAACAGTCAATTTTTTTATTCAAAAGCCATGTGCAATATGTGGCCTTATTTTACTGCATATCCACTCTATTTTTATTAATGCTTATTTAAAATTTCAGTCTGTCATAGCTGTGGTTCTCCAGTGATCTCACAAACTGTGTAGCAATACTGCCTGCACTTTGTTTCTTTTCACAACAGAACCACAGAAAAAAAATGTTTATAATTGTCTCTGCAGTGACACACAGTTGCTACATCTTTGTTTTATTTTGCATGAGTTATCTGCACTATGTACTGTTTCCTGTTATGTGTATGGCTGCATTCTCCTGTTTCCAGCTCAGATCTGCTCCAAAGGGGCAGAATCTGTTGATATCTGTGCGTACAGCCCAGAAACAGTCTGTAGTTCAGCAAAGCACTTAAGGACAAAAATAACATCTTTGTTACTCAGCAAAGCAATTTATTTCAGTATGCAAGTGAGCATTATGCTGAAAGTGGATGGAATGATTATTACCTGGTGCTAAAATTGTGGTGAATTGCATTTCTTGCCTAGGCAGTGGAGGAATTAAAAGGATGACCCTGCTGATTCAGCTGTAGCGAAATTGTTGGTGAAAACTGAGAAAGGAAACAGAGTACTTCTCCCAGCTCTAATTTTCCTCTACCTTCCTCTGTTTTCCACAATAAACTCTTTTTTGGTAGACCCAAAAATGGAAGGAAAATGGGTCTGCAACCCAGAACACCTTTTTGTGTGTTCAAATGCACAGACACACTTATGTTTAATCTGTTTATAAACTGGTTTTTTCCAGCATTAGTAGTAAACCAAGTGACTGTAAATGCATATTTTGTTTATTTAAACCAGTCCCTCACTACCCATCTATATTTAAAAATAGAAACCTTGTATTTAATGTCACATCCCAGTGAAAACGTGAACGCATTGGAACCATGCCTTTCAGTATTGTTTAAATTTATTTCCATCACAGCTTTCCCCTCTTTTTGCTCTTACAGTCTTTTGGCCTTTGAAAGAAAGGAGGGCAAGCCTCCCTTTTCCATGACTTTCCATATAGTTCAGAGTAGATCCAGAGCAGATCCAGAGAAGAGCAAGAGGGATCTGATGTTTTTGTTGCTGTGAGTCATCACCAGAGGGTTTCTGAGAGGCAAAGGTTCCTGGAGGGATGTAAGTGAGGAGAGGAGGAAGGAGCATGATGGAACAGTTACCCAGCCTGGAGAGAAGCAGGGCATGCAAAAAAAGAGTTGTGTTCTGTACAGAAAAATAAGCAAGGTTAGGGAAGGCATGAAAGGTCAGAAAAGATGTTATTGAGGTGTTTTGCTCTTGAAGATGAAGGAGTCAGCACTGAAGTGTGCAGGAAAGCAGAAGAAAGAATTTCCAGTGTTTATCATGTGGTTCAAGCCAAGAGGAGACTGTGAGCAATCCGAGGGGCAAGGAGCAATGTGAACCACCGATATGTCACAGTATTAGCCAACAGCAGTGAGACCACTTCAGAACAAGGTGTACTTTTTGGACATCTAACTATGCCAAAAAAGCATTCTCCTAGGGCTCCTCACATTTCTGGATGGAAAGAATTGTTGGGAGTACATCAAGGAATGTCTACAAGACTTACCTTCAGTTGCCCCCTTTCTGAAATATTTCAGTAGGATCCTGTCCATTGTTATACTGAATATTGTTACAGGACCTGGGGCCCCTGTGACAGGGTCCAGCAAAGCATTTCAGCCAGGGCACAGGAGGAATTTGTGTTTTCCAGCAAAGCATTTACAAACACACCCACACACATACACACACACACACACACACAAATACATATTCTGACATTTGCAGTGCAAGGGTTTATTGTTGATAACAGAGAGTAGGACAGGAAGGGAGGGAAAAAACTCTCTGCACAATGCAAGCCAGAAAATTTATGGAATGAAAACTCAGATATATCCCAGAAACATGAGAGAAGATCAGATTAACCTAATTTTTTTTCTGCAATTTTTTTAAAATTTGCATTTTTGACATAATTTATTCCTAAGGCTAAGGACACTGACTTAATAACTTGACATAGAATACTACATTTAGACTGACTTACAGATTGGCGGAAAATATTTTACATTATTCATTCCAACATAATAGTAATAGTAATCTTAAATATATCCTTTCACTGCTCTAATGATGTTGTTATTATTTTTATATTTGTGTTATTTTTATAGCAGGCGGTTAAAAAAATTTCATATGCCAATTGGTCATTAAACTTGGATTTCTGTATTTTAAGTATGGCAGGGTACAACAGTGTGTTTTTAATCCCTTGGTGGGTAAGAATATATGTAGTAACATCCATAGTTTTCAGCAAACGTATAATAACTGTGAAGCTATAATTCTTTTTCCTCTTTATTTGTCATTATTCACATGAAATTAAATGTTACTGGAGGTTACTATTCATATACTGAAAAAAAATGAATCAATACAATCTACAACAGTTTACCATAAAACCTGAATATTTCCCAAACTTTTGCAAGGGAAGAAAATTAAGAAAAAGAAGAGGTCAGAAATTATTTAACTAGCTCTAGACCTAGCTTTACAATTGTTAACTTCATTTTTTTAATTCCATCCTCCCTCAAAGCACATTTCTCATTTTATTTTGATGAGCAGCTCAGACAACTATTCACAAAGTCCTGCTATTGCTGACAGAAAATCCACCCCCAAGAAGAGGTAAACTTTATGCTCTAACATCTATCACTGGAGAGTGCAATGACCTCATCTAAGCCCACGTGGGTTACCTTGTAATTAGTGCAAGGCATTATTGTAAGGGTTAGCAGATCACAGCCTGATACCCCAGAGCTTAGGCTGTTTATTGGATCTTGCCCTGAGCCCCGAGGGAATCCACAGTGACTTCTCCCCTCAGCTGCAGACTTTGTGGAGTCTCTAGCCTGGGAGTTTGGTAAACCCAGGACTCCCAAGATCCTTGGAAAAGTCCGTTTTGCTTTGGTTTTAAATCACTGATTATGCAACAACACAAAATGTGATCAGCGCTGGAGCCGGTGGGGTCACCTCTCTGCCATACCTAAAAGGCTATTTTAAGACTGTAGAGGAGCAGGCTTTAAAAACAATTATTTCAGGGGTACAGAGAGCACTCATCAAGGAGCAGGAGCAAGAGTATTTCACTCGGAGCAAGGCCAGCTCTTTCCCACACATCCATACCAGTGCTGGTGACCTGGTCACCCCGCCATGGCATCCCTGCTCGGCTCTGCTGATACCTTAGGTTTTAAGTTTTTCTGTTCTGCTTTGGTGTGCACCCCTGGCTTTATATTAAGTGTTACTAGGATCTTTTCACAGGGTGGTGAAGACAAAACAATCCTATTCTAGCTGGAGACTCAAGGAAAATCTCTTCAAACTTCAGGCCCAAATCATAAACAGTACGAAAAGAGGAGGGCAGACAAGCAAGTAAGGAGGATGAAACTTCATCATTTGAAGCTATTAACTGGACAATTAATTCCTATATGCAAATACATTAAAACATATAAAAATGTGAGATCTCATGACCAAGCCCTCTTTTGCTTCCATCTTGGATCCATCTGGGCAGAGCCACGATTGTGGCTCTGGTACTGCCAGTGCCTTTGAAGGCACTTCAATAAATATCACTTTATTCCTCTTAAATCCATCTAGCCTCTATTCCAGCTCCTTAAGGAATCACTGCCAAACCCCTCTGTCCTGACCTGTGACACCCTTGGCTCTTCCAGCCCTGGGGCTCCCCAAAGGCTCTCCAGGAGGTCCCTTCTGAGCGCCCTGAGCTCCCCATGTTGCTCTGGCCCAGCTGCTGATCCCTGGGCACTCCTGGGCACCTCCATCCTCTGTAAATGAGCCCCTGTCCTGACCTGCAGCCACCCTTCCCACTGGGATCCAGGATCTCCTCTGAGCAAAGCCTGCCACTCATTCCAGACCTCTGCCTAGGGGGCTTGGGGGGATTTCTCCTCCTTTTTTTTGCTGCATGTGGGGGAAGGTGGGGAGGGGGAAGGAAAGGGCTGTTTTTAAAGCTTAATAGAATCAATGAAGAATTTCAAGAATACATTTTATAACATGTTATGAAAACAAAGGCTTTGCCCTGGTTCATTGTAGCAAAATCACATGAAATGACACTTTTGTACTTGTGGGAACACAATGTGGATTGAAATAGAAGGAAAGAGCACATAGGAAAGGATTAGTCAGAAGCAATCAAAGATCCTGACAGGCAAAAGAAAAACAGAAATGTCTCTGTGTGCAGTTGGAGGTGCAGCCCTGCACAGTTCAGCCCTGCTCCCTTGTAGCATTCCCTGCGGATTTCCCACATTCAGCATTTTTACCCTCCCCCATCTTTTTGTGTCCTTGCCCACGTGGGTCATAACCCACGAAACCTGATGTGCTGAGTCTCCCTGAGCTCAAGGAGATGGGTTCACGTGTCTAGAATTTCTCAGGAATTACTTGTGTGACAAGACAGGCAAATTCAAGGGATCAAAATTTGAGGATTCAAACCATGAAGTGTTTGAGATAAGAGATTTTTAATTTTTGCCTGTACAACTTCATTCAAAAAGGTGCAGCTACAGTAATGCTGCCTTGAATTGTATTAATGTGAGAGATGACAAACCTTAAACGCAAAATCTACTACCAATGAGTAACTTCTGTTTTTTTCTTCTAAGGTTTTTGTAAATCCTTGCCCTATAATCTTGAAATCTTAGTGTTCCCAGTCTGGATTTTTTTCCCCTCTGATCAGTATCAGCATTTAAAATATTTATTTTGTGTTAATTTCTTACAGCTGTAGCATCCTCTTTCCTTCTGAAACAAGTTGAACACCCCCCACCCCTCTCCCCCTTTCTGACCTGCTCCAGGCTTTTGGTTTCTTCACATCACCAGGAACATTTGTTTGCTGATAGTTGTTTTTTTTTTTTTTTTAATCTTTAACTGTGTACCTTTAGGAAGAGGCATGCAAGCAGTAATTTTCTGTGAATTGTTTCAGATTCATTAAATGCTTGTACTTCCCAAATTTATGTCAAAACCACAAGTTGAAATTACTCTGATGAATTTGCTGACTGGTCTGTTTGGTGACTTGCTGGAAACATCATCTCCTAGTTCAGATACAAGTTACCAATTATTCGAGACAAAAATGCTTTTTCAGAAATTTCAAGGATTTTTAGGATAGCTCTGTAGTTTACAACATGATGTACTGGATGGAAGGTAATTTTAGACATGTATGGATCTTGGGCTGAGCCAAAAAAAGGAAAAATGCTTCATATCTGCAAAATTACTTTAAAAAATAAAATTTACATATATTTCTAAGTCAAACTTTAAGCCAAAATGTTTGTGTTAGTTCTGAAAAAAAATATTTCATAAAAAACTTTGCTTGGGTTTAATTTGTCCAAAAAGAAATGAGTTCTACCTGATTTCAAGAACAGTGTAAGCACAACAAAAACCCCATGTAATCTGAAATATCTAATCAGACATAGCTACAGGTGATCTTCCCTCTGCTTAGACTGTGATTC
Organism: Pyrgilauda ruficollis; assembly: GCF_017590135.1. Classification (NCBI taxonomy): domain Eukaryota; kingdom Metazoa; phylum Chordata; class Aves; order Passeriformes; family Passeridae; genus Pyrgilauda; species Pyrgilauda ruficollis. Next base: position 2,463,666 of record NW_024529155.1, on the reverse strand, counting down.
AAAGGTTCACTTTGAATTCTAACTACAATATGGGAAAAAGCTGTTTGGTGGTTTTGCTTTTGGGTTTTTGTCGTTTTTGTTGTTGTTTGCTTCATTTTGATTGGGTTTTTTTAAATGTTTTTTTTATTTTAGCAAAATATGTCCACGAGCAGTTTGCAAGGAAAACAGAACTGATTGAAAAATCTTCCCCTTTAAATGTATTGAAGGTAGGGGAAAATGGACTCATTAAAATAATTGGAATCCTTTATTTCATAAACTGTAAAATAGTTAAATGCAGAGAGAGGCTTGACACATGAGATAAGGGATTATAAATTAATTCAATGAAAAAGGTCTAGTTAAAACAGGTGTTCACCACATCTTAAAGAGCATTTAGAAATGGCAAGACAGCAAGAGAAAAGATCTCAAACTAGCTGGGAGATACTGATGGTACATATTGTGAAACACAATCCTTGAGATTCCAAGGTTTAGATTTTCCTTTTCCAGCAGGACAGGGTACCAAGGATGTGAGCTAGGGCAGGAGAGCCCAGGAGGAGTTCCAGCACAGCCAGCTAAGATACCTCCAGGAGTGGATGCTCTCCCTCCCACTATGCACCCAGCAGCTCCAGGAGTATTTGACACCTTTCTGGGTCAGTGCCAGGGATCCTGGCCTTGGGTTGTACCAAATCCTTGCAGTGTGAGGTAAGGAATTACAGTTCTTCACCTTCCCTCCTCTGTCCTCCTGTGCCACCAGGTTCTGCCTGACCCACACTTAGCAAACTAAAGGAAATTAATCAAGTTTAACCCTGCCCTCACTCAGCTGGTTTTCATGAGAGTTTTGTTTTAGAAAATTCTTCCTCCATGCACCAATTTTCCTTTTCACAGTGATCCTATGAGCCTGACACTGTCTTGATTTCCACACCAGCAGGTGAAACAGTCCTGCTCCACTCCTGCTGCAGGAATAGCAGCAAATCCACAGGTCCAAGCAGGGACCTTTGGAGAGGGGCAGCACCCACCGAGAGCTGCAGGCTGTACTCCTACCTCTCCAAAGACAAGACCCTGAGTGACTTAAACTACTTTATGCAGGTTTGGTGCATTCCAAAGATCCCAGAAACTTGGTGAAGGCAGGGCCTCAATGTGAAAAACACAATTGTTTCACTGAAGGGGAAAACAATAAAGATGTGCTGCTATCACAGGTGCTCCTGAAGGAGAGATGTGGCTCGAGAGTTCATCACACCAACTTAACAAGGGCTTCAATCCATCTGCCATTACCCTCCCAAAGTGCACAGTGAGAATGCAGGTGCAGAAAGGTGCAGGTTGGGTTTTAAACAAGCTGCTGCTGTCTTTACTTGCCTCCCCAGGGTTTGTAGTGGCCCTAGCACAAACCTCACTGAGCACAACCCACATGGGAGGATGGGGGAAGGGATGGGGAGAAGCAGTCATGGTAGGGATTGTGTGACTAAAATGAGGTATTGAATTTCTGGGTTTCACAATGAAACACTCCGGGACAAATGAGGTGCTGAAGCAGGATTTATAATTCATTGAGTAATAGGATTTTGTACTGTTTAGCAGGATTAGGCATGTTAAAGAAAGACCTATTTATTTCAGCCTGACAATGGATGAGAAAAGTGTATACTTCTCTTCGTTGTTATTTTAAGCAATTTACAGGATTACTCAGTAGTGGAGGCCCGCTGCTGCCCTATCTGCAGCGTGTCACAGTAATGGTGATATTTGGATAATTGCAGTTTTCTCCATACAGTTTCAGAATCCTGGCAGTTGAAGGATCAAAGGTGTGAAGGTTGGTGGAGGGGAGGAGGGAGGGAAAGGAGGGATGTCAGGGGAGAAACAGTAGAAACCTATTAAAACACTCCCTTATTAGGCCCATGACCTCGGTGACCTCAGCCTGCCAAGCCTTTGGGACAGCATGTTCTGTGACTTAATGGTTTTTTTCAGGGGTTTTATGCTAAAGTGCTGACTGTGCTTTCTCCAATGATGTCTGCCATTGACATGGGGACTGAAACCTCTCTTGCAAAGTAGTTGGAGAGGGAAATTACTTTTCTCTAACACTCAGGATGAGATTTCCTGTTACAGACATTATTTTGTTCCCTCCCGCTCCTTTCTTAAAAAAAAAAAAAAAAGAAAGAAAACAAACAAACAACATGTTCAGCTTTCTGACTTTTCCCTTTCTTAATATTTGACAGTTTTCATGCAGTTGTTTATTTCTGTTGGCCAATGTGGAAATAAAACTATCAGTACATCCAAGCTAGGGTTTCAGAGCGAAAGGCACATGCAGAGCAAGTGGGACTTTTCCCAGCAGTGTTTATTCTTAAGCAAATGTATGAAACAGCAACTTCTGTCAGGAAAAACTCTCAGGTCAGGGAAGAGAAGCTGAAAGCCAGATTATTCCTTGGGAATCTGAAATGCAGCTTAATTAAACCAGTATTAGTCCTCCACAACAAAGTTTTTAACTGTGACCACTTTCTTTCTGAATTTAAGACATCTAAGGCAGTTTTAAAAACTCAGATCCCTTCTCTCCAGAAACTCAGATAGCCAAACTCCACTGCCAATTAAGTTAGAGAATTCCTGTGGAAATCTGCAGAGGTTGCATAATGCTCAGCTCTTTTAACCCTGAAAATAAGCCCCCGTGGCATGATCACTTTGCTCACAAAACCCTTGAGCTCTGCTCTGAGCAACAGAATATCCATGTTTCTTCTGGAAACCCCATTATTGCTGAAGAAACTGGAAAACCAGGTGCCTAAACTGGGATGATTTTCTGCTGAACACCAAATTACAAATATAATAGGCAGAAAATGAAAATCTGCCTTTTATTCTTTCTAATAGATGGAACATGAGGCTATTTAGAGCAGGAAAAAATGGGTAATGGAAAAAAACAAGAATCTTTAAAATCTTTGTGACAGACTCATTTGCTGGACTGAGGTGTTGCATTAAACCACTGGCACATATTCTACTTGCAGAATGGGGTAACAACTGTGGTGGGCACCTACCTAACTTCCCTTCCTCCCTAAAGGAAGGGCAAAACCTATTAAAAATCCTCAGAAGAAGAGAGGATTTTTAGTACATGTAACTATTTTAAGCAGCACCAGCAGAAGGTTGTTGCATTCTCCTGGTCTCCACAGAAAGAACTGAATTATCATCAAGTCAGGAACTTTCTGGTCTTGTGGCAGCAACAACAAAAACCTGCAAGTTTTGTTCTTCTTTAACATCTCCGTTTGGAAGGAGATGTTAAATATTTGACAATGCTAATCATCATGTGGCAGAATTAATTAGGAAACAATCTCTTGAAAATTGGCCATTAGTGCAGGCAGAGACAGAACAGAGGGGGGTCAATAATCTAACAAAATGGCAATTAGCAGCAGTTTAAATACTTTGATTTGACTGGATTCTTGCTAGGATCCAAACCAGCAGGTTACCCAGCAACGAATATTAAAAATGGGGTCATAAAAATATATTCATGCAATCTGGCAACAAACACTAATCCTAAAGACAGGACTAATTATTTTGGACCACACCACTGAGGATTGTCAGAATCACCTTTTCTGCTCAGAAAATGTTTTGTTGAGATGTGAAACCCATTTTCAAACCAGAATTATGCCTCAGAGAATTCCTGGGAGATGAATATGCCAGGTTTTGAAAGTACTCTCTATGCTGACCATGACATAGAGAAGCAAGTAAAGTATTGCAGATAAAAAGCAAATTTGGGCACTCATGGATATGCTTGTTTACAGGCATGAGATCAGAGCTCTGAAGTAGCTAATTAACATTTACTCTTGTGACAAGACTAAACGGACAGTCCCATGGTATTCCATGACTTTCTCAGTGTCCCATGCCACAGGCAGCAAGGCATTGTGTACGAATTACTGAAGGTCCAGCTCCCAGGGCTCATGAAAAATGTGTGTATGATGTCTGCGATTCAAAACTTGGAATAAAATATGGAAGAATTGAAAATTAATCATAATAATGCAGCATTTTGTGATTGTTGAGGTTTCTGGCTTGCGGTTTTGGAATGCTTTGGAATGGCAATACTGGTTGAACTTTTGGCTGCACTGCTCATTAGATACAATAAGAAGTCTACTGGTAAACTTTGAGAGGCAGAAGAGCTGCGATTATTACCTTATCTATTGTTTTTGTGCAGCAACTTCTAATTGCATTTAGAATCCAAACTGAAAAACAGCCCCACCATGTCATACTTCTTTAAAGATTACATTTAAAATGTCCCTTTAGAAGTCATAGTGTGAGATTAGATTTTTAGACTTTACATTTTTAATCTATTTCAACATGTAAAAATCTATTAGTACCCTATGCTTGATGTTCTGAGAAGCATCCACCTGTCAAACTGTTTTATTCTGACTAATTCTGACCAGTGACTAAAAGTGGTTAGCAAGAAGACAACCAAATCCATCAAATTAATGTTTAAAAATAACCCTAAACAATTATTTGCTTTTGCTCCATTTGTGCTGTCATGGTTTATGCTCAAAAGCAGACTGAGAAGTCACACCTGAAGTGTATTTTCTATCCAGTTGTTAGAAAGAGCAATTATCAACAACACAGATATGTTCCACCACATACAAAATAATGTAAGAATTCTGTGAGATGTGCTTTAAGGAGGATCAAAGTGATTTAAAATCAAGGATCTCATCAGAAACGAGCTGATGTCTGCATGCTAGGCAGCTGCCCTGGGAATTTATCCACTCGCAGACTTTCCAGTCATTGTCTTTTATATTATTATAGCTGGAGCTATTTTTTTAACACACTGATTGTTTAACCTGCATTATATTACAATACTTTGGATTGCCACTTTATTTAAAGACATTATTTTAGTAGCACACAGCATGTGAATAATGTTGGCAGGATTTGGCCAGTTCTCCAAAGGAAAGATTCTACTACTCTTATGTAGTGAGGGATAAGATTTCTCAGCAGTACCCTGAAGTAATCCATGAACAATTCTTGAGCTCAGCAAAGCTCAGTACCAAACCCTTCTTATATAATGATAAAACAATAATGAAATAGGTGGCAAAAAACCTGAAGAATGACTGCAAATGTTTCAATTAGTTCTGCTTAGGTATCATAACATTCATAATCCTCAGAGCCAACAGTTCCCAAGGATTAACTCTGATAGATACAACTTGCAGTACTTGTTCACAATATTTGCTAAAAATCTGGTGTTTCAGATCTGCAAACTCAAAACACCTGTCTACACAGTCAAAGCAAATTCATTACAAACCAAAATTGACTGCAAGGCAATATGAGAGTAGAATGCAAGTTCAAATGCTTTAGATTTAAGAAGCAAACTAGGAAAGGCTTTTGAAAAGTACATCAAACATGTCTTAGAACAAAAACAGAGTGTATTTTAAATGTGGATATTAGGAAGGTATTTGTAACTAAATAGTAACTAAAAATATAAGGTGTAGAATATTAACTTTCCACTGCTGTTACAAGTGATTTAAAGCCTGGCACTGTCCAAAGGATGTGTAAATTCTCTCTCCCACTACTGGAAAAGGAATGAGTGTAACACCACGGCCATGGTAAAAGAGCAGAGTCACATGAGTGCAGTTAGCCATGACAACGCAGGAACACGTCCCACAGGCTCCACAGCAGAACTGAGAGTTTTATCTTGTTCAAATACTGCCATGTCCACAAAACCCCAGTAGGAACAAGCTCAGTTCTGTGATGCCCCAAAGCCTTAATTCTGTCAGACTCCAGGCTGGGCTGGCGTCAGTTTGAAAGGCAATTAATGTCATGAGAGTGGGCAGCTCTGGGATTACACCAATCTACTCAGAAGTTGATCCCTTTGCTGGGAAAGAGTTAAAATATACTGTCCTCTATCATTTATGGCATTTGCCCTCTCTGGTTTTCCATCCTGTCTAACACAATGACACCTTAGTGTCCAGAAACACAAATTATAAGCAAAATTATCCCTGGTGAAAAACTTATTTATTATTGTGTTTGTGGTTTTTTCCCCCACTGGTTACAGTGCAGAGTTTATAAGAGTTTATAAGAGAACACATCAGTCCCCAAGCACAGCTGAAACAGCACGTATTCCAAAACCCAGTGACCTGTTTGTTCTTTCCACCCCTTGGAAACTGCAGTAGGATATTTTCTCTAATAACAGATGACCCATAGCTTCAAGACGTCAAGTTTCTTTAAAATGTCAGCTGAGGTATTCAACATCATCAGTCATTTTCAAAATCGTTAGTCCTCCTCCCTGGGACACTGGCTGCAGCTGAGTCCACCCAGGAAGAAATCTGATTCCCTCTTTGAATTAAACACATTGTGTTTCTGCAGTAATGACACTGGATACTGGACTGACCTTCCTCAATGTAACAAATGCTTGTTCACTTAGCAAAATGTAATGCTTTGACCTTCTTACCCCACAGGAATCATGATTTCTTATTAGCCAACCAAGAGACATTTCTGTCATTCAGCATTTAAAGACAAAGGCAGTTCAATTTCACCTACTACTTTGAGGAAAAATACTGTACAATTGCATTACGGCAGATGTAAGTAACCATTTAAAAGGGCTCAATACTGAAATTTGTACCAAAATAAATGCATTAAATCCATGAAATAAAAAGAGCATGGTTAAAAAGGATAACTATATTTTCATTGTTTCTGATTTATTCCTAACTCTGACTGTATTCTCTTTTTTTCCAAAATGGAAAATCACTTGCATAATTCTGGCCTATATTTCCTGAGAATGAATATAAAGAGAGATTCATTATTACTACTTTTCACAACATAGTTAATCTGGCTGAGGATCTAATACTTTCCCTGAAATATTTATATGCATATGAGCCTTCACCTAACTGTAGCACCATAAAAATGCCTTGTACTGCTAAAGTGGAATTTCCCTGACATGTCTGTGAACATGCACATCTCCCTAAACCTACACGAGGGTTGTTTATACTCAATTACTCCATCAGCCAAGTTAAACTGCTGGACTGGATGAATTGGGACCATTGTTTCCTCCAGTTTCATGGTATCAAACAAAATAGTCACGAGAGTGAGAGAATTAACTCATGTGTAACTTCTCAGTGCCTGTTCTGATCACTGCCCCTCCAGATTATTTTTACATGTGTGGCACTGCACTGAATACACACTTCCCTAATACTGGCCTGCTTTTCATTTCAGACTTTAAGCACGAGTGCTGTTGGATTAAATTCAATTTATAGAGCTATGGACGTGAATGTTGCCAGGGCTGAAGTGCCAAGCTAACCAACAACATGTGACAGAAGTTAGCCCCACTGCAGCGTGCAGATCTGGCAGTGAAGGGGATTTGGGAACCTGCACAGAATGGAAATCTGAATTTTGTATTGCGAATACGGGAAACTCCCGCTGAGGAAACAGCTATTGGGAATAGAAAGATGGAATGAAATGCTCTATCCTTTTTTTTTTCTCCAACACTTCTAGACCCTTTTTCTCAGCTATCTGTTCAGTAATAATTTTTAGAGCTATATTTATCAGAAATGACAATGATCATGTTTTATCCCTTTAATACTGTTCGCACACAGTAGCAGTAAACTGCTATTTTAAATGCAGCAAAAAGCTTGGGGTTTGTTTGTTGTTGTTGTTTGTTTGGCTTTTTTTTATTGGTTGGGGGTATTTTTTCTAGTGATTTTCTGTGTTTAAATAAAGCAATTATAGATGTGCAAACTGAATTTTTTGTCAGCTCTATTTTCTGTGTGTGTGCTTGGTTTGGAGTACAGAGGAATAGCTGGGATATGACTTTGGAAACTTGCAGGAGCCATTTAAACTCCCCAGGAGCTGTTCCACAGCAGCGTCTCCCAGTGCCCTGTTGGTGTGAAGACAAGGATGGACACAACAAGGGATACAGTGGGTGTGTAATTCTACTCTCCAAAACCAGCCACAGAATCTTCCTCACTTAGCTCCTAATCCTAAAGGATGCATTTGTGCCAAAGAGCAAAGTCAAACAGGACATCCACACCTGAGTACCACCTTCTTTAGATGGGGCTGGGCAAAACTAGAAACCTTCTGCAGGCTGCTTTGCACTTTGAATAGCAGTGCCTGTGTCTCCACTATGTGTTTCACAGTCTGGGTGTCAGAGTGAGCCAGTTGGGTTTGCCCTGGCTGTCCTGGCCAAGAGAATGTGTTTTGTTTGCTCAGCCTCTGACCCAGCACAGGGCTGGTTTGGTGCACTTGGCTGTGCTGCTTGGGAAATGTGACCAGGTTTCATGTCAGAGTGAACATAGGAAGACACTTTGTCACCTAAAGCCATTTAAAACCCATTGGACACAAGTCTCCCTGCAGCCTCTTGGTGCTAAACCACTCCCTCTCTGGTGCTTAAACCTCCAAAACAAAGCCAGCTGATCCATCCTCCAAACCTGTCTTGTTCCATGTGAGCAGGTTTTTCTGATAAGGTAAATTACAGAACAAAGGGAAAAGCACTGCTTCTGCCCTCCCTCCCCCCTTTAATTATCAGTGGCTGGAGACACAATTAATTTTGGAATTAAGACTGTCTGCTTTCATAAAAACATATCCTTCCTTGTCTGGCTACATTTGGGTTTTTTTTTTTTTTTCCCAACCAATGTTAACAATTATCTTCTGGGTCGCCTCTCAGCTGTCAATGGGCTGTCTGTGTGCCCCTCTGTTCCTGCAGTGTTTACAACAACTGGCTGTTTGTGACACAATGTGGCACAGCCAGGGAGAAAAAAAACAACCCCAAAATGCTTCAACAGGGCTGCAGAGGCTGATATGATGGAGTAATTACAGATGTCATACAACCTGATAGCATCTTTGAAACACAGGGCCTCCTAATGAGAATGATAACACTTGGAGCGATTGTTTCAAGCCTTGACTGTGGTATAATTATGTAAAGCAAGCCCCCAGCTCTGAGCTGACTAAACCCCTGACTAAAAGGCATTGATTTCACAAGCTTCAAACAAGTCTTAGAAAATGCCAGCATGACCCACTCTTCAAGATTCGAAGGGAAGGCATTCAGGAAGAAGATGGTTCAGGAATGATGACATGGACAAGGATAAAGCTGCACCCATCAGAAAGGGCAGGGATTTCCTGCTATAAAATGTGTTCACCACGGTGGAGATTGGAGTTCTTCCCACAAAGTCTCTGCTCAGACTGGAAGAAACAACACCTAAGGCAGCTGGGGGTAGGAGGATTTGGCCTCCATGAGGTCCCTGATCTTCCCCTGAGAGCACCCCAGGGCTGCCACCGCAGCCTAATCCTTGCAAAAAGATCCAAAAATGAAGGCTGGGACTGGAATCGTAAGTGTCCAAGTAAATTAGAGGTGTTCTGTACATTGCAACATGAGACAGGCTCACACCAGGATGCTGTTGATGAAAATACAATAAATAACCCAATACCTTTGGGATGGATTGGCCAGCCAATCCACTTCTCTCCTGTTTCAATCTCAGAAATGCCCCTGCTCTGGTCTAGTCCTGCCTGTCTGGACTGCAACCTTAGGGACAATTTTTTCCCTTTGGATCTGGACATAGGCAGAAACATTTTCAGAAGAAATACAAATAAAAAGTACATTTAGGCCAGGAACTGAAGCAATGCAGATCTCAAAATGATAATTCCACTTCTCCTAGAAAATGAGCACTTGGCTGACCCAGGAATCTCATAAATTTCTGGGCCAGGGATCCTGCTAGCCAGCACGTGCTGTTACCAGACTACAACATCAGAATATCAGTCCTCAGTTTCACTTTCTGATATGGTGATTAGGTGCAGTCTCCTTGCCTGTAAAACAAAACCTCTAGATACACTGGCTCATTCAATGTATCTCATTATTTTATGATCCTACTTTCCTTCCTTTCTGTTTCCTCATATTTGCGTTTCTAATGATGCATTATTCTTAGCTCCATTTTAAATTTTTGAGTTTCTCTTTTTTTCTTCTAAATCCCTATGTGCTTGTGAACAACCCAAAGGCAAGTTAAAAGCAGAAAGGAATTTGGTAATGTAAATGTAGCCACTGTCCTCCTTCAAAAAGAGCAGATTTTTTACACTGTGGCCAACATCTTTCAAAATAATTTTATTTTTCCTTACAGTTCTGTTGTATTCTGCCAAAACCCCCTCTGTCACAGGTAAAACAATGTATTTTTTATTGCTTATCTACTGAAATGCATTTTTTGTGTTTTTCTTTCTCTTTTTTTTACACTTTAGCATCTTAACTACAAAGTGTAAGGCTTGATTAAACAAGACACCACTCAGTTTTTATAAGGGAGTTGGGATACTCTGGTCATGGAGTAGTTTACAGATATAACTGAAGGTTTTAGTATGACCATCCACCACAGTAATGAAACTTTTTTTTTTTTTTAATAAAGTGATAAAAGCCAAAATCAGCAAGCAGGAAGAAGGGCTCAATATGTTAAACTCAGAAGGCCTAAGAAACACGTAAAATTATAAGGACATTTGCCTTCCATAAGCTATTGCACATAAAGGACATACAGAAAGGTGAAAGAATTTGATGTTTCCATCAGGAATTTTTAGGTCAAGGAATCCATTCAGAAGCTGTCCAACAGGAGCATCTGAAACAGGTTGTTTCATTCAGTACCCTACTGAATGGTGTTCTCTGCTACTAAAACTTTCAATTATACCTGGTTTGGCCCAATCAGAGTAGCCCAACTCACTCAGATACTACTCCCTGAGTAGTATATTTTTTAATCCAGCCTTACATTTTGTAGTTAAGTCACTAAAGTGCAGGTAGAAATAAAATAAAAGCACAAAAAAAATGCCGGCCAGCAGTAAAAACAAAAACAAAAACCCCAAAAGCAAAAAAAACCAAACAAACAAAAAATCAAAAACAAAACAAACAAACAAACAAAAAATCCCAAACAAAACAACCCAAAACAAAACAAAAAAACAGGCATGCTAAAAATACAGCATTTTATATTGAACCATACCTTACAATAAATGGAGGCTTATAAATGCCAAGCTGAAAGAGAATAATGCCTTGCTTTGAAATCAGAGTTTAATTCACCCAAGGGAGAACATAAAAATTGGGCACATTCCTTCTGCAACTGATGATAAGCTCTCATTACTTCAGGCTGTCTTCCAGGCCCTAGCCTGAAGCAGAGCAAAACAATGAGGGAAAAAGTGTAACTTCATAAAAGTATCTGACCCTGTATCTGTAGTAACAAGAAATCACATCTAGCTGCTGGAGATGTTCCTTCTGGTGAGTAAAATACAACACAACCACTCTTTCCATATGGTAAAATGAATTATTCTCAGCTATTGCAGTTGTGTACTGATGTAACTCACTGCTGTCACAGATTCTTGGCAGCAGGGTTGGCAAAATGTGATCAAGCTCAACGACAAGTACCTGTCAAACAAAGGACACGGGTTTGCCTGGCTAAGTGGGATGTAAATTCCCAGCCTGAAAGAGAGGAAAATTCTTCTTCAGTATCAGGTCTTCAGCATGAGGAATTACCTGGGCAAAAGAGAGTCTCTGTGACTGGAGGGAATATTTACACAAAACAGACTTCTGGGATGTGCAGCACCAGGGTACAGATTTGGGATTTGCACATGGAGATCAGCTCAGGGAATGGAGGACAAGGCCAGGGAAAGAATCCTGCTTTAGCCCCAGGAGTGTAGGAAAGGATGGAAGAACTGCTCTTGTGCTTCCCCTGCATGTCTGAGCTGCAGCCTCTGAGCCTCCAACAGACAGAGAACAAGGAGGGTTTACAAAACTCAGTGAGATGACACAATTATTTAAGACTAGGAAGGAAATCAAGGCCAAGTCAAGGTCAATCATGACTGCAGCAGAGGTGAAGGAAAATCTCACTGCAATCCTTGAAGCAGCAGCTTGGCCAGGCCAGGAGGATTAACAACCCCAGGTTCTGCAAAAGCATAATCAGATCTTTGAGAATCAAAGTGTTCAGCACTTTTTTTTTTATCTTTTGGGCAAACTTTGTGAGCCAACAGCAGAGTTTTGAATAAATGAAGTTTACCTACACTATTTTCTAAAAGACCAATACACAAGAGCTGCAGTGGTTCATCCTGGATTTTACCAAAGGAGCTTCAGTTCAGGTCAATCTTTCAATTTTCAACTTTTAACATTCAGCCAAATGGTTGTGACTTAATAGGATCTGCAAGTTAAAATTAAAATCCTTCATGCTTGTCTGTTTCAGTTCTTATCCCACACTTCCTCCCTGGGCAGTACACTCCATTCCTGCTGCTGTATCCTGGATGCTTTCTCTGGTCTCCTTCAACTTGTGGCAACCTCTGCTTAACAAAGACCCAAACATGCCACAGTGAAACTCCTTGGAAATAGCTGAATATTCTCCCAAGTCTCCAAAGGACTTCAGTTCAGAGCCTTAGAGGAAGAAAAGAAACAGTGCATAAGCTCAGCAACTCAGAGCCTGGAGATGCATGGAAGACGTGCTAGAGCATATTCCAGGATCCAGCAAAAAGAACTGTAGAGGAAACCTAGAGGTGAAAGTCCAGATTCAAATACTTTTTTTGACACATTTTATTCCCTTACTTCAAATAACAAAAGGGATTTTGATACCTAATCAACCAAGAGATTAGAAATAATAAACAACTGCTGTGTTTGTACGTTATTTTAACTGCATGGAAAGGAAACAATTTCTGTTATTTAGCATAGGCCAGCACTTATAAAAAATTACTTATATGTGCTGTAACTACTGAGGACAACTCTGAAATACATTAGCAACAATAATTTCAATCACAGATCAACTGTGAATTTTTTCTTCGCTTTTTTATTTACGTTCCTTTTCCTCTTCCAGGCTTTTTCTTCCCTTCCCATTTTTTTTTTCCACCTCACATTTATATTCAAACAAGTTAGACAAATGTTTTAAACAATAAAATGCATAGCAAATTCAGTATCTGGCAGCTCCTTGTCGTTTTGCACAATGAACATACACTGTGTTTTCTACTGCAACCTGAAGGCTTTGCAGACTTGGGAATCACTATGCTTTTGTAAACCAATAAAAAGAAATACACATGTATTTTACAAAGGATTCAGTTGCTCTCTGAAAAGCTTATGACCAAAATAGTTTCCTGTTTTATACTCCCCAGCAAATTAAACAGAGATCAGAGTTACAAACTGAGAAATTCTGAGCCTGGCATTTCCAAAAATTTATTATCAAATAGTTCTTAAGTGGATATAAAACATTTAATATTCCCTGTGACTGCTGTGTAAGGAGAAGTTCAGCTAATTTGTTAGAAATTCTTATTTTAAGATTATTTAAGACTTCATAAACCTGATAAGAAAACAAGAGGGGTAAGATAATAAGTTTCTACCCTTGATTACTTTCCTGCTTTAGTGGGGTGCTCCCCCTGTGACCTGCACCAGAAATTTATCTGCAAGAGAGAGGAGCAGAGAGAAACTCAGGGTATTAAAGCTGATGTCTCCTTTGTCCAGACGCGTGCACAGGCTTAATCAACCCAGCCCAGCAGTCTGCCCCTTCCCTGGCAGAGCCAGCCGTGTCCCTGCCTGTGGCAGGATGGAGGTGGGATGGACTGATCCCTGCCTTTGCCACTGTCCCTGCAGTGCACACAGAGCGTCCATGAGCAGGATGGGTTTGAGTGCTGAGCCGTCCATCTCCACATCCCACATCAGTCCATCAGGACACATATTGTGGCAATGGAGGTTCTTGTGAAAATTTCCCAGTTCAGCTTTCACACAGTGACCTAAGAGGATTTTTTAAAGCAACACCTATTAGGCTTGCGCTATGAAAGCAGAGACTGTTCCAGGCCAGGATTTTCCTCAGGGGCAGAAGCCAAATAAAAACCTGTAACTGAATCTCCAGCATCCACTCTCCACCATGAAAAACCCCAGCAATGTTGCAGTTTGAAATTCAGGAAGAAAAACAGCATAATAAATAGCTCTGGGCTCAACGTGTCCTTGCTGAGGGTAATATTGGGCTCTCCCCTAAATAAAACCATCCCAAGAGGATGAAATGCTAGGACAGTAAATATTATGTTCTAAGAGGAGGAGAGGCAGACCTGCCAGCTGTCTTAAACTGAAATCCAGGAAAAATCCCACTTCTTCCCCCATCCCTATATAATTTAGTATTTCAAGACCCAAACAAGGAATCAAATTTATGCACAGGATGCAAAGAAAGGCACTGAAAAAAATGCATGACTGTGGAAAATTTTAAGTAGCTCATGTAATCTAGAATCAAACTCAAAAAATCTAGTTTCAGATTTATAAGTTTATGAAAATTCAAAGAATGAGAGAGATTACTAAAAAATTACAACAGTAAGAAAAATTTCAATTGTGTATCTGAAATGAAAACCCATTCCTTTATTATTTCCTTTAATCTGCTACAGTTCTCTGATAAAAATTGTAATAAAATACTGAATGGGAAAATTTGTTTTCAACAGATCTTTAATATGCTGTAAATAACTGGAAGTTTCCCTTTCATTTAATGGGAGAATATGGTTATGTGAGTGGCAATATTCTCAACCATAAAACATAAGGAGGGTCCTTAATTCAGGAAAAGCAAGATAAAGAAGGCTCCTGAGAATTCTAGACCATCACAAAAATCCAGACATAAAAGATATTGTTGACTCAAACATAAGGGACTAAAGTTAAGGAACAACAGGGGGTGTCTTGACCCCAGTGTTTAAATGGTGGGGGCAGATGGACAATCCCATCCTAACAAAATGTTCCTTAAAATTCTTTCTATTAAGATTTTTTAAAATAAAAAATTTAAAGGACAGTGAGACAAAATTATTAGTATGTTTTTAAATGTCTTTTATGACTTTTTGGGGTGTTGGTGCTTTTTCTCATACTCAGAGAAATATGCTTGCTAAATGGTGCCATTTTTAATGAACTATTATCATCACCCATGACAGCTGAGTGATGCATATTCCAGCAGTCTGAAGAAAGCAGGAGGTCATAGCATTTCACCTAAAATATTTTGAATTCCACATGATGCTGCATGTAAATAGCAAATATAGCCAGATATACACAAAGCACAAAGTCTGTCAGGTTTCTCTTAAATCTTTTTGACACAAAGTGAATTTTGAAGAATAAAAATAAGGGAAAAAACCCACTTAAAAAATAGGAAAATCAAACTTTCCCTACTTCTTGTTTTAAGTCTCAGTTGAGAGCTGAGAACTACAATTAACAAACTTCTTTCTGCCTGATCCTGCCGTTGGATAACAGTCTTGGGTTTGAGACACTGGAGTCTGTTACCCATAAAATGACATTGATCCAATTCTGAATTGCCAGAACTGAATCAGATGAGAAAGGACAAACATAAAAAAAAAAAAAAAAAAAAGCAAAAAAAAAAAAAAAAAAAAAAAACCAAAACCAAGAGAGCTCCAAGTTTCCAGTGTCAATAATTAGATGATCAGAAAGCTTCATTTTGAAAAACAAAGAAAATCATTTCTGATTAAAGAACAATGCTGTCACCTTGCTAACAGCCTTTCAAGAAATTAATCATGTGTAAGGAAGGAGAGATTATTTTCTTTCTAGACAAGAACTGGTGAGTCACCACTGCTGGGGCTTGCCAAGAAGCAATCACTACACTCATCCATCTGCTTTCTTTAGGATTTATTTCCACAGGAACATCACACATTTCACAGACCTGCTGCCTTTTGCACCTGAGCCACCTTTTTACCTTCTATTCCCTTTACTAACTGGCAAGTCTTTTTGTAACAGGTTCAAAGGACAGTGTGGAAAAGGCAGATTCCTTTCTTTGGATCCTCCCAAACCTTCCTCTGTGGAATCAAGGCACTTTTGCTCAGATCTGCATCACTCCACATCAGCCAGGATTTACGTCTGGCATGTCTGAAAGCTTTCTTGGGTATGAAAATCCTTCTTGAAAAAGAACAAACAAAAAGCAGGGAGAAAGCAAGCTCACTGGAGCAGTAGAAACTACCCAAGTAAAACAGGCTGAAAGCTGAGGTATGTGATTTAATTGGGGATGTATTTAGGCTAGCAGGAAATGCCACTGATAAGAAGCTAAGGACTAAATGGACAATGTCGTCTAAGGGATTTCAAATTCTTTGATGAGCCTATGAGGCAGAAGTCCCCTTACAGTCTGTGCTGCAACCAGAGTTAATTATGGATTTATACATGTGGAGAGAAGGCTTGATAGTTATCTGTAATAAGCCTAAATTGGAGAGAGACAACCTGAGGTCAGAGAAGTTATTAGTCTGCCACAGAGAACTTGTAATGAGGCCAGAAAATGATGTGTGTGTAAGAAACCTCAAACCCACCTCCCCTCCTTCCCAATTTGAGGTAGCCCTGCCTTAATCATCCTTCACTTGCAAAAATCAAGGCTTTCCCTTTTCATAATATCTGTTAAATTTACTTCCCCTTTTCCATACAGCATCCAGACTTAACAATCACTCTGTTACCCATGCTGTCACACACTCTCAAGGAGTCAGCTGAAAAGGCAGTTGGTTTCTGGAGCACAGGAATTTTTCAGGATATCACTGTGTTCTGAAAATGGAGATGGTCTCCCTTGTACAGGGAAAAAAGGTTTTTGCAGGCCAACAGCAACTCCTCACCCAGGAGAGCAGCCAGGATTTACCTGGCTGAGTCTCTGCAGCTCTGCCAGAGGATGGAGGTCACAGTCTGGGAGAATTCCAGCTCTGATGTGAAAGTGCTAGAAAAGCTCTGGAGATAGTGGATTGAATGCCAGCTTTCTGTTGTGTTGTCAGAAACACAAGGTACAAGTGAACAAATTATTCACCCTGGGGCTCTCTAACTTAATTTTCTGTCTGCATGTTAAATCAAATTAAATTCTTGCCTTTCCAAAAAGTTACTTTACTGCATTTCCAAAGGTGCAGCTTGATCAGCTGACTTTGATTTCACCAGAGACCTACATTGTACAGAGAGTGCCTGCCAAACTTGCACACACACACACAAAAGCATTTAAGTGCCTGTTCTAAAAGGAGAAAAAAAATAAAATCCAGTCTTCCTGGCTTAAAACGTCTGATACTCTCCACATTCTGAATGGGCAGTTTTCAAGGGAGAAATTTAAACAAAAACAGTGGTGACAGAGGAGGGCTCTCAGGCTGGGCTCAACACCATGCTCACAATCCAGGGAAGTGTGTGCAGGAATTGTCCTGTTCCCACCACCATGTACAGTACTGGGTGCTCACAACACACTGAGATTTTAGTCACGGCCATGCAAAATCCAGAAGTGCCAAGGCTTAGGTGACCTCTGAATGCTCAAAGCAATAGTGCCAATGAACTCTTCCTCTTGCCCAAAATGAAGGAATCGAGGCAGCATTCCATGCTGGACTTGGGGCTGCTGATATTGGGAACTGGGCTCCCCCTGCATGTCCAGCACTTCAGGGAACACCCAGCTGTGATCCCCGTGGCTCACTGAGCCCTTTTTGTCTGCCCTGCGTCTGCTCACAAGGGCTTTGATGATTGCCAACTGGAAGGGCTGGTTTTGTTAGAAAGCACAGAGGAGTGGAGTATAAAACTTCCTTTTGCAGATTCCCACTAATTGCTTCCCAGAGTTTTTCTCTCCAGAGGGAAAAGTGGTGCTTCTCTCTTTCCCTTTTAGTGAAGGCCATGATTTCAATTTAAGTTATGAGTGGGATAAAACCTATCTTTAAATAAGCTGGTGAGTAGAAATGTTTGAAGATCCTGGGTTTATGGATCAAAAGCTTCAGAGCCAGGAGACTGCAGTAATATGTGCTTCTATTAGAAACAGGTGTGCTGAATTTTAGGCAAAATACCCTTGTTTCCAATACCACTAGATACTAGAAATCAACCATTCATTTTTAGGTCATTGAGTTAAATGAGCACACTTGCTAAAGACATCATTCCTAACATGAAAGAACATTTTTTGGTAACCTATAAGCCCAGGATTTCATTTTCTTGTGGCTAGCTGCTCATGTAATGAGGGAGAATATCTTTTCCCTTCAGAAAATATCTAGGTCTGTGTAAGGTCTTCATCTGAGACTCACTTTAAATGTTGATTTCATCTGTGACTAAGAAATTCTACTAAGGCTTGTGCAAATCTGTTTCTAAGCCTTGCAATTCTCACGAGTGATAGCATTTTAAATGCAGTCAATTAAAGACCTTTCACCTTTCTTGTGAAAGATGTGATAAAAATGAGCAACAAAAATCAATTACCTACTTCAGCCTTTGATTCAGAAAAATCAGTGCTAAACTGCAGGTGTGTTCTGCATTTTGGACTGTGAATTTTTGGGTTTTTTGGATGGAAGAGATGCCAGTTGGATTACAAAGCACTTAACACATTTGCAAAGATGTCTGAATATTTTAGTGCCAGGAACCAACACTGGATTTTTACCAAGCTAAGCCTAAGTATACACATTGCTGCTCCTGATTTTTTTACTGGATCTGTAGTTCAAAACTCATCTGAATAATTCCAGTGCCAGGATGACCTTCTAATTCTCAGTTGCAGTAATGGAGCAAGAACAACCCCCCCCCCCCCAAAAAAAGGATATTTCAACAAAAAACATTTGTGCCAAGTAATGACCAGGCTTAGCTTTATTTAGTTTATGGTCCCTGATAAGGGACAGCCAATGGCACAGTAGTGATGTTACATGAGGCAACTCTTTCCCTAACTTCTTTTGGAGCAGTGATTTGCTTTCCTTCAATTTACCAATGGCTCCATAAGAAAAGAGGAAAGAAAAGCAACAAGAATTGTATTACAGCTGAGTGAGAATGGAAAACCTTAATTTCTATCATTGTGTTCTGAAAAGTTATGTACAGCCAGCCACCAGGTTTGTGGTAAATGCCCAATAACACTGATAGCAAGAGAGAGTCATTACTGCTATCCTGAACCAGAAATGCCAAAAACCAGCACACCCCAAAATAAGAATGGAATAAAAATTACAGATGAATTACAGAGCTCATCTGCCTTCATACACAGCTCCCTCATTTAATTCAGAAAAAAGTCAAAGTACAACTGGTGAGTCAAGTCTCTGACCTGACTTAAATCTTTGAGCTAATCTTGTGATTATGGCATTTCCTCCTGGCTGTTCTAATTTGTGAGTTATGATATCATGATTTTCCTATTATAAGCTGTTCTTTCAAAACACGTATTTGAATTAACAATAATATATAAAGTATCTTTATGTGTCTCCGAAAACAAAGATAAATCAGGAGAATATTCTACGGGATATATCTTCTGATTAAAAATACATTATTTGGCTTCTAGGATAATATCCTAGGTATTGGAACATTAAGAAAACAATGGGGATGTTCTGATGGCTCCAGGAGAGCCATTCACTACTTTTGTTACATTAATTTATCCTGGTCAGACCTGGTACCAGTTCACAGTGGCTACAGAACCCACAATCACTTTCCAAAATAAGCACCATATCCTCCATAGCACCTGAGTAAATCTGAATGGCTCCTATTGACTGCTGCTTTTCTTAACTTTGTAAAAGATCACTGCTTCAGAAGTCCTGGAGTGAACCACAGAATCATGAATATTTGGGAGGGATGGACAGAGATCATCTAGTCCAGGCTCCTGTTCAAAGCACAGCCATCCCAGGCCAGATAACTCAAGGCTTGGTCTCACCAAGTTGTGCATCTCTCTAAGGATGAAGAGTCCCCACTCTCCCACCACCAGCTGTCCCATCCCCTCATGACCACAAAACATTTCTCTGTATCCACCCAACATTTCCCATAGCCCAGTTTGCATCTCCTGCTGCCCTGATCTGTCACAGGAATGAAATCTTTTCTACATCCTCCCATCAGGTGGCTGCAGACAGCAGCAAGGTTTCCCCTGAGCCTTCCCTTTTTATTCCCCAGTGCCCAGGATATGTCAGGTACCCCGGTGGCACATCTGGGTGTTAGAAACCCCTTTGAAAATGCATCATTATTCACTGTTACACAGCAGAAAGTGCAAGCTGTAATGCTTACAATGAGCTCAAAAACAACTGCACCCCCTGCCCTCAACTGAGCAGGGAACTGAGCCACACAGACCATGCAGGTGAACCTTCATCCAGCCTCAGCTCAGGAAAAACAGCCTCACTGCTAATGGAGAACCCATAACCAACTGAGGGGACACATCCTAACCCAGCAGGAGCTTCTCTTTTACAGGATGGTTTTTATTTATCAAGTACAAAATGGAGATTTTTAGAGATAAAATACAGTGGATACACAGGTGTCCAATAATCATATTAGAAACATGCTGAGAAAGCCTATAAAACCCCAGTTATTTGCTATTGCTGAAACTCTCTCTCAACCCCAGTCTTCACTAATGTAGCTCAATCACATCAAAGCTTCTAAATATGCAACCCTGCATGAGATCTCAGAAATTAACAGCAATATGAGCAACCTCTTAATGGCCCAGCTGGTGTTCTTGGTCAAAATACCTATTACATAATTAGCTGTTTTGCTTTATAGATAGAAATTAATATTCTAACTTCCTACAAAACCTCATAGATAAACACTTCCCTCAAACTATTAATATTTAGTAGTAGTGTTGTTGAAGACCTTGGGAGTTCCACACATCAAGTTCTCAATTTAAAAACAAACCAACAGTCAAACAATCCGTAACAGTGGAGAAACCATCCCTGGTTTATGCTAAATAAAATTGCGTTTCTAAAATTTAAACAAGACTTTTTGTTTCTGTGGAATGGAGACAAAATGGTGCTTATTAGCACTTTGGTCACTTGTTTTGATGTTGCCAGCATCTTCCCAGGACATGAATAATTAACAGTGGGACACTCAGAGAGACTTGGATCACTTTCACTATTTCGGCAGAATAATGCCAGAAGCCTTTTAGATATTGAAGATTATCATTATTATAGCCTGTCTTCCTAACGAGTAATTGATCTTCAGACTGTAACAAAGTGATCACAGTCTCAGATTTTAGGAGAAAGAGCTTGATCAGTATTTATGCACTTTAATAGGCACTTTTAAGATCACCTCCAATGTGGTGTGATTTGCCAGCTGCTGCATTACAAATGCCACACTCACATCAGCTGTATCAGACAGATTCAACACTTGATTTTAAAATCCTCTTCTAAATATGCACTTTAATGAAACTGTCCAACCTGTTTATTTATTTCTTATCACTGATTCAGAATTAAACAATTCAGATTTCAAAATGTTGAAGTCAAAAGACCATGTTTTCTTTCTTACAGATATTCAAGCAGAATTTTTTTTTCTAGCCATACAACACGGATTCAAAAACACCTCGAACAGAGTACCTTTATACAAACAGTTTTGGCCAATGACTTTAGGTCATTAAGAGCTAGCTCATGTTAATTTCCAAACTACAGAGAAATGTTATGTATTTAAGAAACTTAAATGCTTAATAGCTCGGTCTTTGACAATTTAGCAATCATTTGGTCAATTATTGCATAGGGTTTAAATGCCTTTAATGATATCATGCTCTTCATGAAAAATCATTTAATCCAGTTGAACAGCAAATTCAGCTTTTCCTGATGAGGGTCACAATTCAGTACCATTCTTCTCCATTTTTTTTTTTTCTCTTTATCAAAGACAGTCCAGCTATACAACTCCCAAAGCATATACTTTTCACAGAGTGCAGATTTCCTTGGGAATGGAATGTGAAATATTTGGAGGTTTCTTGCACATTGAAGTATGATAAGAATTTCTGGTCTCATTGCTGGAAAGCAGTGAGTGCTCAAACAAACAAACAAAAAAAATAGTATTTTATAAAATAAATGTTAATTCCAGGGGCCTGTTCGGCTGTTATCAACAAGGATGCACCTTCTTTGATAAAGTGTGGTTCCAGCACCACAACGTAGCAAGTCCCCTAAGTTAGAACCATGAAGTCATAGATCCACAGGATGGTTTGGGCTGGAAGGGACCTCAAAGATCATCCAGTTCCACCCCTTGCCATGGGCAGGGGGACTTCCCACTATCCCAGGTTGCTCTAAGCCCTGTCCAGCCCTGAACCCTGGCTGGATTAGACAACATTACACCTGTCCCACAGCCCCAGAACAGCCTCACTGAACTGCACCTTACAGCATCACCCTGCAGGCTGCAGCAGCAGAGCTCTCTGGAACAGATTTCCCAGTCCCACCTCTCAGACTGGGTCGAGTTGCTTGGCTGGGCCTTGCACACTTAACGCTCAGTATTTCTCAGGATGGAGATTACACACCTCACACACCTTCAGACACCTCTCCCTCTCTCATGGGAAGTATTTTCCCTTCCAAATATTTGTAAATCCCTTTGGCTGCAAGTTGTGCCTGCTGTGCACCTCCAGGAGTGTTTGGCCCTCCACGCACTGTGAATTCTCTTAGTGTTCTGAACAACTGCTGGTCAGCAGCAAAAGTGACCCTTACATATCCAACGCTGTTCAAGTTACTGCTGAGACAACCACCACACATGTGTTATCAAATGGGACATTCAGTGATATTTGCACTCTGGTCATGAACCAAGATGCTGTAAACTATGAGCAACCTGATATCACTGGATGCAGGCACTACTCAGGCTGAAAACTGATTCCTCTTAAATCAAGTTTTTCAAAAGACTATTTTTAGTGCAACAATTCTGTGAAATTAGCTCAGTAAAAAAGTTAGTCTGCTTAAATATAACTTTGTTTGACACGAGCACACTGAGGTCACACCCAGATCTCTATAAACATCTGAGTGTTTGAGGGGTATGAACAGCAAGATATAGGAGTTTCCACAATAATTGAATACTGACAAAACCATTTATTATGAACATCAACTGTAGAGACAGACACAGGAATGTGGCTTTTGCACTCTTCAAAAAAGGACCTGCCACTGGACCAGCATGAATATAAAACTAAAGCTTCAGAGTAAGGGATGCCAGACTCATTGTCAGCTTCACTTTAGTGGATCTTCAGTACCTTCCATTAATGTTTCCTTTTTTCAGGATATATGTCTTCAGATAGATGTTCTTTAGCTTTTTCACTTAACAGATGTATTTCTATCATTCCAGCCACGTCTTGTTTTGTGTATGCAGTAATGAGAGGTCATGAGTGCACTATAAAACAGATCCCTCAGGTCAGGAGGCCCTGAAAAAAGGCAAATATTGCTAAAGGCAACATCCCCTTAACTGCTGAGTGAGGGGAACTAGAAAAACACCACATTGTGCTCATCAGAATATTTTTGCCTCCAACAGCTGGAACTTTTCAATAGAACTATTGCTGGAAGAGAGTGCCACAGTAATGTTTTTATCAGTTTACATGGACAGCTACTCATACAAACCACGATCAGGCTGCTGTAGGTGTGCTGGCAAGAGATTAGTGGGAGCAGCTGGAATTTGAGAAACACACTCCTGTGGCCAGCTGTTTGAGTCAGACATTTTGGGCTCTTTAGCTGGTCTATGACACATTTGCTTCTTTTTGTTTAAGCGAATGATAGCTTCTGTTACAGTATTAAAAAAAACCCCAAATTATAATAAGGTCTGACAGTTAATTTAATAAAGCAATGACTGGCTTTGACAAATGGCTAAAGCAGTTTATCTTCAGGAATGCTTCATCACCCTAGAAACATAAAAGAAAAGAACATTGTATTTTTTCTGATTCTATCCAATAAATTTTGTGGGGAATTAAACGTTCTTGCTGTCTCCTATAGCACATGCAATTTTCTTAGGAATTTAGTTTTAGATTTAGTTCCAATCACCAGGTGTTTTCCAGGGAATTATGAATCAGGCATCCAAGCAGCAGTAACAAAAATCATTACTGACCCTCTTTCTGCAGTCAGCAGCAAGGACTCCTCCTATGCCAAGACTGCAGTATATAACTGTGGTTAAGGTCCTGCACTAATTTACTGCTTTGTGCCCTGAATGAAATTTGGCACCCTTTTGCAAAAAGACCCTTTATGATCTACTGAAGGTTGCCCAAAATTTTTGTCTTGCCCTAGTCAGAGATCACACATCAAAATCAAATACATGATAGGCAGGAAAAAGGCCAAAAGCTTAATGAGGTTATGCTCCCAGATTGCCACTAGGAAGGATGTGCAGTGTGACTTCCACATGAGCTTTTCCAAAGCAAGCCACGACACTGGACTCAGTGAGAATCCTCAGTGAGATCAGAGAGAAGGAAAACAGTACCCAACTCCACTTGCTTTATTCAGCAGTGCTGAATGCAGTTTGCTGGATGCGGCAGGAATCTTAGCAGGACAATCCTGAGCGCCCTTCTAAAAGACAGGTCTGAACTACTGGCCCTTGAGGAATCTCAGCACCCAAAAAAAGTTAAAGGAGGAGCCAAAATACCATGATACAGTGTTGCGGTGCGTTTTGAGAGACAGAGCATACCATTTACATAAAATGGAATACAACAATATAGCAATCATATTCAAGACTGAATCACAAAATATAAACTTCAGACAGCATTCATATCACCTTGTGGAGGTGATTAATTTAGGTATCACAGCAACCAAGATTTAGGGTTATCTCAGCCCTAGCAGAAGATTTCAAAGAAATGATCAAAACAGTCTGGAGTAATTTCGTCACCTCTGGCAGACATTATCCAGTCATTTGCCACTGGGGCTGAGCTCTCACTTGATAATGAAGAGGATATTTTTGAACAGCTAACTCTGCTTTCCTGCAAAACAAACACCTTCTTCAAACACCAGCTGATTCTCACAACTCCTTAAAATTACATAAAGCCATTTGATGATGGTAGGAGAGCTGCTGCCAGTGTTTTAGGAAGTCCTGGAGATAACCAGCATTGGTATTTGTGCCAGTTCTGCCAGTGTGGCTGGGAATGCCACGTGAAAGCTTTGCTCCCCTCTCAGGTCCCACAATCCAGGGCACAGGTTGGTGCTGAGATGTTTGTGAAGACAACCACAAACTACATGTCAGAGCCACTGCAGAAACATGATCCAGCAGTGCCTGAGCCCTGCAGGGAAAGGCACCTGGTTTTGTCAAGTAACATCCATCCGTCTTGGAGGGAAAGGTTTTACAAAGGAAAGGCACAAAATCATGTCCAGCACAGACACAGGAGTAAAATTCTTACAGATCTGTCATGTCTTGAATACTGACACATCACCTAAGCACCAAGTAGGTGGAAGTTTCCTCCACTGTCTCTTTGGAGTCACTGAAACATGACCTGTGGGAGGTGAATTTGATCCAACTGGCCCAAGTCAGCAGCAGCTTCATCCACTGCCACTGCAGACATCAAAATCACCTCTTTATTTTACTGCAGGTGCACAGAGATTTGTTTGTGCCTACCCCTGTTTGGAAAAAGATAAGACAGCATGAAAGGCACAAACAACCAACCAAAAAAAACCCCAAATAAAAAACAACACTCCCCCAAATCTGTTCTTGTATTTTTAAAAAACCTTTAACTATAAACAAACATCAGTAAGTTTGTTGTGTTTCTGTGATCCTGAGAAGCAACGTCTATGTTCCACAGTGTTTTCCCAAGCATCTGTATTGTAAAGATGTTTCCTTTGAATATACACAGAGAGATCAGAAGGGCTGCTGCAGCATTCCCATGGGAATGTTTAAACTTGTGAAACAAATGTTTTCACTGGCTGCGCTAAATTGCAGTTTAACTCTTTTTTTTTTTTTTTTTAAACCAAGTGCAATTTCCAGCCCACATTATTACTGCTGCTTTGTCAAAAATATGTGATTTCAAGAGAATTGCTCCTAAGGGTTTGCAGTTAATGACTGAGGGACATACAGCAGCATTGTTATTTGTTCACAGATGGATAACTCGAAATGCTAGCAGTAGTTCAATGTTTAAACAAACAACTTCTAGAAGTAATTGACTGTTCAATCGCTTTTGCTTCTGGATTGTATCAACTCTCTCATTTCTTCTCAGTTTTTCTGCCTGTCTTCAGAGGCCCTGCTGGTAGTGGATTTGTTCTTCCCCTCAGAAGTCCTGAGGCACTTGTATCCATTATCATCATCAGTCAGACTAATAATTTTTTATGGCTTTGCTGGCAACCCATATTATCATATTCAAGTATTATCACCATCTGTAAATACCAGCTCTTATTCATGTTTTACTTAGAAGAAAAACCAATACCTTTCTTGAAAAGACAACCCAATTTTTAGCCCTGTGCCATAAGAAAACTAAAGTGATTGTAATATCTGCATAATTTTACACCTTTGTTGGCCTTCCATCTTAGTATATCTGAGATGGACTTTTATAACCACTTTGACAGAGGAGCAATGATCACAATTATGCTTTGTTCTAATAAACCTACTGAATATAGAACCAGCAAAGATGAAAAAAAGGGAGCCCCCATCAGTGGTGCCCCACAAACAGGAAAGACTGCAATATAAACTTCTATTTTATTACACACCAGAGAATGGAAGTACACAAGAGGCTCTGCAATATCCCAGCTGTGGGAAAAGCTTCAGTTGGAACTTAGATTTCACTGGACATCAGAGAGTCCAGCCATAAAACTCAAATCCATAGGAAGCCAAGCTTCATTGGTTGCACTCCCCACAGACAATATGTTGGGAAATAGGTATTTAGCAGAGATTTGATCTCATGTTCATGTCCTCTGCTGTGTACATGCAAATGCCAGTAAATGCAGCCAGCACACACACAGCCTGCAGGAGATACTGTCTGTCTGCAAGAACAAAGCACTGCAGATCAGGAAGCTCTGGCACCCTTCCTGACTCTTTCACCAGGCTCCAATGTGTGATCTCAGGAAAAAATCAAAACATTCCCATGGGTCAGGCTTCCTCTAGCCATATATATTTATGTTTATACAGTACTTGTGATTCCCAGCTAGAAGGTGGTCTGTGAAAGCTTGTGAGGAAGTTTGGAACTGCTGTTAAAGTTGCTCATTTTCCTACACACCACACCTGACTCTGTACTAAAGGGTTAATTGTTATTTCTACAGTAACTTCTTCAGCTATAGAAGACCTCTCTCAAATAGAAACCAAAACAATAATTTCTGAACCACTCTCTCCAACCCCAGTGAGAGGAGCCACCCAATTAAAACGCAATGCAATTTTACAGACTATGAAAGCATAACAACATATTAAAAGCCACACAGACATCTTTTACTATAAAGGCAAAACATTGTACAAGAGTCAGATTTTTGACAATAACTCAGTTGGGGAAAAAAAAAAAGAAAAAAAGGGTTTTCAGAATTTTTTTTTTCTTCTTCTGAGGCAGCGGTCCAAAAGGAACAAATTCTACATCTCAAGAATCATTTAAAGCAACCGTTTTACCCTGCCAATCAAGGCCACAAGACCCAAAATTAATACCATCTCTAAACTCAAAAACAGCAGGTCCCGGATACCTTAAAACACCTCTTTGTGCTAAAGACTTTTCCTGAAGGCCAATTTTGAAAGCAAACTGCTCACTTTTCTCCAGGGAGCCAACATAAAGAAGGCAGAGGGGTCATTGGATCCCAGCCCCCAGTGCAGGGAGGCTATGGAGCACAGTGGTGGAGCAGGGCTGCAAGCCCAGCTAAGGAAGAGGTGATGCCTTGGAGTGGCTACCTAGAACAGGGGCTAGACAGAGCTAAGGGAATAAAGTGGGTATTTATAAAGGCCTTCAATAGGTACACCTGGGGCAGCCAAAAGCCTGAAGAGGCTACACCCCAGATGGACAATGGTCAGGAGATTTTCAGACAGATGTAAGTTTGGTCTGTTTGCATATCAGGGGTTAATTCTCCAATTACAGCTTCAGGTAATGAAGTCATGTACCCCCTTTGCTCACTTTTGTTTCCACTTTTCGGGGTCTGAGGCAGAGGGTGTTCTTAGTTCTCAGGCCTGGAAGGATTGCTTTGCCTGACCAAAATGTGAAGAGAGCTTACCAACACTCCACATGGAGTTCAGAGTTATACACTAATGCAGTACTGGATCTGAAAATAACAAAGCTAAAACCTAAGGCATCAGAAGGACAGCAAGAGATTTGAAAATAACAAAGCTAAAACTTAAGGTCTCAGAAGGACAGCAAGGAACCACAGTGCATGCTGCCTGTGAGAGGTCATCCCAGGATACATGGGGAAGCCTGTGCAGGCTGCTCTGTGGGGAGAGGCATCTTTGCAGCTCTGACACACGGTTTTCCATGGAAAGGGTGTGGCCAAGGATAACACCACATTTCTTAAGTTAGCTCACTGCCTCTCAGCAGAGCCCTTTCAGAGAGTGGGAAGAGGCAGGAAGAGAAAAGCAACTGACTTGTTCCTCTTTCTCTTCCTCTGTCCCTTCCAACCCCCCATTCCACGATCACCATAACACCAATTTATAAGCTGCAGTAAACAAGAAGGCAGGAAATAGGCTCAGAGGCATGTCCACTCCATCTGTCTCTTCTCCAGGCACCGTGGATGGAAGCTCATAATTAACAGGAAGTGTTTCAGTGTTATGACTAGGCCAGAAAAAGCAAGGGTTTACCTAAAGTAACACTGTTTAAGCCACTATTAATACAGCACATAGCCCTTTAATGAGGTAATCTCTGGCCAGCAGAGCCCTTCTCTGTGTGCCCCCAGACTGACGTCTGACCTCAGCAGCCACCAGAGGGGCAAACAAAGAGTCCATGGCAACATGGCCAGTAACACAGCAGCCCCACTGCTCGTGCTGGGCCTTTATTGACACAGCTTAGGCCGCAGCTGACTTCCACCCCAGGAGCTGCAACAACAAAGCAGGCCCGGCCCAGACACGGCCTGAATGGCTGTTATCACAGAGCCCTGGCACCGAAGAATGGCTCCAACAGGCCATCAGAATGATCCCTTCTGCCAGTGGTAAGGCATCTGCCCGGCTCCAGGCTGATGTTATGACTGGGTATTGTTGGTCCTTCGGGAATCGCCCACTGGTACCGTGTGAACAAAGCCATGGGTCTTTCCATGGCACTGGGCAAGCGCCCCGCCCAGGGATGGGCCTTTGTATAAAAGTGAGAATTGATGTGCTGAAATGTCCCCAAAGCCCTTCATCATATTTTACTGCGTGGGGCCAGTGCATAATCAGAGGAGAATGCCAGCAAAACCCAAGGAGTCTGCTGAGGCAGCAAGTGCTAATGCAATTTTTTACCACAACATATAAATAACCCCCCAAGTTTCTCTTGTAAGCATATGTGGTAAAAGGAGCATGCAAAGCTTTTATCACGCAACTCTTGTGTTGCTTTAGAATGGTTAATCAAATAAAAACTTCCAGAGCTCTGACTTATGAAAATCTACACCCTACATTTGCTTTGGCAGTTGGACACCAATATTATGTTACTAAAGCAATGGAGCTTTAATACAAAAATGAGCGAACTGAGGGAATTGTGCTAAGAGAGGAAAGAGAACAAGATGGAGTTAAATTCCCAGAACATGATTAGACAGATCCACTGTTCTGCCCTTCTCTTCAGGAAGGTCTCCAGATCTCTCTATCAGTATGAGAACATCTATGTGTAAATAAACACAGCGCAGAAGTGCTTACAAATTAACATTTCATCTCCACCTCATCCAGCTATGTCTGCCTTTACTACAAATTGCTGCCTGTGGGCTGAAGGAAACCCCTCAAATGCCTGCCTGCATCACACATATGCTCTCCACACTGTGCCTGAATTTCAACATCCATTGTGAATATTCAAACTTCCTTTCTTCATTGAGAGGTTTGGCTATTTTGAACACACATCAATATAACTTTTTTGCAGTAATGTCAAATAAAGCTTTATTTTCTGTCACAATTTTAAGGTGATTTGGATACCAGGAAAACCAGAAAAAAAGTTAAATTTTTCATTGAGAGTTTCTGGAGGCCAAGGGAATATTTACTTGTATTTCTCTTTCTATCAACATTCATATATTCTTTTATATTTTAAACAAAAGTATCTCATTTCAATCTACTGAGCTGACACAGAACACTTCAGCTGAGTTAATCTCAACATTAAAATGTATTTCCCATTGAGAAGAGAAAAGAAGTTCCAGTTAAGATCTCACTTATGTTAGGCTTTCTGTATCTCCCATAATAAATTCCAGTTGTGTAACTCTATGATGAGTTGCACAAGACTGACCATGTTATGTTACAACCAAGACTGGCTAAAGGAAAACTGTTATTTTATGCCAGAATTAGCCCTCTGGTCAGCTCAGGCTTCAGGAAACAAAAGCAGCTTGGATTTCAGGCCTTGGAGGGAAATGTACTGCTTGGAAAAAGCAGGTATATTAAGTTGTTTTAAAACTAAATGTTTGCAATGTAGTCAATGGAATTCTAATGGGCACCAAACTGACCTGAAACAATATACTGCAATTTGGGTTTCCTGCTGTGTTTTGGCAATATTTCAGGCTCTCACATGGAAAAAGTAGATTTTGTAGACACTGGATTTTCCACTAGACAATGGTTCTCCTACAGGTCCTGTCAGTAACTGAAATTATTCAATATTTCAGTGTGTGCAAGACCTTTTCTCCCCCTCACTCCTCCTGCCCCCGGCTACACACACAAAAAAGGGCCAAGCCAGCAAATGGGAAGAGTAAAAGAAATTT
The DNA here is from genome assembly GCF_017590135.1 of Pyrgilauda ruficollis. Taxonomy (NCBI): domain Eukaryota; kingdom Metazoa; phylum Chordata; class Aves; order Passeriformes; family Passeridae; genus Pyrgilauda; species Pyrgilauda ruficollis. Next base: position 2,433,408 of record NW_024529155.1, on the reverse strand, counting down.
AAATTACACCAGACACTACTTGGCTTCCTTGGATATCTCAATTCTATTTTCAGGGCCCCTGCAGTAATAATTTCTTCCTCCAGTTAACTCGTTAACGAGCAGACACAGACAAACCCTCATCACATCAGGCTCCAAGGGAATTCACCAGCCACTCATCCAGAATCTATTCTTCTTCTGCAAATGCCTTCTTCTTTTCTGGACATCTCAAAGTGGGAATGCCACTGGCCATGAAGAGACATGACTGATGAGCTGTCAGTTCATTATTAACCTTTGCTTGATGGGAGCTGAGAGAATCTGGCCTTGGTCAGCTCACAAAGTGGGAACTAAACTCAGTCCAGCTCATTCCTATGTGTCATATCCCACAGAAACCAGGAATTTAACTTCTAGACTATTAATTCTGTTACCTTTTTTTTTTTAAATTTTCATGGGGTATCAGAAGCTCAGCTTCCCAACCAGTAAGAGAACCTTGAAAAGCTGAGGCAAATGCAAATGCCACTGAGAGGTTCAGTTCCTGCATTCACTGATGACAGGAAATCTGTTTTAGTAAATAACCTGCTCCTAGATCACAGTCTGCAGCAGTGGAATTAACTCTTCAAAATACCTCAGGTTACAGGTGTAAGTGTTGAAGCAGTCTGACACACAGGGGTTAAGGTACCAAAAAATGAAATTACACTTCTCTTTCCCTTTGCCTCCCCTCTCTCCACTTCCACACAGAGGTTTAAAGCAACTCTTGGCCCAGAAACAGCAGAGAAAAAGGAGATTCACCTTTCACATCTCCAAAAAACCTATCAATAGCAAAAATTTGAAAATGACAAAAGTCAAAACAGCAGCACCTCTCATGTAGACTGTTCAAAGCACCAATGAGCATACCCTTAAGTCAAATCCTTAAGCTTTACCCAGATGTCCCTTACACAGCAGATGACTCCTTCCAACACCATAACTCAGAAGGGGCTGGAAGGCAAAATTTCAGCTTGGTGGCAAACAGAGCATAACAACAAACAGCTAAAATCCAGTTCAACCCCTCAAGAAATTCTTTACCTCCTCAAGAGTGAGGTTCATGCTTTATCTCAAATTAACTTTAACCATTCTTCTAAACTTCTTTTTCTTCAATTCCCTCACTAGACATCATATCCAGCTTGCCTAACACAAGGGAGAAACATCCTAAGCCAAAGCAATAATATGAAAATATTATGGTTGAGTAGCTCAGTTTCCAAGTGACATAAATTGGCAGTAGCTGTTGGGATTGTTGGAAAATGTAATAAAAAAAAAAATTTATTGTGCCAAAAAACCCCTATGCCTGGAATCATATAACACTGTCCCACTGATACTAGTACACAGAAAGCAGAAAAACAGAGAAAACAAGAAAATTCTGCCCAAGGGTTCTAAAAATATAATTGATTTGAAGTGTTTTGGTTCCTGAGTGCCCAGCAGGATACTCCCAAAACGTGCTCTGGAAATCTGCATATTCCTAAAGGCTGTAAATCTTCACAAGGGTGCACTTCAAGACAGGTTTATGCTTCTGAAAGAACTTGATTTTAAGCACAGCCTTGCCTAATTAATATCAATTAATATTAATTAATATTCATAAATGTGAAAGAAAGTAAAAGTTGTTGATAGTGGTTTTTTTTTTCCAAGTGCAGGGTGGCTATGCTAGAAACACACACACATACACACAAAGAATAAAGAGCAGTGTTGAGATCCTTCTGCCAATTCTTTCCCCTCATGCTGACTTCCCCAACAAATATCTGACAGGCTTTGAAATAATACTAATAATAATAATTTTATAAACCAAAAAATTAATATCCACTAGAACTACACAGAAAATTGTGAAACAGGAACACAAAAGTAGCTAAACCAGAGAGAGAGAAACAAAAATATATTCTCTATAGCTGCTGTATTCTTGCTCCATTCATGGGTTTAATTAAATTGCTGACTTTAAGTACCAGTAAACTTTCTTGTTTTTTGGTGTATTTTTTTTTTTTGGTTTTTTTTTTTTTTTTTTTTTTTTTTTTTTTTTTTTTTTTTTTTTTGGGGGGGTGTGGTTTTTTTTGCCTTGTTTTGGTTTTTTTTTTTTTATGGGAAATTGAGGGTTGTATTGCTTGCTGATATGCTTTCTTTCAAAGACTCCACTTTCAACACTTGTTAGGAACCTGAGATCCAGCATTAAAAAAAATGGGAATGTGATAATGAGAGTTAAAGAATATTGACTGGGACATCACAGCTACTGGAATTTACATTTTAAGACAGACATAAATAAAAGCACCTCTGTGAAGGGAATAGTGTGGTGTCAAAGCCAAGCCTTCAGAAATGAGGAAATACCTGTTAAAAACATGTATTTTCATACAACCCCAGGAAAATATTCTACTGAAATATGCTAAGAGATTCTGCAATTAAAGACTGGGTTACACACACAGAGTTGAACACACAGTGAACCTCCAGCCTCTGAATTATGGCATTTGAACCACTGATGTCCTTCTAATGCCATTTTTTATATGTAATAGTTCTGTGTTTTTCATCTATGTGCATTTGTAAAGCAGACACAAATCCCATCAGTTTGATAGAACTGCCCTGATTTACTGCAGTAATAAAAAGCTAAGAGAGATCTGGTAGAGTTTCAAACTCAAAGAATTTGTTCACTTCATGCAAGAGAATGGGTCTCTGCAAACTGAGGAAGCCCATTGGGGCTGGAGGCCCATTTTGGTATGGAAAAAGGCTCTTTCAGAAAAACAGCATTTTTATGTGTTTGTGCAGTTCTGACTACAGTGGAGACTGGAGTGCAGTGCACCAGTGCTAGAGCAAATAAGAATTACAGAAAAACAGAATGTACAGAGTTACAGAAGCAGTTAATCACATCTGACTTGAATATGTTTTGTATTACACAATGTACTCCAGAGATACAGGGCTTCCACTTCGAATATTGCATTTCTGGACAAGATGCTGAAAAGAAATGCACAGCATTTACAGGCACACAGCTACAGTAAAAAAGCTGCTGTCACATCCCATGGCAGTTGCGACAAGCTGAGTATCCTGGGAGGAGGACATACTCCACCAACTCAACAAAAGAACCAAGAATCACATACAATTGATTTTTCTCACTTCAGTCTCTGCTCCACAATGTGACAGCTTATCCAAAAACAGAACCAAAAATGGGTTCAGAGAACACTTTCCATAGAAGTAACTTGTATGGAATGGAAATCATAATGACACCATCAAAAATACTCAGTGAAATGAAGAAAATGAGCAGGCACTGAAAGATTGACTTAAATCCACCACTAGTGAGGTGGAATATGTAGAAATTCTCTCAGAATTCCTTGTTTGCTTTTACTGCCAGTGTGCAGACACAGATCTCAGGGACACGGACAAGAGGAGTGACACAGGCTGCAGGTGTCAGCTCCTTGTGACAGGACTGTGTTGTTTGTGAGCAGCAAAAGGAACTCCTGCTCAGTGCCAGCAACTTCAGCCCTGACATTCATTAATAAAGGGAACCCAACACCTGCCCCTTGTTGTACAAAATGTGTGCGACAGCAGGGGCTCCATTGTGTTTTCAAAGGAACTGACACCCTAGATAAGGTTTGATCTGTGTGCTGCTCACCCAGATCACACAACATGGGTTGGGTTTTCCTGCCACTGCAGCATGTGGCAGGAAAAGAAGCAGTTTTGGCTCAGAAATACTGTCAGGTTAAGAGACTGAGCTTACTTCAAGGGAATAATCAGGTGCTCGATTCAGCCCTCATGTACTGAAAATGTCTCACCAGGTTTCATTGATGTCCTCAACAAGTCAGGAAAACAAAACATTACATAATGGGGAAGTCAATTCAGAAGGAAGACACCATCTAATTTAAAAAAAAAAAACCAAAACAAAAAAAAAAAAAAAAAAAACCAAAAAAAAACAAAAAAAAAAAAAAAAAAAAAAAAAAAAAAAAAAAAAAAAAAAAAAAAAAAAAAAAAAAAAAAAAAAAAAAAAAGGAAAACCAAAAGAAAGGAAAAGCCTCTGTTGTTCAGTGAAAACAGGCTTTTTTAGGGACTTCTCACAAGTCCTCTCCAAGGCCTTTTCCTCTCTTTGTCAGCCTCACCTTGAAGAGGAGCAGTCATACAAGAAGGACACAAACATCATTCACTGTGCATTCAAAGGTAAAAATCCAACTTATCAGAAAAATACAAACTGGGAAAGGACACACCATTTTTTTTTTATTCCCAAATTTTGCCAAAACCAAGCAGCAGCCAAGTGAAAGGAGAGCTCTCCCATGACAATTCAACCTTTTCACTGCCTTTGTAAAATTCACGTTTGAGGGCACCTGCCTGGGCCAGAGTGATTCACAGTGAGGGCAGGAGGGTGAATTGTCCAAACTCCTTTGCAATCTGCCTGACCAGACTGGGAGGTGTGTGAGGTTCTGCACCTCTGCCCTGCTGGACTTGCTTGGGAGATGGACCAAAGGCACCACAGCAGGACAAACAGCTGTGAACCTGCAGCCAGGAATTTCTGTGCAGGATAAATAATGACATTTGCTTTTTATTGCATCAAAATAAAAAAACCTGGGTGGGGAGAAGAACCATCTGTTTTCCAAGTGTAATGCCAGAGCTGCAAGTGAGGCTCCAACATCCTTCCACTCTGAAGGAGACAGCAGGGTGAGGGATGAGACTGATGTCAGCAGTTGCCATGCCAAATTCCTGGAGTCTCCATTTGCCACCTCATTCTGCTTTGGTTTGTATTCCTGCCCTTCTTGGTGTCCTCTGAATCCACCATCAATGACAGCAGATGTGGAATTAGGCAAGTAAAGCAGAAAAAGTTTCCCTCTTCATTTGCAGAATGTATTTTGTATCCGAATGCAAATAATTTTATTTGTTTAAAGAATGAGCTAATGCAGAAATTTGGTGCTGTAGTTTTTCAAGTGGATTATGGTTGGCCATGGCTGTGCCCTGCAAACATCCCAGGTTCATGTGTAATAACTGGATTTAATTATTCCTTTAGGAAACAGGAAGGTTGGTTCTATTACATTTTTTATGATATTGTGAGAAAAGGCTGGGTTTTTCCTATGAGTTATTTTTTAAAGAAAGCTATCCTTTTACTTCTTTTAATTAATGACATCATTACTAATCCCTAAACAATTAAAATATTACCCAAACTCCAGAAAAACAAAATCTCTTACTTTCTTCCAAAACAAGGTGTTGTGTTTTGGTCCTTCCAGGCCATCAAACTCTTTTTGCCACACTTCTCTGGCAAAATGCCACAAATACCACCATGACTCAGCTAGCAAATAACCATGGGAAAAAACCAAACACACCCTCTGCCTCTGAGGTCTGACACTGCTTGAATTAGGATCTGTAAGGGAAACTAGTTAACTTCATGCTATGTCATACATTTCTAGCATTGTTATTAAAAAAAAAAAAAATTATAGTATTATACCAGGCAGACATGACTTGGCGATACATTGATAATGGATATACCCATGGTGAATTTCAGATTATTTCAGTGACCAGTAACTGAAGGAAGTATTAAATAGTCCATTTTAGAGAATAACATTTACCCCAGTACAATGCTGTTTAAAAAATTCATCACAAAGGAAAACTCTTATGTTAATCTCAGTTCACACGCAGAACTGGGAGACACAGAAGCTGATGTCAGTACAACAATCTAGATCCTGAAATCTTTATTTTTTTGGTGGCTGAGATCAACTAAATTGGCAAATATAACTGGTAAGTGTAAAATAAAAATTAAATATAGAAATACAGACAACAGTTAAAAGACACTATTTAAATCTAGTTCCTAATGCCCTTTCAAATATGATTCATGAAAGAAAAACAAACACAGCACACACATTGAATCAATGAAAGTAGCGATGGCATTTCATTTTGGTTTTTTCCCTAAATCACTGGTGAGAACATGATAAACCTTCTTTGATTCATCTGAGATCATCATTCACACAGGACTCAAAACAACAAATCATTCCCAGAGGGAAACACCCTGGTACATTTTTCCATAGAATTTTACATTTTGTTTTCTGTCTTCATGCAAGACAAAACCAAAGCAGAATTTATTATATGATATGGTAACAGAAGTTTCCTAATACGGTTACTGAAGTTTTTTGAAGACTTCTACCCTTTAATTAAATTTTAACTTCTTTTGATGGCACTAGATATTATCCTAATTTTATAACTGTCCTAATTTTGTTTCAAGAAGCCCAAATTGCAACACCATATTGAGTAGTATTGCAGCTGACATGAAGTAAGTGCTCTACCAAAACTAGATCTTAAACAGTCTGATTAAAAATACTTTGCCACTAAGGAATTTTTGGACAGTATATTTTTTGGACAGTATTAGGCAACAGATAAACTGAATGAGGGAGATCATATAAATACTGAGCACTGTAAATCAGGTTATTGGAAATAGTTCCATTTTCAAGAGCCTGGATTGAACCATACTATTTTTAAAGCCTATGTATTTAAAGATTTTCCTATCTGTTAGATTGACTAAAAAGAACCCCCTGCAAACCAAACAAATAAAAAACCAAAAACAAACCAAAAGCCTAAAATAATTCTACATTCCTCTCCATAACTAGAGAGTTTTCTTCATTCATCATTTAAAAAATAATAATAAAATAATAATATTCAAAGGGAGGTATTGTATACCAAACATCCAGACATAAAATGGCCTAGGCTGGCCACAGACCATGAGCCTGAGCTTCAACAAGGAGGTTGATTTCCCAGCTTTGGCCATAACTCAGCCTGCACTGTGGGAATTATTTATTGGTGGGATTTGGTTATCGCTCCCTTTGTGTTCCTGCTTTGGAGCTGCCACGATTACAGATGGAAAAGGAGCCCCAGTCAAGAGAGAGAGCTGTTCTGAAATGGTGCAGCAAAAATATCCGTGTTCTTATTTGGCTGGGGCAGCAGGAGGAAGGCCAAAGAACACACTTCTAGTAGTGTTTGAATTAATGTCTCCAGAAAACCCCCAGTGGGGTTGCTAGGAGGGGAAGCCAACACCAGAATTCAAAGGGTAGAAGAGGGTAAACCAATGAATGGACTTCTTTCCTATTTCCTAAAATGTGTAAAGCTGAGGGAAAGGAAGTCAACATAGCAAGATCCCATCTAAGGGCAGAGCAATGAGGGCATGGATGGTTCGATCTGGGGCTGTTCTCTGCAGTGTCACAGGGAAGAACAGCACAGGGAGAAACAGTCAGCAGGTGTGGATGGCAACCTCCCCTTTCCCCTGCAGAACAGCTCAAGAGCCCCACAGCTCTGAGAAACACCCCTTGAAACAGCAACCTGCCCTCTCAAAAAAAGATAATGTTTCACCAGCCCAGACAAAAAGCACCTATTTCCCTGCTCACCTGTCACTGTGCAGCTTTAAAATGAAAAGCCAAGCCCTCCCCACACGGAGGGCCACAAAGCAGAAGTGCATATTGTGCACACGTGTCAGGGAGAGGTGGCAGGGCTGCCAGATGTTTGGGTCCAGATCAGTAACCAGACACCACACAGGCCTGAATAACAGGTAAAGAACCTTTTTCCCCCACAATGACGTTTTCTTCCTTGGGAGATGACAAATCAGCTCAGCTTCAGTGAAAGTGATTCATCACTTTATAATGACACACCAGAAACCTCAGGAGGAACATGCTACCCTCCCTGTTCTTTGTTTTTCCAGGGGTGAAGAACAAAGTGGCATCAATTAATTATTAATTACAAAGATCTTTTCACATGAAGGATGGATGGTAATTTATTGTGCTTTGCTAACAATAGTTAATTTGTTTCTGAGCAAGACTTCTGAAATATTTCAGTATTTTTCTTCACGTTATATACAAAGATTTGAGAGATTAATTGTCCAGATGTTTCCTTGGGTTTTGTTCTCTCTTTCTCACATAATAAAAATCTTTCAGCACACTTTTTTTTTCCCAATAAACCCACAGTCCATCTGTTATACTTCGCTGGAGACATAAAACAGCACTACATGTGTGTTACAATAATTCTAAAAAGTAAATCTTCACCATTTTCTTTTACAAATAAGGTGAAAGACTCCATTTTTATTTGTTAGGTAATGTCTTGATATGTTGCCCTGTGCCCTAAAACACAGCTCTGTTCACTAATACCTTCACCTTTGCTTCTAATGTCATGGGGTAAAATATTCAAATTCTGAGTCAGACCTGTCAGACCCAAGTATTCCTGTCTCACAGCAGAAAACTCTGGAAAAATACAGCAGAGTAAGTCTTTAACAGCTCTCTCCAGTTTAAATACAGCACAACTGCTTCAGAACAGTTTAGAAGTAATCAGTCTCAGGCTGTCATGAGTGAAGTGAATAATGGTAGTGTGCATTTTTATTTCTGTATGTATTACAAGAAGCATTTGTTCTGTAAACTGAGCAAGTGAAAACACAGATTAAAGTATAGGAAGTGTCAAAACTTACTTCCTAGATTGCTGCTGCAAAATTAAAGTCCTGAAGCAGAATTGATAAGAAATTTTTTCACTGTAGCCATACAAAATTTTGCAGTTTTCAAACCTGGTTTCCAAACATACTTTTGGGAAGCAAAATTTCAAAGCTACTGTAGACTCAATGATTTTTACTTTAGTTGATATAACTAAACTAAAAATCTCCAAAAAAAGAGCCTCAGAAGTTTTTCTCATCTAGTCCTTCAAAATTTCACACCAAAAAAAAAACCAAAAACAAAAAACAAAACCAAAAAAAAAAAACCAAAAAAAAAAAAAAAACAAAACAGCAGGAGAGTACTGAATAAAATAATAAGACCATGCCAAGAAGACCTACATCAGCAGATATGTTACAGTCACAACTTCCACAGATTTGGAGGAAAACTTTATGTAAAGACAACATTCTGACAAGGCAGATGAGACTTGAAGTGGGGTCTAGTACTTGTTGGAAGATTTCAGTCCCTTGAAGGTTTCCTAAGTGTCAAAGAGGTTTGGCACAGGACTAAATTCAAACTGGCGCCAGTTTGCAAGACAACTCATGAATATTTCTCAAAGGACATTTCAGATTGTCCTTAAGTCTTGCAGGAACACATAAAAGATTTCTAGCTACTTGATTTTTTTTCTTTTCTGCCCTTTAAAATGCATGGACCTGGGCTTTTCCTTCACATGAGATGTGCCAGCTTTCCCCATCCATGAGGAATACGGTACTTCCCCTAAAATAAGAAATCACACATCTAAGTAAAGCCAACCATCTGTATTAATTAGTAGAAGACCCAAGAGGCTAATTTAAATGTTTACACAATCACTATTTCACTTTCTAGGGCAAAAGAACATAGAAACATAGCTAACATTAAAAAAAACACTTCCAAGGGTAGGCAATGAATAATCTATTTTTATCATAGTTAAAAGTCCAAGAGATTACTTACATTAGCTTATACCTTAACTGTCAAAACAACATCTCATTCAAAAATATTCATCCCAGCGTCAGCTGCATCCTCTGAGAACACAGGTGCTCTTCTCACCAAGTTATAAAACTGAGATTTTTTTTCACATTTCAAGATAAACAAATAGTGATACTGTAACGATTTAGCAGTATCCTGATTTTCATTACTACCACTGCTCTGCCTTAACACCAGCTGGTTTCAGTCTCTATCTCAACACAATGACAAAAATGTGCTTCCAGGCAATAAGGAAGACCTGAAATTACTTACATATAGCCAGAATTTAACTCATGAATACCAGTTACAATAGAATTTCAACAAACATTTCTAAGAAGCCACTGTTTTAAGTAAGAAGTGATTTATTTCAGTCAAGCAGAATGCTCAAATCCATAGCCATTATTGTCAAAGATGAAGCAGGGAGGTACTATAATGGCTCCTTGGTTTTCTGGCTGTTGCCTTGAGAAACCTGGAGTCTGCAGACTATTTATAAGAGGCTAGGAAATGCCATAAATGAGAGCAAATTCATTAATTCATTCATTTATGCTGTGTACATTTGTGAAAGAGGTTTGCATACTCACCGGAGAATGTTTAGGATGTGTAACTAAAAAAAATGTTGAAAACCCACTATTCCTGTCATTGTTTTATGTGAATCTGGTGGCAACCAGCTCCTGCAAAGTGAGAGCACTGTTTCAGAAGGACATTTGTTTTCCAGGAAAGACATGGGAGGAACATAAGGGACAAGGCAGGGGAAGAGAGAAGAAAACCTATCCTCCTCTTTGTGGGAGACCAAAATTCCTGTGTAGCTCAGGTGGGCTCTCCTCTTGGAGAGCTGTCTTTGGACTCATCATGGCCTGTTTAAAAGGCAAAGTCAGCATGTGGTATCCACTCCAGACACACCACAAAGCAAACACTGCAATTTGATACGGGGTGCCAGGCTGACCATGACCACTTTGTGGCACTCAGCCCTTTTAATCAACCTCCCCTCTTCTCATTTTTCTCAAGGCTGTTGCACATTCAGACATGAAAAACAAAACAAAACAAACAAAAAAAAAAAACACTAAAACAAAAAACAAACAAACAAAAAACCAAAAAAAAAAAAAAGGAAGAAAAACCCCAAGCAACCAACTGACTCAAACCCCCGAAGATTTCAGTGAGGGACGCAATTTTCTTTAAGTGACAAAGACTATCATTCACATCCCCTCTCTTATGAGGGTAACCTACTAATTATGTCAGCCAGCACGTGCTGAAATCATGAGGAAAGAAGGAAGAAAAGTACTTCTCTAACAAATGCATTCAAAATGACAAAGCCACCTGTTAAAATCTCTACAGCTGCCAGAGTTCCTATGTCGGCACAGAAATCTTCATTTAAGTTTTCTGACACAAGTTCAGTGTTTTTACATTACTGTAGAAATAACACTATGTAAATGCTTGCCAAAAAAACCAACTAAAGGCTCAATATTGCCACCTCTGTAACCTTACCCTGGCTTTGGTGCATCTGAAAGGATGCTGTAGCATAAGCTTTTTAATAACACTTAATAAATATTTAGGGCCATCCATTATAAACGGTGGGTGCCACATGCAGAGCTGGGTGGGGTCATTCTTTACAGCCACTCACCATCTGGTATCCCTGAAGAAAGTGATCTCCTGAGCCTGCCTTCACTGCTGTGGTGTTAAATTACTTTCCTTCCTCTGCCCCCATTCACTCGCACCAGGAGTCAAGTAGATTCACCTGTCTGTGTCCCGGCAGGACTGTGTTCTGCAGCTGCTTCCATCCCCAGCATTTAACAGACTGTTACATTATTCTAGTGCATTTAATTGGCAGAATGTGGGCAGAGGAAGGAACAATATCCACGGGTTAGTGTTCAAAGGGTCAAAGCAGAGCAGTGAATCCCATGGCCTTCTCCCAGTTGCTGCTGCTGTAAGGAGGCTACAAAACCTTTACCTGATAAAGACTGCTGGGTCAGTGGGAGTCATTAGAATTCAGCACCACTGCATTTCTTATTTCCTTTTGTGTGTAAGAGCATCCAATTTCACTGAAGAGGCACAACAAGGTGCTGCATCTGGCCTCAGTTCCTTGGGAGTGAACAGACGAGCAAGCAAGTGACCTTTGCATACAACCTTATTTGTAAAGCAGGTCACCTGTTCCCCTTAACTGGAGTTACATCACCACATGGAAACCACCTGGTTCATGGACAGTGACCCTAGGAAAGGCTCAACTCCTTCCCATTGGAGCAGTTCCTTATCTTCAGGGTTTTGTCAGCCAAGAGACACAAGCACTGTGGGTGATCTCGATCCACAGACATTTCTTGGGATCTGTATTGACTTGTCTGTCTATCTCCTATCAAAGAGATTCTTTAACAGCCACATTTTCCTTTTGGTTCAGTAGTGGTTTTATCTTCAAGGTCCCTTTTCCCTGTCAGCTCTGAAACTTATCACAGTTTTAAAGTTTTGAGGAGAAAATAGTAACAGATCAAAGACTGTGATCTCACCAAAGACTTACTGCCCTAGGAAGATACACTGAAAGATAATTATTTTTATAGTAGCCCTGGATATATTAACCCCGGTTTGTGTGTTCTTTTCTTCGTATTTTTTTAAATGCTAGCTTTCATAAACAAAGTTACAGAAAATATTTCATTTTAATATATACACGTATAAAATAATTCCCTTGATGGAAGGGAATTAATAATGGTCTTATCAAAGAAACAGAAAGCAAAAGAAAATGTATCAGAGTAAAGTCTCTTCTAAACTATGTGAAAAAGCCTAAATCTTAAAGAAATAAAAATATTCAGGTATATTTATTTATTTGTATTTAATAATACAAAATTAACAAAGTGATATCTACCATCTACATCATTGCTGTTCCTGGTATTATTTTTTCCTCACTAAGTCATACCATGTTCCCTCTTAGGTCCTGAACTTTTAAACATTTAAGCAGTGTATAGCTGTATCTCCCTGAGAGGTTCCAATGAAATCCCTGAAGCCATTCACAGGAGCAAATCTATGGATGTGGTTTTGTATTGCATTTGCAGGGACCCCTGTGGCAGGGAGGAGTGATGCATCTGACTCCATGTTCTCAGAAGGCTAATTTATTACTTTATAAACTGTATTATATTAAAGAATACTATACTATACTAAAGAATACAGAAAGGATACTTACTCACTGCTAAAAAGATAATAATGAAAACTCGTGACTCTCTCCAGAGTCCTGACACAGCTTGGCACTGGCTGGCCAAAGAGTGAAAACAACTCACACCAGAATCCAATGAAACAATCACCTGTGGGTAAACAATCCCCAAACACCTTCCAAAGGAGCAAAACACAGGAGAAGCAAATGAGATAAAATTGTTTTCCTTTTTCTCTGAGGCTTCTCAGTTTCCCAGGAGAAAAATCCTGGGCGAAGGGATTTTCTCAGAGAATGTGAATGCCACAGTTGTGTGATTGCAAGATGAGGCTCAGATATTGAGCATTTTATGGCAGCCACTTTGTGCTATTTGTTTGGACTGCTCAGCCAACAGCCTACTTCTGGGCACTGCAAGATGTTAGTCCGAACATTTATTAAAAGATAATGGGAACCAGCATCTGGATCACCAGGAAATTTTAATTAATGTATAAACACAAGACTTCTAGAACTGTCACACCAGTCACATTGGTCATGTGGCAGAACCCATCCTCTGGTGCCTTGTTAGCATGGCTGATCATTTCTGGGCTGAGATAATCTGACTTCTCAGAGCAATATCAGTCACTAAACAACATCAGCAAAAAATGATTAGTGTGTATCAGTGGAAGGTTATTCTCTATATACAAACTCCTTGTGAGCAATTCAGTGTACTTTCACATACAATGTATGTGAGCAATACAATGTCACTGGTGTATCATCATTCTTGTGGAGTTTAGGTTCAGAGCAAAAGTTTTTGTATCAGTGCAGGTTTCAGAGAACCATAGAAGGGCCTGGGTTAGAATGGACCTCAAAGTTTGCCTAATTCCAGCCTCCTCCCATGGGCAGGGACACCTTCCACTATCCCAAGTTGCTCCAAGCCCCATCCGGCCTGGCCTTGGACACTTCCAGGGATGGGGCAGCCCGTGCCTAGTGTGCAAACATACAAATTTTATAGTGAATCCAAAACAAAGGATAGTAATTAGAGTTTTTCTTACAGATAAAATACTTTCAGAGGAAAACTTCTTGTGGTCATAAACAGAAGCGACAAGGAGTTATGAAATCCAACAGAAAGGCTGCCTGTTGAATTCAATTACTTGATTGCCACTGAATTCCATGGGACGAGATATCACAATAAAAACATATAATGCAGCATGTTTAACTTTGCTTTGTATTTCACAGAAGAAGCTACACAATCAAGGGGGGCAAAAGAAAGAAAATGTTTGCTGCTCTGTGCAATATAGCCATGCAGGCACATAGCTGAGATAACAAAATACACAATGCACAGAAGAGCACAGCAAAGCTGACTTGAAGCTGAGATCTCTGAGTGCCTGTTCCAGTATAAAGAGACTTTGGAGTGCTTTCATTTGTGGTGGGTAAAGTGCTACAACACAAAGCATCAGAAATGCTGGAAGCTACCTGACAAAGAATCCCTTTTGCTGAAGCAGCAGAAGAGGCAGTGGGAATCTCTGCCACTGAAATTCCACCATGTGGATGCAGATGAAGGCTCCCACTGGAAATGGAGAGAGGGAACACATGGGAAACAGAGAGGCCGCTGATGAGGGGAAAAAAGTGCTGAGCCACTGCTGTTTTAGCTGAAGCTCTGACAGCAGAATTGTCCCTGGGAAGTTTGGCTGCTGTTTTTGCTATCTTTATTCTGAGCAAACAGGAACAATACAATATTCAGGGTAAGAGCTATGTGATCCATGAGGGTGAGTGATGCACCCCAGACACTGCGCTGATTCCTCTTTTCACAGGAGTGAAAAGGGCAGTGAGAGAAGGGCTGTAGGAGTGTCCACAGACATTAATTGTCTTCCCCATCCTCTGTTGGCAGCACAATGTGATCACTCAATTTTTCCTCAATTTCTGCAGTTTTGCTGGGCTCATACACAGAATACAATGATGATGAAAATTGCTAGGGGTGCTTTGACTCCAGACAGGAGTTTTACTCAGGTCCCTTCAACATTCTGTGCTTTGTTGATAAAATTAGACAGGAGAAAAGAATTGGAAAGAAAGGAGTGTCATCCATGGCAGAAAATACATAACAGTTATTGCAACTGCCGTGGGCCTTCATGCTACAATGGAGTGTATAGAAAATATCCTACACACTCCTTATTGCAGCAGGCTTATTCCATAACTGAAACCAAAGGGGATTTCCATCTTGCTTTGACCAAGATTTTTAGTTTTTATTTTGTCCAGATTAATGTGGGTCTTATGGGTAAAAGAAAGGACAAGAGAAAAGGGGCACTGCCTTAAAGAATCCAGTAGAAAGCACAAAGATGCATTTATACACATGCCCAGTAATAGTACAGATGTCCCTGTTCTGATGTCTCTGATGAGAGAGGAAAGCCAGGAATGCATCCCCCTCACTGACACAGGTCTGATGTAGTGCACAGCATGACCAGTTTTCCCATTCTCTAGTATCAGCAAAAGAGGAAGGAACTCCACAGAGCACCTCCTTCCTTGTCCTCTGTCTTGCCTGATCTGAAAGTGAACAGTTTTCTCTCCAGTCTATTTTGTCCGCATCTAGAAAAGTGACAAAATTGAACCATGAAGATGAAAGGAAAAGAGATTATTCCCTGGCACACTGAAGCTTAAGAATTTGTCTTTAAAACATCAGGAATGGAATGGCTTTCAAGGAGTAGAGCATCCAAGGATTTTAGGTAATCAAATCAATACCTACTTAAATCTATTGAAAGAACCACCCAAAATAAAGCTTAAACTGGACTGTGAGAGCCCAAAGGGTTGTCAGCACAAGCTTTAAAGCATTTTGAAACGCCTGAAAGAAAAATAACTTTAATATGTGTCTCCTTTGCAATATGCCCTCCCTTCTGGATTGGTATAAACCAGGAGGAGGGGAAAAGACTAATTTGGACTGGATTTGATTAATATCACCCTCAGCTTGCAACTGATTCCAACCTGCTGCTTGTAAAATGGAGCTGCACTATCAGCATGTTTCCCAAAGCCTTTCCATTGACTTACAGAAATCCAATAATAAATGAGATGGATTAAAAAGCACCATGTTTTAAACAGAGAGGAGGAAGCTTGGTGAGAAGAGTTATTAAAGCATGGACTGAAGAGATAACTAAATAAAAATAACTTCCTATGTGATTTGCACAGCAATGGTTTCATCTTTTTAATTATTGCATACATGGATTTTACAAAAATAAACACTCAACTCCCAACTAAAGTTACAGGAAATCCAGCAGCACATTTTGTTTTTCAGCCTCTCTCTCACTAGTCTTTCATTTTGTGGGGGATATATGGATTTGACAGGCAAAGACAGAGGGATGGGAAGGAAGCGAGTTCAGTTTTACTCATTTTTTCACTAAATTCAGCTGTTAGCTACACAATTTAATCAAACTATAATGTATAAAATGAACATTAATGTTGTAGTGCAATAGATTTATTCTACTTTAAAAGAAAACCAACCTTGTAAGTCTGATAGTAAACTCCAGTGTAAAGTTTCAAAACAAATTGAGATTTATCTAACTATGTAAAGGAAGTATTTATATAACAATACATAAATTAGAAATAGACACTCAGGTAAACATAAACTTTATTTACATTATATAAATTCAATATTCACCAGAAAGCACAGATATGATGTAAATAAGCAGCAGTTATTAGGATGTACTGGAAGTGCTGCTGCAATGTAGGGCACTGTATTATTTCCTGATGTTTTAAATTAGGTTTATTTAAAACAAACTGTTGTTTAATGAATATTTTCCTCTGTAGAGACATATCAGCATTCTGATTTGTTGACTGCTCTTTTCAGTTGAGGAAGGAGTTGAGCCAAGGAAAATCAGAGCATTCCCTTTTTATGTGTCCACAAAGGAAATGCCTCCTAATGCTGAGTCAGCAGCATATTAGGCAGAAACACAATTAATGAATGATCATTAAACCTCAGAGAAGCAACATTTAGAGCCAAAGAAGTTTATTAAACCAGCCACTAGATCAAAACTGTGTCAAGTCTTAGCTTGAATCTAGAAAGTTGAGAAAACTGCTGGCACTGCTGCCAGGTTGAACACTGACAGAGGACTTGGATTCTCTCCATGGTCATGGAATAAATCTTCTCTGAAGGCATTGGGAAATTCCACTACCAGGCACTGACACAGGCTGTAAAAGTCCATCACTGAGAGGACACTTAGAGCTTGATTCAGGAATTGCTGGTTTAGAGGGACAAGACTTTTCCTTATTGATCTAGTGAAAACTAAACCCACACTTTGGCTGTCCGCCCTGCTTATTCTCTCCCACAATTTCAGACCTGAAAGTGCTCTGTGCTTTCCCACACAAACAGTGGAGACATGGGCAAGGTGCAGAGGAAGCAGAAGCTTGAACAGCACCCAAAAGGACTCACTCTGAGCAGTCCTCAGACAACAGCAGAAAGAAATTACCAAAGCTAGTTGGGGGCAGCGCCTCATGGTCATATTTCCCCATTCCACTCAGCATGCAACAACTGCCTGCCTTCCAGTCTCCTAAGCAGGTAACCAATAAAGTCTGTGAAAAAATTCAGAGCTAAAAGCCTGAAACTAAGCTTTTCTTCTGTCACTAGCATGTTACAATAAAGTCTTTCTAAAGGACATTCAATATCTGAAATTAAAGTTATTGTTATGATGTCAATTGAATATGCCATAAGCTAAAGAAGACACATAACTAGAATATGAACAGACCTGTAATTTTTATGGTAATATTGCATCTCCTTTAATTACACTTTTTCAGTATAAAATAACTTTCTAAAATTATCCAGTCTATCCAAATTTTAGAAAATCTGGCCTGAAAATAGATACTTTCTGTTCTGTTCCACACCTCATGAAGAAGGGAAGCCTTTTTTTTAAAGGGCCAGCTGTATTCCACTCTGCTCACACCTTATACTCAAAGCACAGGGTTTTCATGCTTGTGGTATTGTAAAAAACATGATACAGGCTTTGCAAACTGCTCTGTCTTCAGGTCTGTGAATGGTGGATGCCTTCTTATAAGCTCCCAAAGTTCCTGATGACACCATCATACATCATTATAAACACGACAGAGCTCTTATCCTTCAACGAATTTAGTTTTATTTCTGAGGGGAAAGGAAAATACCACCTGGGTCAGACTTGGCTCAGAGTGATGGGTGAACAGAACTGGCAGGCTGAGCCTTGAACAGCTCCAGCAGCAAAAACTCAGAGAATAAAAATGTGTGTCCTGAAATGGTTCCAGGTCAAGAAAGGTTTAAGCTGGCATGGAAATATGAGAGAGAAGTTGTACTGTGTCTGAAAGTGCTTTCTTCCAGAATAAAAGCTGAAAATGGCCAGCTGGACAGAGAAATAATATTGAACACAGTATGAAATGACTCTGTATTAATAAGTAATGAAAAGTATCTTGGATATTTAGCATGTGTTTAAAAAATCAGTTCTTCCTGAAGACTGTGAGTGCTAAAACAAAATTGTATTTCTCAGTTTCTAAGTTAGGCACACAAACAGCAGACTGTTTCCAGAGCCTGGCATACACATAAGTTATAGAATTTCAAATTCCTGACTTACCTAATGTCTTCAATGTATTTATGTCTTGGTTCTATCAGCAGGGTAATTATCCCTGCCATAGTAATGGCACTGCTTAAGGAACCCTGGCATGCACTTCCTCAGTAATAAGCACTTCATTTTGTCAATGGCTTCACTTAAAAACTCTTAGCTTTCCAAGATCTGAACATTTTTACAGAGCATGAAAATTAACAACTCTACCTCATATAAATTCTTTTATCTGCTTGGAAAAAAGTGCTGGTCCAAACTGCTGCACCATTTTTGTGTCCAGGCTTGGCTTCAGCTGCCAGTGGTTTGCATATTTGGCCTTGTGATATTTTTACTCCACTTTTCTTTGTCAATGCCAACTGTGAGCAGTTTTCTTTGGTCAGTGGGTACTGCAGCCAACAAATCCCCCTCCTCCTGGTGCCACTGAGACAGCTGTCAGTCAGAGAGGCTTGCCATGCTCAAGACTCCACTTCCCTACCCAAGACCCCAGAAAAAATAAAAGATACAGAGACAGGCCAATAAATCTTAAGAAGAAAGAAAACATTTGTATTGTATTGGGAGCCCACTAACACCACTGAACCTCAGAATCTGGCAGCTGTTATGGCGCAGCAGAAGAGCTGTGAGAGCCCATAAATGTTCACTCTGGACTGAAACTTGGCATGAAGTGATGCCACTTGACTGCTCCACATCTTATCCCAAACTCTGTTTCTCATTCAGAGGCAGTGATGGCACACAGCACTCTCTGTTCATAGCAGATTTGGGAGGTTTGTGCCACTGCTACAGCAAACTCCATTACTTCTAACTGTGAAGGTTTCTGAAGCTTGATGAGGTTATGTTTTAAAGTAAAACTGACCTTAGGGATCACTGTTCACCAGACTTCTGATATGTAGGATTTATTCCAAACTCAAAAGTGACAGATGACTGTTTTACCCTTGCCAACAGACCAATTTGGCCCCTCAGTCTAAAAAATCTCAAAAAATTGTGGGAAGCCTTGCTTTCCTCCCCCCTGCACCTCCAGTTTTCAACACAGAGACTGAAGATCTTTTCCTTTTTTCCTTCCTGTTTATTCTTCTTTCCAGATAAAGGAAAATTTTCACATCAAAGATAACCTTGCCCAAAGGCATCAATGTTCACAAGCCTGCACAAGTTGAAATACCAGGGCCCTCAGGTCCATCATGTCATCAGGATTGCCATTCCACCCTGAGAAACTGTGATATGTGATATTGTATAAAATACAAATTGCTGATGCTGTTCCAAACAATATCCTTGATTCTAAGAGGTCCAACACTTCCAGCAACCTTCTACTAAACTGATCCATTTTTTCAGCTTGGCATCTTTCTACAGTGTTATCTTAATGCCCCTGAAAACAAAACTAAAGGTTCTGCTGCCCTGTGTGATTGAGACATTCATTGTTCCAAGTGTTCCTTGCTGTTCTCTAGCAAGAAACCAAAGCTAGATCATTAAATAAGGTGTCAGCACATCTGAGGGTCAAGGTCAGAGGCAGATCTTCACAGCATCAGCATTTACAGTGAAGGTGAAGACATTTTGACTGAGCAAAGTGAATTCAGGTCATATCCCAGTGAGTTTTAGTTTAGGATCTTATTGTACATTGTTCAACATTAAATTGATGCTTAAAAAGATCCATTTTTTTAATGAATTGTATGGGGAAAAAAGTCTGCAACAGAAAAAGATTAGCAGCCTGCTTTTCCCAGAACATCTTACCTAAGGCATTTGGTGGCCTTAGGAGGTGGAAGCAGCAGGAAATTAATTTCACTGGGTATCACTGGAAGTGTCAGCTTAGGTGTGGAGGTATTGAAGAAAATACCCCAAATACACAGAAAAATCTAAGATGTTGCTGTTTGGTGTGGAAGGATGTTCCCTAGAAAGCAAAGGGCGAACCAGCTGTGCTGAGAAAAACTTTGGTTCAGGGATAACTTCAACAATCCAACCAACCCAGAATGGAGAATCAATCCCAACATAAAAATAAACCCCTGGAATGAGAGATAAGGCGTTAAGGAAAAACATCAGTAAAATGCTTTAGAAAGAAACATCCCCACACTGTGATATAAATCAGAAAGTGGCAAGTGAGCAATTAAACCATGGCTGGATGATGAGATCATTGACCACAAGATTTTAGTTATGTGGTGAATGTAACTGAAGCTTTCAATTCATGTCAGTGTCAGGAAGTTCATGCAGCAATTTAACAAATGCATTAACTAAGCTTGGATAAGCTTTCATTACACTGAATAAAAATATATTTACCATTATTTAGTACATACATATCACACATTTGCAGCCCTTCATGGATTTACCTTGGGACTTCCAAAGACAAGGTGTTGACTGATAGACTTTATGGCACTAGAAAATCTAAAGGCTGGTTCAAAAAAAAACCCCCAAAACATATTAAGCTATGAGCTTTCTAATCTGTGCACACATCTGGAGTTTAAAGATGTCTAAATAAAAGATTATTAAATTCTGAATATGCCTGAAGCAGGAAACCTTGGGGAGGGCTGAGGTGGAACATGATAAAAAGTGATAATAAATGCAATGAAGGTGGGTGTCAAGGAGGGTAATTGATTTTAAATTTTTTTTTATTTTTTAAATATTTGGGTTGAGGTTGTGATTGACAAAAACCAGGATTTGTCTTTGTTTCTGTCAGTAAGAGGAAGGTACAATAGCACAATTACATGCATTTGTATGAAGAGAAGAAAGCCTCTCCCACCAGAACATTTGACTGTATGTGCTACAGTTTTAAGGACTTTGCATGGACTGAAGCCTCAAGCTGAACTTTCTATTTCTCTTCTTTTAGAGGTTTCAATACCTATTCTTTACTTTTGCAAATTAATAATATCAAGAGTTTAGCTAGAGGTTAGCTTACTCATTAATGTTGAGCCTGGGGCCTGAATTTTATAAACAGCTAAGCCCTTTGCCTGCTAACATACAAAGTCAGCACATTTTTGTTGTGGAATATGATCTAAATGGATTAAAAAGAATAAGCCTTGCCTTTAGGAACCCTTTATAAACCACCAATACATAACAATAATCTTTTCATACATTGAAATCTCAGTGGAGGTTTGTAACACCACTGTCCACATGTGACAATGGTTCTCAGTGGCCACAAACACTCCCAGCAATCCTTAATTACACATTCTTCATATTTTTCAGTACACTTTAAAAATTACATTTGCAGTTTCTCATGCTGAGGTTCAGAACATACCTCAGACTGTGCCAAATGCATCTTTTCTCTAATAATATCTAAATATTATCAGAAGTTATGAAACTAGAGAGGAAACAAAGAGCAATATATTGAACAGCTTGCCCAGAATATTGTCTTAGAAACATGCATGTGATATATGAAAGGAGAATCAGAAATTTAAACGCACCACTAAAACTCTTCATCTTAGAACTCGATGACCATATTACTAAAAGTAAATTTCCTTTTCCCAAACAAGGAAAAGATGTGCTCCACCACTGAATGTGAGACATCAGAGCTCACCTACGTGTGGGGATGCAGCCACCCAGAGCAGGGGGAGAGAGGATGTGGCCCTTTTGTGCAAAGGTAGGGGCTGACTGCTTACTCTGGTTTTTCTTACATGAGAAAGAAAAAAAAGAGTCTGCCTTTCATCCCAGGCAATTGTGATTGGATATTGTCATTAGGAGTAACTCCTTTCTGGAGCTCTGGAGAGTGATTGACTGACAGCCAGAAAGGGAGATTTGAAGTAAGTTAGCCATATGCTCAGAAGACAAAAGAGATTTATCATCTGTCTCCCCAAAGGAGGCCAAACTAAGGTTATTGAGTCTGCACAGAAAGTCAAATAATCACAGTGACATAAAAACTGACTTAATTGGTACAAAAGACACAGACAGCTCTGCTGGTTAAGGACTAAATGAAGTAAGATGTTACATATAAAACACTCAGAAGAAATGATGTCTAGTTGTGCAAGCAGAAAAGGATCAGAAGCTGAAATACAGACTCGAGTGTTCTAATGGCAAATCCAAATTTCTAGATTGAGAGATTTTATTTCTAAAGTCAGCTTTGTGTCCTGGCAGCTGAAACAAGACTTCCTTGCTAAATCATGATTTTCAGCAAGCAAAAGACAACAAAGAAATATGGAGCTGACTGGGCTAATTCCATCTTCTATGCTGAAATGAATCAAAAGTGACACACAGAGCATCTACAGAAAAAAGAATATTGGTGAACTAAAACCAATGTTTGTTTTTTTTTTTTAAGTGTAGCTTTTCTTTTATTTCTGTTCCCTTAACTCTCCCCTAAGCCAACCAACCAACCAAAACCCAAATAAAACAGCCCCCCACCCCACAACATTTATTATTAACATATGACATAGAAATAATTTTCCTACATAAATGAACTTCTACATTAAAAACTAGTGAATCTAATGATTTCCCTGCCAGGACACATGTTCTTAACTAAGAGCACAGTGGGCACCAGTGAATAAACATCTGATATCTCAGCACTGAGGCAAGGGGGGAAAGGAAGGCTGAAAGAGCTGACAACAACATTCTCACCCACAAGAAAATGAGACCGGATAGACTCCGTGTTTTGGCTTCCAGGAGAGGAAGAAAAAAAAATTACTTCCCAAAAGAAAGGAAAAATAATACATACATTTATATATGTGCATATATAGGTATGGAAACTGTAGGTAATAAGATGTGCATTCCCACGTCCTTCAAGGTATTTATTTGTCTGACCTTGAACTGTTATAGTTTGCCCCTGCTTAGCCATGAGAGGCAGGAAGTCTTCTGGCATTAATACTTTCTTTGTGGATATTTTCATGCACATTTCAGGAAGAAACAGTGCTGCAGAAAACAGATTCATCATGGCAAAAAACTGGCTGGAAGTTTTTCAGCCCTTTCTGCAGGTAGCCAACAATTTGTCATGCAGTAGGTAGGGGTGCAGTGAAAAGCCACAATAAACCTGGAATACCAGAACTGAGCTAGAGATTTGGATCAGTGAACACCTACAAGGGAAAAAGCAAGATGCTGTTGGCTCCTACCAGAGTTTTTTCAACTCTGATTCAGTGTTACTTAAAAACAGTTTCCAGCCAAGAATGTACCAAGTCTCTGAGGATGCAATGAAAACTGTTAAAATGTAATAAATAATAAAAAAAAAAAGCTCAAGAGTCAAAATGTTAGGTGACAGCTAAACACAAAAAGGAGGAGCTGTTCAGCACTGGATTAGAGTGCAGAATGAGAGAGGGAGAAAACACACAGCCAAATTTTTCTTGAAAATAGAAAAAACCTCTAGTTCAGACTGGTTGATTTCAACCATTTCTATTGGACAAACTCCCACGTGGCTTAGGAGCTGGACAATTTACCTTTTTCTGGGTCATCATGATGACATTTCTCCAGCACATTACTGGGTAAGATTTGTAAAATGAAGGAAGAGAAACAGCCTACAAGCAGTCCTATGTAAAACTCAGATATTGCTGGGTCACCTGTGTCTGCCTCTGTCACCTGAGGGTGACCAATGTGCTCCCGTGGGTGGGTGGCTCTGCAGCCCCAGGAAAAAATAATATTGGGTAATTTTACAAGGAGCCTGAATTCTCTCCAACCCTCCAGTTCCCCTTTACTCCTCTGTGCTCAGAGCATTAAAAGTAAGGAAATCAAGCACCACTGGCAAGGGCAGTTCAGGTGCCATTTTTAACAGATGTCATTTTTTGATAAAATTGTATCATATGCATGGAATTGAATTTCAAAACATTCATTTTAAAATTAGACAACTGATAATTTCTAAAAAGAAGACAAGGTATCTGATAAAAAGAAGAAAAAATCCCTTTACATTTCAAAATTGTGTGCAAAAGACAGCTACCATCTCAATTAACAGCATTTGTTTTGTAGTAGTGTTGCCCCACCCTGGTCAGGGCTTCAGAAATGTCCCCTTTCCTAAGGCAGAAGACTTTACACAAAAATGCATTTCTGATATAAATGTGACTCAGCCTCCTCTCAAAGACCTTCAGTACAGTCTGAGCATCTCCTGGAGACAGAAAGCTTTCGTGAGATTTCTCCTAAATCCATGTTGCTATAGCAAATGCCCAGTTTTAAATCTCGCCTGTCAGGGAAGTGGGGTATAAATGTCTATGGTGTCTGGGTTAGATCAGTTCCTACCTCCTGACACGAGTTTTGTGTGAATTCTCAAACCCTCAGAGTCACTGTCACACTTTGATTCCCCAGGCAGGAGAACAGGTTCCTCACAGGTCCTGTGGTCCAGCTTGCTGATCATCTGCATTGCTCCCAGTTAGAGCCTTCTCTTCTCTTTAAACACTGCTACCCCAAACTGGACACACTGCTCCCTCTGAGGTTTTGTGGGATTACTTTGTGTATCTTGAACGTTGCATTCCTGTTTATACATCCCAAGGTGGTATTTGCTTTCCTGAGTAAAGAAAGTGCTGCCTAATCCTCTGTGTTGGTTCTGAAATAACATCTGTACTCTTTTCTGTAAAGCTGCTCCAGTCCCCCACCTTCTACTCATGCACTTTATCATTCCTGCTTTTGAGCCTAGGGAAACTTCTTACTAATAATTTTCTCTCTCTTTTTTTTTCTTTTTTTTTTCTTTTTTTTTTTTTTTTTTTCCTGGACAATTTTCCTATTTTTTCAGGATAATTCCATCTTAACTCGACAGCACCCTACTCTCAAAGGATGATTTCCCAGCACTTTGGCAGACCCACAGAGCAGAACCCTTCTCCTCCCAGTCACATTTCCCCAGCTCATCTGCATCACAGTGTCGAGTCAAGGTGGGGCTAAATCAGGAGAAGGTTCCATTTTTCCTCGTTGAAAGCAAACCACTGGCTCTTTTCCTGAAGAGTTGAGCTCTTCCCTGGATGGCTCTGAAATAGTTGGAGTTCAAAGAGCTGTTTGCCCTTACTGTTGTAAAAGCCACTCACTGTCGCGCTCTGGGCACACTGGGCACCAGGAGAGAGGCCCTTAGGACAAAGTCCTGACTCACTTTTCTGGATGCTAATCCCTGTTTGTTCACTGTTGCTTTTGGAACACGGCAGTTCAGCTTTGAATGAAAGTTTTTTCCACCCCTAGAACTAATTAGCACTGACAGGGAGGGACAATGGATTTGTTATCGCTGCCACGCATTTCTAACTTCGCTGCCTCAATTAAACTGATGTCATACCCAACACTACAGGGAAGAGGCCTGAATTTCAAAGAACTCATGTGAAGACCTGGTAGAGTTATTTCAGACCTGATGGAAATGTAATGAAAAGAAAGGCAATGTAATGTACAGAACTGATGGCAGAAATTTGGATGAGATTCACATTGCACTTTTTACTCAGCAAAGGCCTAGAGCATACACAAGAAAATGATGGATTTATTTTTCCAGGAGATAAAATAAATAGGTAATTTATTATTCCACTGCTAGTACTAGTATTTTAAAGAGGTCACCCTGTCTCCATATATATGGTCTCACAAATGAATGTATACTTCTCTGCTGGAAGCCTTTTCTGAAGTATTCTCAATAAAAACAAGAACTTTTAAGAATGACAAATGTTTGAGCAGTCACATACTGACATAGCATAACTGCTCTGCATTCCTTTGCCAATTTGCAACAGAGTAAAAATGTTTCAGAATTAAAAATTTAAGAAAGTAAAAGAGGTCTCTCACTTTAAAGAGGCCAAATATACGATTGTGAAATAACTGCAATTGTGGAAAAAATTTCTGCATTCCACGCTCAAACAAAACACTGAATGCCCAGGAAGCAAATTTTTCTAATTAAAGGAGTAGAGGTATGAAAGGCAAACCCACAGTTCAGTAGTGCCATGATATCATGCTTAAAATGAAAACTATTACTGTAGCATGAAAGCTACATAATAGCCACCTCGAATAGCAAAATCTGAATTCTAGCAGACAGCTTCATTCCTAAAGCTGGAAATCGCTATCTCCATAAACAGCACAAAGAATCCCTGGACAAAGTGTTCCTAACTAGTACTTGGCCATGAAGTTTCATTTTTCAAACATCCTCCCCTTTGCTCCAGGGTTATTCCACTTTAATGACAGAGCTGTCACGTGTGCCCAGCTGGCCACCAAGACCTTTCATTTTGATGACAGCAAAGATGAAATCACAGCATATTTCTGAACCAGTATGCATGGAGACACACTTTTGTTTAGTGAGACCAGATTTTTTCTTTTATTTTTTGCAAGGCAGCAAATCACAGACTACCCCCGTCAAACTGCAGATGATTCACTGCTTGTCCAGGAGCCAGACAAAAAATACAAGTAATGTAAAAGGAACCTAATCAAGTTGAAGAAAATGAGGATTTAATTAGTCACAACATCTCTCCCCAAAATCAGTTGTATTAGTCAGCATTTTCAAAACTGAGGGCAGTGGTATTAAAAATGAATTTAAACTTCAAATCACCCACATTACCAGGAACCTTCACCTTACACAGTGCATTGTTTTAAGAAAAGTGAATTGAATGAAATTTAAAAACCTTGAACATACTTAAAATGCAAAAGCTAAACTAAAACCACTTAAGGTGTTTGCAAGTTCAAATCCAGAGTTAAAAATGTTTAATGTGCATCAGCCTAGCATATGAGTTGGTAAAAGCTTGGATGCCTATGTGAATCAGCTTAAAATGACAATTAAATTTCTTATTTTCAAAGAAAAATAACTTAAAATTTAAACAGATACAGCAGGAAAAAGTAAATCATCATTTTCTCCTTAGACACAGGTCCCCCTTTGATCCAGCTGGCATGCTGGCTACATTCATAGAGTGGTACATGACTTAACTGTGCCACAAATTAATTTAACATCAAAATGCTACAGTTTAGAGCTGGCTAATGTCACAATTTCCTTACTTGAAAAAACCTCAATCTGACAATTTCTACACCACCAATAAACTTAATTATCTGCCATTTTGACTTAAATAGCACATATTTGAAATTATTTATCTAATATGAAAATAGCCTTAACTAAAGGAGTAGTCCATGACCCTGATCTTGGGGAATTAATTTTGATTTGTATACTCAGTTTTAAAATTTCCACATTGCAGCTGAACTTTGAAGGCAGAGCTCAGACTCTTTGTTCAGACCCCTTTGCTCATTCTCCCTTTTGCAAACATAGAATTATACCAGAGAATTTCAATATCAGAAAACATCAGATTAAGTTTAGTGCACCATTCTAAGTCTCACTTTTTGTGCATTTATAGTATAGGCAGTCTTAAATCCTTAGTCATGTGTCTCAAATGCAACCTGTTTTTGAAAGAAAAAGACTGGCCAAGTTACATAGATATACAGAGATTGTTTTTTTAAAAGGATTTAGGACTGCTTATTTTGAAAGACTAAATTACTCCCAGCTTATAAGAAAGCACACAAACTGACTCTGAAGTTCCTCAATGCCTGAAGTTTGGCCCAATCATAGAATGAATAGAAGAACAATTTAAAAGAAATCTTGAACATCTTTCTTACAAGAGGAAGGTGAACTCCTGAAACTTCATTCACTTCATTTCAGTGTCAAATTCTCTGGTAGAATTCTGGTGGAATTCTGGTAGAATGCTTGATTTGCATGCAATCCCCTGCTTGCAAAAAGGGGGAATGGAGAACAGGTCTGAACAAAGGGCCCAAGCTCTACCTTCAAGGCTCTGCTGCAATGTGGAAATGTTAAAGCTGAGTACGCAAATCAAAATTAATGACATTGAAATGTCATCCACACACATTTGGAAAAGGCTGTTCTGGACTCCTGTGTCCTTTTGAGCCCTTGATGTCCTGAATTCCAAGTCCTGTATTTGCCTTGTTCCCTGACTCCTACCAGCTACTCCCCACCACGACTTTCCAACCTAAGGATGTGCAAAATAAAATCATTTTTAAGGACTAAAGCACAGTAAATGTCCCAGTCAACAACTTTGTGTGCAGATGATCTCTGATCTGGCAGGCACACATTCACTCACTTTTTATTTCTGCCTCCAGCATGTTGTTATTTACTCCTGCAGTTTAAGCAAATGTTTCTTCTTTATTGGAGCTGGGGTTTGGGATAGGATAAGGCTAAACAATAAACAGTGCTTGCAGGAGAAGCCAAGAAAATAGCAATTCTCTAACTATTGTAAGAATGTGAAATCTTAGTGGCAATAAAATGAAGAAAGAATAAGGGTGATGGGGGGTGACCTGCACCATATGATTGCCAGCTGGGAGAGAGAATCAACCCAGAACTTTCTGTTGGAAACCAGCTTCCAACGATGCTGTTGGACTGAATTTAAAGTTATGTATTCAAGGTACACTTAACCTAGGAAATTACTCCAATATCAAGAAAGGCCTCCTTTGTGAAAGTACATTCTGTACCCCCAAATTTATGTCATTGCATTATATCAGAAGCATTTGTAAGAAGTGGCACAGATGAATAATTGCAGCAAGTGTCAAGTGTTGGTTTTGGTATGACCACTATGAACTGAATGTAATCTCATTTCACTCCTACTGCTTTGTAATGTGCTCCCAGCCTTGATTAGTGCTCCCTGAGTGACCTGCTTCAGCATTCATCACATTTCTAGAATATTGATTCACTTCCGTATGTTTGAGTTAGCTTTTGCCCATTTGACTTAAAAACACCTCTGTCACTGAGTGCAAATCCTTTAAATAGTTTTTCCTTCTCATAAACAGATTTCAAATATTTTCAAGAAGGAAAACACACTCTTCCCCAAGTCCTCACTATTCAGTTTTCTCATGACTGATTTTAAGTACTCATCCTTATTTTTTTTTTTTTTTCCCCTGAAACCAGGTCCTACTGCAGGAATGTCTTGATCTGTCAAATCAAAAGTGGGCTCTGCTTTTTTCTCTTTCTATAGGAAGGTGGGTAGGCTGTTCACCCTTTGGAAAACTCATCTTTAGCATTTTTATTGCAGATAATTATTCCAGATTGGGTCTAGTTGAAAATAAATGTATTCTTCTACATCAGATATAACCCAAAGGGCTTTGGGATCTTTATTCAAAATTCAATGACTTTCCAAATTATATAATCTCATTAGCACCACATTTTTCATATTCTAAGTAGAACTAACAATAACTAAATCACAACAATAACTCAAATTGTTTCAACTTTACACTTGATTTTCCTGTGTCTAAAAGCAGGTAAAAAAGCAAAGACTCACTCTCAAAACACAAAAGGGAGTGCATAGAAAATGATTAAAAAATTCTATTCCACATAGGTGTAAATCTCTGAGGGCCTCATGCATTATTCAGTAGATGAAAGAGAAGGAAGAACCTGGAAAAGGCCAGGGAAAAGTGTTATTACTGCTCTGCTTTGTAAAATTAACTATTTCAAGCTGCTTAACCTTAGCTCAGAACATTGTGCTGGACTGGTGCTCTTATAAAGAGGAATCTGCTGCAAATTAAAATCTTGTCTGCTGCTTTTGAAAATGAAAAACTTGAGAATACTTATAAAGTGGAGCCACCTTCTTTCCCCTTTTACTGATTTGAAAATGAGTCACATTTCAAATGCTTATTCCCATGTGTCATCCAGAGAAGACCACCCAAAGTCACTGCATTTTGAGCAAACTTTCAGCTCTCCAAACCTGCAGTAGCCCCCTGCACTCCTCCCCTCCTGACCTCATCTATTTGGCTCTCAAACACAAGTGTTAAGCAGGACAAAGACCCACAAGCCCCAGCTTCTTTAAATACACAAAAGCAAAGGGAAAACCAAGCCCCTATAATCTCAAGGTGCATTTATTAAAACAGACTGTTAAGAAAGATAAGAATTTCCACTAAAAACAGAATATGCCCCCCTAGTCTTACCCCAAAAGTCCAGCATCACAAGCCCTGTTAAAATGACAGAGCCCACAGGCTTCCACCTCAGCTGAGCTCAGCAGATGCTGTAACTATGATACAGCAATGGTTTCAATTAACAGAGATCATCAGGTGACAAGGGAATTAAATCTTAATGCTTAAGCACTTGCAAAATGACAGTCACCTCTCATTCCTGGAGTACTACTCATCTAGAAATATATACATGAAAACCAGCTGATTAAGAAGGGTTAGGGTTTGTAAAAAAAAATAAAATAACCCAGAACCAACTAAAATATCGCTTTCCACTGCATTGTGGGTTTGTTTCCAATAAATGCCTACATGGTATTCCCAAACCTGCTCAGACCAAATAAAAGACTTGTTTATATTTTCTGCTTTCCCACTATGACATACATAGACCTGCCAGTAAATGCATCAAAAGCCATTTCCTCTCTTTGCTGAGTTTTCTCCTCAACTCAGACTTTCTCATTTGCTTGCATTCAGGGCTAGGAGTTGAAAATAGACTTGATGTTTGAGAACTGTTGCACACAGAAAACTCCTTAAAACACAGAAAGAATCACTGGTTTATAATTCCTAAATTGAATGTAAATTGATTTGTCTGATAATATTGTGCTTCCATGTAATAACATTTGTCATGTTTATACCAGCCTTGCAGTTCTAAATACTGTTTCTACTGATATAAGAAATAAAGCTGTGGGCATTTTGTTCCTTTAGAGAGAAAGATTTAGCAGACAGCAATTTTAAAGGTTTTTTGACTGGTACATTCTGTCTCCCTGATGTGGGGTTATTAAAGTTTTGCTCCCTCCTGTGCATGTTTTTTGTATCTTACACAATATAGAAGAAAGAAGCATATCCCTCCTGACACCTCTCCACTTCATTCACACAACTTTGACTGGAATTACTTCCACTACAAAGCACAAATGATGATGGCAACAGTTATTACAGTTTTTCATGAGATGGCTTTTGAATTTATGGGTATATGGGGCAGGGGTGCACCCTCACTTGTAGCTAAACCTTCCTACCCTGACTGTGGCTCGCACAGAAAGCTGCACAAAAAGAGGGAAATTTCAGAAAATAGCTCCATTAGCAACATCAAACATTTTCACCCAGTTAATAATGGCATTATTACATATAATGTACTAACATAATAAATAACTTGAGTAATTAAATCTATTTCTGTATAACACATTTAGGCAAGACTGTTGGGAGTGTCATAAGCCATTCTTCCCTGATGTGTTTCACGTGTTGGTTCACACACACACCTTCACTGCTAATGGTTCCTGCTGTAAGCATAACTGGTTTAGCTGTTGCTTAAATATCTTCAGTTTTTATCTATCTAATCCAAAATATGAGAGGAAGAAAGTGTATCTATATATGTAAAAAATACATATATGCACACTCATTACAACATTTAATTTATGAATCATAAGTCATGACTCACAAAATTTGAGCACTGACTACAAATTATCACCAAGAAAAATGATAATAATATAATTTTAATTTAAATTATAATATTAAAATGAATGCTTAAAATGAAAACAGGTGCATTTCAATCCTTGCCTACAGAGTACACCACTCATTTAGACTGGACCACTGCAAGTAGATTTAGATATTTGATAATATCTAGGTTTATGATTTTTTTTTTTTCATTGAATTTTCATTCAATATTTCTACTATCGGCTAGTCCTGTTGTCAATTAATTTGTTCTTGAAAATCAAATTTGATTCATGTGACCAAACCTCTGTGGAGGTCTCCACTGGCCAGGAGCTGTGGCCAGTTCAATTTATTAACTTTTTCAAGCCACATGACTTTGCAGGTCAGAGAAAAAACCTGAGATACCGCTTTGAAAAATGGAGAAGTGTATTGAATGCTCCTGCTTTCAGAGAGGGCACTTTTCCACTTCAGGAGTTCCTTCCCAGCTCCCTTGAGGAGGCCTGAGAGGGTTTAGCTGCTGTGCCATCCCTCTCCAGGTGACAATCTCCCCGTGTCCCCTGTGCTCGGGGACCCTCTGCAGCTCTGCCTGCAGGAGAAGGGCCCCTGTGACCCCGAGGCACAGAGGCAGATTTGTAGGTCTTGGTCTTCATGCACTTTAAACTCATCTCCACAGCAGGTTTACTGCAGAACCAGCTTTATTAAAAAAAATAAAAAAAAAAAAACAAAACAAAAAAAAAAACCAACAAAAACTGTCTCTGAAGTGCAGGGTGTGATTGATGGCTCTTAGCTTCAGCTTCTTGCCCCACGCTCCTCTCCCTCCCCTCACACCACAGCATTTGCTGTAGATGATTTTAAAACACTCCAGGAGCTGCATTTTTTTTCTCTAAAACATATTTGACAGGTTTTAAGTCACAGGAGAAGGTGCTGACCAAAACATTGGTATCGTCCCTGCCTTACAAATTCTGTATTTAGCTTCCAGGTGGGAGACGAGGAGCTTTGCTGATTCACATCCAAAGAGAACATCCGAGGAACTTTTCACACTTCCCAAAAAACACTTTCCAGCTTGTCAGAAATGCCAAGCAATTGCCTAACAATGTAACACTAGGAATGCCGTATCAAATCCGTGGCCTTGCAGACTTAATAAAAGCTCTTTTAAATGGACAGCACTATCCATTCATAAAACCTACTGAAAATACAGAGAACTTAAAATCCACTGAACAGCATTTTCCACACTTGTTTATCCTGAACCACTTCCATTGTTGCTTTCCAAGAAGGTCACACACTACCATGACCTCAGAATTCAGTGTAAAACTGATATTTTAATATAGGCTGAATGGGATAAATTAACTAGACATGAAATGTAATGGACTGAAAGTACTCCGACGAGGACAATGCTTGAATTATTTAACAACTTCTTAGTCAGTGTTTTACCATTTTAAGGCTGTTGTAGATAATTCCTTATCAACTAATGATGTATCTTTGTAGCAGACAGCATTTCCCTATTACTGTCTCTCTAAAAACAAATTACAACAGTACTCATTTGGAAGCTGATTTGTTGGTTATAAACTTAGGTTGGATCAGAAAGGTAAAAACTACTTTAATGAGAGAAACTGACACCTGAAAGCAAGGGGGTTTTAAAATGCTATCATAAAAATTAAAGTGATAGTAACAGATAACCAAGGCATTTCAAATTGATCGATATTTCGACTTTTTTGGTAAAAGAACCTGTGTTTGTTAAGTCTGGTTGTGATGAGATTAGAGAATTTGCTGCTCTAATATTAACAAGGTGTTTTACCAAAAAGCAACTGTAAGCAGGGCTCCCATGGAAATGTACTTACACATGGAAGTTCAGAACATTTCTATTTAAACGACATATTTACTATCACTGTGAAATATATAGCACATCTTTAATGTGTGCTTCAGTGTCACAGAATTCATCAAAAGTGGTGATGATGTTTTAGTTTGAAGTTTATACTATAGTTTTCAAAGCACAGACACCTGCAACTTTCTTAGTTAAAGTCCTATCATAAAAGCAACAAAAATATTTAAACTATTCCATCTGTCTTAGCTTAGAACAAATAAAAATTTTGATTTCCTTACTCTAAATGTAAGTCATTTGATTTATCACAAAATGGTGTGAGTTCAACCCTCCAACCACACACATTGCATCAAAAACAATGTAATAGAATTAGCTATTACAGGAGATCTCAAGAACTATTTCAAGCTCCACTTAGTTTCTGAAGTATTTTCTTTAACTGAACATTTGTTCTAACTTCTACTACTCTGAAGTAGACAGGAGAAAGAGGGAGGAAACAGACCATCTCAAAAGAAAAACTTCCAGAGTTTCCTGGTGGTTTTCAACTTCCTCCTCAAGGAGCTGATTCAGAAACTGGAAGATGTGTTTTGCTATGTAAGAGCCCAAGTGTGCAACCCTGAGCCAGAAAAGGATTAGAAAAATAGATCCTTTATTATAATACCAATATTTTACTTGCTTCTTTCTGGATTTTTTTTAAAATGTAAATTAGTGAAAAGTTTTCTCTTGATATCTAAAAGCTGGTGAGTTACATGAGAAGAAATTTCCACATTTGTTGGGAAGTGACTTCCAAGTTTAACCAGTAAATAAAAAAGCTAGCTCAGCTTTTTTCATTCAGGAACTGCAGGGCACCACCGGAGCGAGGAGTGCAACATCAATCATTACTTACACTTATGAAGGAATGCCAAGCTTAGCACAGAGGAATCTCCTCAGCCTTTCCATTTATTTATATTTTTGCAGTGGAATGGTCAAGCTTTCCTGAATTCACTGTCAGAGAAGGAGCAGTAAGCTGAATGTGAGAATGCAAAGGGAACTCATCCAGGCTAGCTTATCCAGAGGTCACAATTAGCAGACTTTGACATTTGATAGAAATTACAAGTACAACTGTGTAGAGGTGATTTGTACCTTGAAGCACACAAAAAAAGGGCAGAGTTTGGATATTCTCTGTGTTTCAACCAGAATATTAATCCTATCACTATTTAACATCACTATGATTAACTCCACATGCAGGCCCTACCCAAGGAAGATCCCTGGGGAGCTGAGGGGAAAGAAACATTCAGTGCAGTGGCACCTAACCTTTGGAGGAGATAGCTGAGTGTTACTGCAAAATAAACAATATTAATCACTGCTATGCAAAAAATGCTGTGCAGTTTACTTCTGAAAATATGAGCAGTGCTCTTAAAGGTTATCTTTTACATTCAACAAAATGCTGTAAGTCTTTCTGGCTGTTAGAACTCAACCTTTAGCAAGATAATCAGCCAACTGCACAGTTACATTTTTCTCTAATTTGCTCCTCAATCACCATATTTATCCTCAAATCAACAGCTGGGTTCCTGGGACATAATATAAAAAAGCCTTTATTTAATTTTTTTTTTCTTAAATTGTCTTTGTTTTCCTCATGATTGCCAGAGGAATCCAGTACATCTGCTTTAAACCACAGTGATCTCCCATAGTGGTCCAGTCCCTGTTTGCATTTTTACTCACAACCTGGGGAGAATAAAATATACTGCTGTAAGCATTCCTCCTTCCTAGCCAGTACTTATACAAAAAGAAGACAGATAATAAAATCTTTAGAAAGAGTATTCTCTTACATAGCAGCATGTGATAATAATATCCTGGATGTTTATCCACACAGTTACACCTTTTTGGTTGTTGAACCAGGACTAGGAGGCAGGGCTTTGACAACTAATTTTTTGCTACTTCTCAAAACTAGTATTAGATTAA
Source organism: Pyrgilauda ruficollis (assembly GCF_017590135.1). Lineage (NCBI taxonomy): Eukaryota > Metazoa > Chordata > Aves > Passeriformes > Passeridae > Pyrgilauda > Pyrgilauda ruficollis. The sequence goes on along the minus strand of NW_024529155.1, from coordinate 2,398,446 downwards.
AGTTCTAGACGCATTGCTGATGAAATCTACCACAAACATTGTATACAGACATGGTTTAAACACCACTTATCATTCAGTTGTCATCAGCTGTGTAAAAATAGAGTGACAAACACTGGTGGGGACACACAGTGTGTGATTAGCACAGACAGGTCTTTCCCACACTTCCCACTGCTAAAATAAAATAGTGTGCCACAAGTAGCATTTTTGAAGGAACATAAACTTTTACACCAATGCTCTGCATCTTACCCAGTGTTCTAAGCAGCATCAACATCCAGAAAAATGCTGAGGGAACATTTCCTTGGGCTCTCCATTATAAACATTCAGCTAAACTTCAGGCTGCAATAGATTAAACTGAAAATTCAATCACTTCCAGTGATGAAGATGTTAGGAGAAGTATTCTACATCCCACTACAGTGTATTTACTTTAACACATAGGGAAGCAAAAAAGGATTAGCTTTGTAAAGACATTTCTGCTGGGGAACTGACAGGTATTAAGGCATGCTGGGTTTCTACTTCTGGCTAGATCTAGTCTAGATTTGTGGGCTAAAGGATGCTAGGATGCATCTTCCTGTTTAACTTCAGGAAACAAATCCATTTGCACGCTCAGAAAGTGCTGTAATGATATCACATTTTTAAAGAATTACCATGCTTAAGCACCTACTCACTTATAGCTGATTCCTTAATCTGGTAACATCTGTGTCCACAGATTGTGTTGTTGTTCTTGTAAGTTGTGTAGGGAATTACAGCTAATGCAGTGGCCAATAAGGTTTAAATTCACTCTGTGGGACAGGCAAACAAAGCCGCAATAAGGGAGTGAAATGCCATATAGAAATTATATTCTTCCTCCTAGATTTTCATGTCCCTGAAATGGCAGGAAGATGCACCACAGACTCTCAAAAGTACATCTATTTTCTGCTGAGGGCTGACAGCCCACTGCTCCAAGTAATGTCAGTAGCAGAAGCAAGCCAAGGATGCAGTCCACTTCCCAGGTGGGAACATCATGGCTACAATACAGATCTTTATGCAGCAGGAACTAAAGGATTGTATTTAACCCATTAGACTTTACTGCACCTGGGAGCAAGCAGAAAATTGGCAAGAAAGGATAAAAAAGGCCTAGAAAAATATATTGCATGTAAAAAACCAGGAATCTGTTCCATAATAAGGAACAGTGATCACTAAATTAGCCCAGGTAAACTTTTGAATTGTTGGGTGAACTGAGACTAAAATCTATGATTTTCATGAAGTGAGTACTTGCCAGCTGGAAATGGTGGAGAGCAGCTAACTTCTGAACAAGGAGTGAGACAAAGCCAGAGTAAATTGAAATATCAAGATGAATGTGCCAGCTGACTTGGTTTAGTTATCATCCCAATTGACAAGGACAGCGAGGGGGGGAAAATCCTCCTCATCATAATCCAGTCTTTATTGAAACAGCCAGTCCCAGCATGCCATTGTCCCCAGCCTCACAATACTCATTCCCAACAAAAGGACCATGAAATTACAGAAAGGGGTTTGCAGCTCTTCAGAGCAGGTAACAGAAAAGATAAACCTACAAGCCTTTTATCTGCACAGCTTCTATTTTAATCTTGTCCAGGTCACAAAAGGGAGTGATTTCAATCGAATGTTCTTTACCAATGAGGTGCCACACAGCTCAACTGAAAAGGCAGAAATTAAAAACTAAACCACTTTTTTTTTTTTTTTTTTCTTTACAGAATAACCAAAATGTGTTTACCAAGTTATCTGGGAACACTCACATAGTGCTATTTATTTTTGTATCATACTCTGATATTCTGATATTTTCAGATCCAGAGACACCTTTGGTGCCTGCTGGTTTAGCAGTGAAGGTGTGCTCAGCCACGAGACACTTTGTACCTCCTGCAACCCCTACTGAAAGTCTACATCAATTTTTCCTTGCCTGCTGTCATTTAGTGAAAGCTCTAATAGAGGTAAGAATCTCCCTGAGCAGTTTCTCAGAAGTTTATATAACAGTGGAAAGGGTGATAACAGGAGACACTTTAAAAAAAAAACTCTGTAAAATTCTGTCATAAATAAATTAATATTTTAATTAACAAATGGAGTCAAACAGCAAAAGAAGGTTTTTTGTTTTTTTTTCTGTATTCTGACTCTAAACCAAAATGAATACTAATGTAATAATGCTACATCAAACACTGTAATGAATTTACACTGGTGAAGTCTTGGCTGTTTGATGACAGCACTCCCCCAGTGAATAAGTGCACAGTGCATTGTCCCCTCTAGAGCTCAACTTCAAAGCCCTGGAAAATCTCCTTTGAGTTTTGAACCTTCCAGATCAAAGCCTTGGAGTTCATTTATACTTTTAGGCTCAGATGAAGGCAGGCAGTAAGACAGCCATGATTTAGAGGATAAATCACTTCAGAACAATGTCTATGAGCATTCTCCATGGCATTACACTTGAAATTAGATTTAGAAAGTGATACCACACAGACACAACTGTAGTTTCAGGAAAACTGAAGCAAAAAAACCCCATTATTTTTTTAACTTCCCCAGTGGAATTTACCTTTTGATTTTGCAAGCTTGTTTACAAAATAATCCCCCACATAGGTCTTGATGGCTCACACCCATGAAAATTTATACACAGGCTGGGATTTAACCTATATGTTCACTGCATTAGAGAAAAATAAAGATTTCAGTGTCTAAAAAACCCCCACACAGATATCTGAAAAAAAAAAGCCTCCTCTCATCAGACAAACAAACACTCTCTGGACCAAGCATGTGGTTTGATCTGCATGCAGGCTACATCAAAGCCTGCCTGGTCCAACCCTGCTGCATATGAATGGCTGAAAAGGACAAAAACAACCCCTACAGCAACCTTGCTCACACTGTGCAATGAAATCACAAGTTCAGACACATCACCTATATCTGTCCTAATATTTATAGGCTCCTTGGCTGTGCTTAAACATGGGAATGCAATAATCAGCCCAGCAGAGTATCCAGACTCCAAAGCGCTCCCATGGCTGATGGAAAGGAGTGGTTTAAGGCCATGGCTGCTTCTCTTGCCTGATTGCATCAAGACTGAAGCCAAGGGCAGCTTGGACCATGGAAGACCCCCTGGAAGTGGCTCAGTGCTGGGAAGTCTGAGCAGAGCTGAGCAGTGCAGCCCCAGCTCATCTTCCACTGCTGACTCTCTGCTCTGGCAATGCTGGAGGTCCCTGTGCACCTTCAGAAGGTGAATTGTGCAGGGAATTGTCTAATCCTTCAGACACCTTTTTTCTTTTTCACACCTAGAGGCTAGAGGTGGTTTTCTTTTATAAGCACACTGAACAGTATATCTTAATGGGCACTGAGCTGTGGGGAAGAGCAAATCTCCAGTCTCTTTGGAGAGTGGACTGGGACTTCATTTTATAGAAGACACATCACCTTTTTTAAAGGCCTACTTTTTAAAAAATGTTTTTTCTAACTGTACACAGATTTACAAAATCAGTGCATAGGAAATTTACTTCTCTACATCCTCCCTTAGATTGTTTGTAAATCATCTGCACAGAGCTGAAAATTTTCGAGTGGAAACTTTTAAGATCTAAACAACCAATAGTCACAAGGTTTTCTGAGTTTGGATAAGGGTTTGGTTTGGAGTCATTTACAAATTGCTTAGAGTATATCTGTGAAAAGACTCTCTGAGAAAGCCTTGAGGGAACTCTGAGGAAATAACAAATACCATTATATCATGACATTTTACATAGTTGTTTTGACTAAGTAAACTTCTAGCTTATAAAATTATTTAATTATATTCAAGCATTATATTCAATTAATATCTTTTTGTTTCTTCTTACTGTCAGCGAGGTCAAATGCAATTGCACCTTAAGCAATAAGGATAAAATGCTCTGTGTAAAAGAGTCAGTGTGTTTGTACAAGTTCTGACCAACTGCTTAATAAATAGAAATGCTGCTGTACTCAGAAAAAAAACCCCAAATCATATTTCTGTTTTGCTTCTTGTCAAATTTAAGGGAAAAAAACAAAAACAAAAACAACAAAAACCCAACCAAACAACAACAAAAACAAACCCAAAAAAAACCCCAAAAACAAACAAAAAAAAAAAAACCCCAAAAAGCCAAAAAAAAAAACAAAAAAAAAAAAAAACCCCCAAAAAAACCAAAAAACCCCAAAAAAGCCCCCAAAAACCTGAAAGGAGCAAAGGGACAGCTGAATGGAAAAACATTATTTTCTTTACTGGTCCTCTGTTAAGCATTGCAAGCTGTTGGACAAAAACAGTGCACACAATTTGCCTCCATGAAAACAAGACAAGGACTTAGAGAAATGTCACCTTTGATGTGACCAACAGGAACCCTGAAACTGCTGATGCTGCTGAACTGAGCAGTTTGGGGCAATTTTTGCCCTATGTTTGAATTGCATGAGTTACCCTAAGCAAAGAACCTACCCTTCTTCCCTTTAGGAAGCTGCCTTGGGAAGTTTCTTCATCCCAAGTGCAGTAGTTGTACTCCACAGAAATGTACTCCTTCCCTGTCCTCAGCCAAGGCTGTGGAAATACGTATCCTGCCTCAGAGTTGGATTTTAGGAATTATTGACTGAATGTACATAGATGTAAGAAGAGTTAGCCCATCCTTAACTCACAGGTATCAACCCGAATCCTACCTGGTGTTAATCTCTTGGTGGACAATTGTTTTCTTGGAGGAAATCAAACAGTGACAATCTGTGATAAGTGCTCGCTCTACCTACCTGTTCTCTAATTAAGCATGAACTCTTTGAGCAGAGTCCACCTGGCTCATCAGTCTTTGTACAGCTCTGATTTTATCTGGGGTTTTTCTTTTTTTTCTTGTTCTTGTTGCTTTCTGAGGTTTAACTTTTGGATACAGGAATCCTGCCAGGATGCAGAAGGATTTATAAAACAAATGCATCACATAAAGCAAGGCCCCAAGAAGCAGTGGACAGCTTGGATAGCCTCTGGAAAATGGCTTTTGCATATTCCTGCTTTACTCTCCAAGGACTCCCCTTTTTAGAACAGACTGGAACCAACCAGCCAGGAGATTCCAGAGGACCAGCTCTGGTTAGCACTAAATATTTCAACTTTTAGCTAAATGATCCAGATTTGCAGCTTAACTAAATGAAGACAGTTAGTAACACAGAGATAGGGAGTCTGTCACATTCGCATTTTCTGAAAAATCCCTTCGCCCAGGATTTTTCTCTTGGGAAGCAGAGAAGCCTCAGAGAAAAAGGAAAACAATTTTATCTCATTTGCTTCTCCTGTGTTTTGCTCCTTTGGAATGTGTTTGGAGATTGTTTACCCACAGGTGATTGTTTCATTGGATTCTGATTGTTTCATTGGATGGTGTGGGTTGTTTTCACTCTTTGGCCAACCAGTGCCAAGCTGTGTCAGGGCTCTGGAGAGAGTCACGAGTTTTCATTATTATCTTTTCAGCATTCTGTAAGTATCCTTTCTGTATTCTTTAGTATAGTATAGTTTAGTATTCTTTAATATAATATAGTATCATAAAATAATAAATTAGCCTTCTGAGAACATGGAGTCAGATTCATCATTCCTTCCTTTATTGAGGCACCCTGCAAATACAACAGGAGTCCAAGAAGTAGCACTGATCCAGGAAGATCTAAAAATTAAACAACTCTCAACCAAGCAAACACAAAACACAACTTCCCTGATGTCTTTTATTTTCACACTAATAATGCCTGTGCAGGGGAACAACTTCTGCTGAATAGCACTGAAGCAAAAGCCAAATCAGCTTGGTAAAACCCTGAGTTTGTTCAACCTTCCATAATTAAACAACCTGGAATTTGAAACTGCTCAGAAGAATCCTGCTCCTCACCAACACAGAATAAGAAGGAAGGAAAGGAGAGGAAGAGGAAAGAGCCATCTCTACAGGTGCCTACTTGGGTTTCCTTGCAGGGAAGCTACACATCCAGACCTGGATGCCTGGATGCAACTGTTACTTAGAATATTTTCCTACCAAATGTTTAGATCTTAACCAATTGCTCTCAATTAAAATTGTGGGTTAATTATTTAAATATGTTACTTTGAAGTCATCTAAACATGAATAACAAAATCTGTACATTATCTCTTATGTCAGAATTCCACGAATTACAAAAAAAAGGGAAGAATTATTTATCTATGCACATTTGATTAGTAAATTCTGCAGCACACTCAGGCAAACTTTTCCTAAAATTTGATGGGGAAAAACCATTTACCAAATGTTTATTTACAGGGAAATAAAAAAAAACCCAAACCTCAAAACAAAAACAAAGAAACGACCAAGCCACAAAAAACCTTCTATGAAATATGGTTTGAGGGCAAAAAAGCTACTACCCGATTATGAAAACATGACACATACATTAATCTGTAGTTAATTCAGAGTAAGTGGCAATGAAGGTACATTGCAATTGTAGCTATGCAGGGGCTTTTATTGCTGAGTGTCATGGGAGAGCAAAATAATGCTACAAATTCAGCACAAACTACAGCCCAGGAGTAACTTTTAACTCTCATAATAATAATTACTCAAAAGTTTACCAGAAACCTCGAAATGTTTTGCTGTCCAAAATCAGGGGGTTTAATCAAGTGCCAAACCAGTATTGCATTTGTTGACAGTTTATCTACTAGAAATGGTGAAGGCCAAAGTATTTCCAAAGAGACAGAGAGCTGCCCCACCCTTTCCCTTCACTTATGTCAAGAAGGATGGGGAAAGAGACATTAGATGGAAGGCTGCAAAGAGAAAACAACTGAAGTAGACAAAATTCCACCTGCTGAAAGGCAACATAAAAACAACAACAGCAACAGATGAACTACTGTACACAAGACTTACTTAGGACTCAGAGATGTTGAGGCAGCATTTATGACATTGTTTGGGTGTAAAATGGAGAAAGAATAAGGTCAAAAAAGAAACTTACAAGAAAATGTTGAAATCTTTCCACAGTTTTTTAGACATTCGGCCTTTCACATGTAAAGAAATATAAAATACTGCTTTTCTCTTTTTAAAAAAAAGCATTGAAAAATTAGACTAGTGTCATGTCTGATGGTGAATTGAGAAATACCAACCCAAAAGTTCTGGGTCAAAATATTGTGAACTGTTTGTAGGTCCAAAACCAAAAGATGAAACCAGAAATAAGAATAATGTTACACTGCCCTCCTGAGAAGTTCATGAGTAGGCCAGTGATGCCTATTTATTGGTTACAAAGTCGATGGTGTTATTGGGTGAGTAAACGGGATAATGATTCTAAAACTGACTCTGTGACTACAGAGCAACTGGCCACATTCCTGAAGGACTCAGAATTCCAGGGAGGATTTTTGCATCTGTACACTCTGCCCTGCTTTGATTCCCATCTTCTCAAAGCATCTGTCACTGCCCACAGATGGACACAGAGGCTGGACAGCCCTGCAGTTTCTATCAGCACTGCCTCTGCTCTGTTGCCCAGGATGTTGACCCCCATTATTCCCCTTTGCAGGAGCCCACACATCTCCCTGGGGGCACAGATTTCACTGACACACATTCCTGGGCTGGGCTTTGCTCTCCTTTCTGCACATACCTTGTTCCATGGGACCAAACTGGCAGTGCTACACTACTTAAAGATGTTGACACCTGGCACACGAGTGCTGTTTTTCCTGGGATTAGCACGAAGGTGAGAAAATCAGTACAATGACATTATTGTACACACAGCTCCACTTTGTAAGTATTTTCCAGCTGGCAAAGTCAGCCAGGTGTGATGTGACCTGTTTGTGTGTAAGCACTGGAGCTGCTTGAGACACGACTCCACATCTGAAATGTTTGCACAGGGCTTCAGGCAGGAGAGAAGATTGATTGGGGACTTGCAGCCCTCAGAAATCGCAGCCAGGAGCCAGGTGGGATGCCTTGGTGTCTCAAATGACAGCAGATACTTACAGTGAGGTAACCAAATCCCACCCTGAATGAGTCAAGTGCAGAAGTTCAACATGCAAACAGATTTCTTGTGCACCTACTCCATACACAGTCAGGAAACTGCAGCCAGGCAATTAATTAAAGAATGCATTCCTAATTGCTACCAGTGTGAAATAAGCAGCAAACTGAAACAAACAGTGTTTTAATCAGTCTTTCCAAGGTATCACTTTGCCAGGAAAATGGATGTCTTTTTTGTTTTTGCTAGGACATTTAATATTTCATTAAATATGTCCCTACAGTATTCTAAACTATTTAATGTATTATGAAGCACATAAAAAGAAAAATCTGTTACTCAATTATCAACCAGCTCTAATCATTGTACTTATGTGTGTAGGGACTGAATTGATATCACAAAGACAATTATCAATCTGGCCTGTCCTGGTTTCCAAACACAAGCCCCTTCAAGTAAGTGTCTTTAATGTGGTCTTTGTAATGAATATGACTTATCTTTATGGCATCAGTGGTGTTCTATTTACTTCATGGACAAGTTAAGTCATGACCCCGTCTGCTTCAGACTGTCAGTGGGAATGAGACCTGAAATATTAAATATCAAGAAGTACAGCTCTGTGCATAAAAATCCTCCTTGAACTCTTAAAGATAAAACCCAGACTGCAGAGCTGCTGAGATCAGCTGCTGGTGAGTCATCCCCACATAGTCAGGCCTTTATTTTTTTTACATTTTGGTCATGTACAGACAAAATGAGAGAGAGAACATCAATACTGGACTGTGACATTTATCTTGTTAATGAAAATTTTTAAAATATAACATAAATACATATACACTGGTGTGTATAAATACCTACAGCTGTTTTTATTGTTGAATCCTGCCTTGGGACACAACCCTTAGTATGGGCCTTTGAAAACCATGTAAACATTTTTCTTATTTCAAGTCTATAATTTCCCCTCCACTGCTTTACATACTGTCACTATCCTTACCAGCTCTGAGTGTCCATGGTACAGGATATTCAAAAACTCTGGGCACATGGCTACTACAGACAGCCTGAGAGGTGTCTGTGGAGCCCATCTGGATGCACACACCTATTCCTGGAAACCCATGACCGTCACAAGTGGGAAAAGAATTTCCTCCCTGCCAGGGCTGTGCTTGCTGTCACAGGATCACCTGGAGCATTAGCAGTCACTTGCACAGCAGAAGAAGCAAATTTTCCTGCCATCAGCAAGAAAAGAGGAAAATGTAGCATAAAATATCTGCAGAGAATGGGTTTGGATTGCAGGAACATTTACTACCAGAGTTACATTCCAAGAGGCTTTCACAGTCCAACTGCTTCACCTTTGCAACACAGCCACCACACAGGTTTGTATAAAAGATTTCTTTTTATGTTAGTACACATTTCCATTTGTCTGTAAGCAGGAACAGAAGCAGAGACAGTGGAGAGCTGAAAGGCCAGCCCCAAAGGCTGCATTTGTCTGCCTCCCCCAGGAGGCTGGTGTCACACACACACAAGTGTGCAAACAAGTAAAGAAAATAAATTCACGTCTGACTGCTAAATGTTCCCATAAATTTCCCATGCAGCAGCACTTCTGTGATTAATCCTGACACAAAGCACAACATTTAGCAGCCTAAACCCAAACATATCTGCAAACAGCAGGACTGATGAAACAATGTCTTTGTTTAGAGCTGCCCCTGATTATCTGCACTCTACTGGGGGCTCCATCTTACACTGGAAGCCTTTTCCTCTGTGGACACTCCTTGGAGTGTCCCTCCACTACCTGACTGCCACTACTCATTATACCTTGAGGAATTTAATACATTTCAGACTTCTGCTCTAGAAAATGAGACTGAGCTCAGCCAGGGAGTTCAAAAGTTATTGGTGAAGACAAAGAGAGAGAGAGGGGGAGAAAGGGAGGAGACTGCCAAAACCAGAGACACAGGATGATCTCACAGCCCTCCTCTCCTTGGGAAACCATGAAAATGTGATCGGTACGGCTCAGCCACGACACGTGAGAGCTGAATTACAGTAATGCCTTTTTCTCATGCCTTCACATGCCACAGATATGGAATACTCATTTAAGCTGTAACTTATTACAGCTTCTGGAAAAACTATGAAGTAACTGTTAGGAACCAGAATGCACAGACAAGGGCTGCAGAGGACAAACCCACAAACTCTCACCTCGCTGACCATCCAAGGAAGACGAAGACGAAGACGAAGAGAAGAAGAAGAAGAAGAAGACGACGAAGAAGACGAAGAAGAAGAAGAAGACGAAGAAGATGAAGAAGACGAAGAAGAAGATGAAGAAGAAGAAGAAGAGGAAGAAGAAGAAGAGAAGAAGAAAAGAAGAAGAAGAAAAGAACATCAAAGAGTGGAAAAGCTTAAAAAAGGCCAGTGTGCCTGCACAAATTGTTTTCATCAAACCCCTGTAATGTAGTCACACCAAAACACATTTTCTTGAGATGTGTGACTAGGGATGATGACCTTTCAAAAACTTCACAATCCTCTGGATGAAGATCAAATTAGTATCACCATCATCATCATCATCATTATCCTCATTATTTCCTATTTCAACTACCTACAACTTAAAATATACTATGTATGTGCTTTTCTATGTGTGCATCACATGAAAAAATATTTTTCTCAGCCAGAAAAGCAAATATGAACAGGCTTAAGTGTTGTATTCCATTTTATGTAAATGGTATGCCCTGTCTCACCCCTCCAAAATGTATGGTATATTCTAAGCCTGTGGTCCTGCCCTGAACACACCGCAACACTTAAGTTTGGAGAAAACACTTCTTCCACATAGCAATACAAATGGATAGTTTCAACCTAAATGAAAATACTTTGCAGAACTATAAACATTTTAAAAAATGAAAAGCAGAGTGCCTCTTCGCTATAGGTATTGTTTCATACATCACCTCTAATTATGCAGGCAGAGTCAAGGGCAGATTCTCAAAAAAGCTGACAAACAACCAAAAAAAAAACCTCAGCACAGATAACTGGAGTTGGAAAAAGTTAAATCTTACACTTCCATGCCAAGTGAACAGTAAAGAAAAGATTTCATAGTGGTGAATGCTGATCACATCTGAAAATCTGGCTTGAATAAATATATGAGAGAAAAAAGTAAGAAAGCCACGATACCTCTATTTTCCTCTAGCCAGGTTTTGAAGCCTAAATTTAAGAGAATAAAAGAGACAGTTTTGATTATTACATGGGAATGTTGAGATACTGCAGACAGTTGTCAGGAAATCTTAGGCCACACACCAATACTAGTGTTGAGTTTTGATTTTAGGTGTACAAATGCACAAACTTATGTACCTTTAAATATTTTATCAAAGGAAAAATTTACATTTCCAAGCATAACACTGTCATAATTTTAGAAACATTATACCTAAGAAAGAAGGGAATGTTTTGTTTACAATGGCTGTTCTCTTTCATCCTTCAAATACAATTCAACTATTATTGCCATTTCTAGAGTTTAAGAAAGCACATTACAATACATATCCCTTTGAGTAGCTTTCATTCTCCTAAAAAAACCCAAAAAACACCCTCCAAAATGTAAACAAACCTTTAGACACCGTTCACTTGAAGGTGTAATCACTTAGTAATTTTTGTAATTTTAACGACAGGACACGAGGTTTTACAGAGTCACAGGGCACAAACTGAAGCGGAGCAGCTCAAAGCACCAATTATTCCTTTGGTGTCTGAGCGCCCTCTGCATCTTCTGAGGTGCACATTGATTTAAAGGTCTGCTTTAAACAGATTCCCAACTCCCTTTTTTCTCTTGCCAACCACTCCCAGGTGTGACTTTTCTTTCTCTGTTTTGAGGAGCATTGGAAAGTTGGGAATCATCTTCTTGCTTTACTTGGGAATTACAAACGTCAGTCACAGTCAGGGCATGGGGCAGGAGAATGGAAGGATGAGTTCTAATTTTCTCCTTAGCCAAAGACCTGACACATGTAAAGTGACCTGGTGGGGGTTGGTGGCACTGTTATAGGGCAATGGCTGAATTTCACCCTCAAACTCTCACACTGAATGGCCAAGCCTCCACCTGGGCAGGACAGAGCTACAGGACAGACAGAGCTTTCACTTCAACACACGAACAGAAGCTGGCTGTGCACTAAAGTTGCTGGCTGTTTTTCACTCCTACAGCATTTTTCAAATCCAATTGTGTGACAGAACAACTACAAGCTGGTAGCAGTCAGAAGGTTTGGCGATTTTATCTTTTTGCAAGACAATTACCTACATTGAGTAACCTTCTACATTAGAAATGGTTGGAACAGCTGAAAAGTACCTGCAATATATGTTTCTTATAAAATGTTTCAGCCCTACTCCAGGCTTGCTTCTACTAAACAGGATTGCAGCAACTGCAGCTGCAGAAGATTGGCACACAGACAGGGATGAAAGATCATCTGCCAGAGAGAACACAGCAAATCCAATAGGAACAGGCTCAGGTTTGAGCTCCCTTAAAGGGACACTGATAATGTGAGGCTTTGAGCATGCTGGGCTTCCCCAAAGGTCAAAGAAAAAGAAATATGAGGGTGTTAGGAGCACAGAGAAAACTTCAGTGGCTGGTAGAACAAATGGACAGCTGAGCTAATACTGAGCTATGCCTCACTGAACTTTACTTTACACCAATTTTTAACTACATCGTTTACTCCAGGATGTGTAGCCTCCAGTTCCAGAGACTGAGGAAAATTAAGTTTCTGTGAGTTGTGGAGGGTGATGCTTTTTCTACTCTGAGATGTACCCATAGCATATATCTACTGCCTATCCTCCCCCATCACCACCTCTGGAACAGAGCTTCCAAAACCACATTTTTCAGTGGTTTTGTGAGAAACCATCATGAGCTGAAAACAAAAGGGCAGGTTCCCAGCAGCTGTGATACGGGAAGTTTCTCAGCCTTGGGAAGAATTCTCAATTTTTTCTGATAAAAAAAGAGGATAGGACCCCTTTAATACCATACCTGTTTTGTAATTTGTTGAGTATTCAGCGGCAGACACAGCTTTAGCTGCCTGTCCTGCTGACTATGGTGGAGAAACTTGCAACTGTTTCCCACACTCATACAGAATACAAAAAAAGAAAACCCACATTTTTTCTAGCTAATAGCCAGACTGCACCTTCTCCAGTGTTCCAGAGTTGTATTTTTTTTATCAGTATTAAAAGCCAAGATATATTAAAGATTCACTCTTTCCTGCCTGTCAATCACCTGGCAAGGACTTACCAGCACCATCATTAACTGAACAACACAATTTTACATCTTTTGCACTACTATGTGAAAAATAAGAATCCTTTGGGTAAACCTTGATAGCCATCATGTCACAACATTATGTAAAGTCATGGCACAATTACAGAACTGGGTGAAAAAATGCACATGGCAGGTTATTATTAAATTATTTACAGTGTAAATGCAGCAGATCAGGTGCACAGCAGAAATCTTATCCAACTTTTGCCCTTCCAGATTGCCTTTGGACACCTCCTTCAGCGGCAGCGGGTGCTCTGCAGCTGTTGAGCTGCTGGCGGATCTGGGTCACAGCCCTGCTGAGGAAACAGAGCAAGGTTTGGATTCAGATCAAGTCCTGCTGCAAACTGGGGCACACTCTTTGGAAAGGGGACTGGCTGGAGCAGCCACAATTAAAACCCTTACACTGAGCTGCTTAGAGCAGTGAGGAGTTAAAGGCCTGATGCTGCTGTGCCCCACTGGACAAAAGCACCTCAGTTCTCCCCATCTTCCCTCCCTCCTGTCCTGTATCTCTCTTTTGATGTGGTGGGCCTTATTTTGAACCTCATTATGAGCTCTTTGAAGCAAGAACCATGTTTTCCTATAGATTCATAAAGCACAGAGTACAGCTGAACTTGCAGGGATGTTTCCAATAACAGTTCAGTCATTTAGATAATGTTCTCTCAGAATGGCTGAGAGTGATGCCAGCCATGTGTTGAGCAATGCTCTCTCTCCCTACCAGTAAATAAGGAACCCAGAGGTTGCATGAAGTCAGCTACTCAGAAAAGCCCACAACAATCAACTTGGTTTGCTGGCTCCAAGGAGGCAAAGATCTGACATCTGCACTATTAATATTGAAAAACAGCCTCCTCCTGTTTTATCTTAGAGTGCCTGTGGTCCACTTTGTTGCCACGTATCAAAAGGGCAATAAACAGCACAGCTTAGTGATTTTATTACTGCAGTGTGTTATGGTGGGAGTTAACAAATAGGTAATAAGATAGGCTTCCAGTTGTAGGTTTTAGGGTACTGTTACATGCAACTCAGAGCAATGGTGACCCAAGAAACCTTACTAAACACATTTTCACTTTTTATTGTTGTGCTTATAGGGAGATTTATGTAGGCTTTTTATAAACCTAAAATGGTTGTGATAATTTATGGCCATGAGATATTGCTTTTAGAAAAATTTTGAGACTTCTAGGTACAGAGTGCCAAAAACTATAAAATCTAGCTCTGAAACCTTGAAGAAAAGAGCAATAGGCTATTCAGTTTGTGTGTTAAACCACATCTGTGTGCAACATACAGTAGAGTACTTTAATGCTAAATTATTCCAAGATGAACAACCTGCACAAAAAAAATAAAAAACCCAAACACTCCCCTCCCCACCCAAAAAAATCCCAACCAAAATATTCCTTTCCAAACTTCTGCATCTCACGCTTTATGCCACATTGCAAGGAATCTGTTTCAGATCCATAAAATTATTGATTTAATAATCCACTCTTTGGAAAACCTGCTTATTGGACACCCAAACTCCAAAATGCCTGACCTTCAGTAAGTATTATGGCAAAGCAGTAGCATTTCCCAATTTTGAGGCAACAACTCTGCTTCTGTCCTGAGCCACACTTTCCACCATACAAGAAAATCAGTCTCACAATGGGTGGCTGAGACCTGGGAGCTGAGATACAATACTTCAGTGAACCCTAAATGAGCCAGATTGGCAGGACTTTTTAATGACAACATTCTTTAAAACGTAAAAATAGTATGTAAAAGCTGCATTTTAATTTTGATCCTCCTAAACAACATCAACAAAAGGCCAATAAAGATTTATGGCTTCACAACAAAATAAAGTGGATGTATGTCATCTTGTCCTGCTACTTGCAGAGACAAGGAGGGAGGTCAATGAGAAAGTATTTATTATTCTATTCTGTGCTAAGAAAAATAAATAAAATCACAGTGAATCAGATGAACTATTTATAAATTACAACATGTAATAAGGGATGGCAGACATTATAGGCAAAAAAAAAAAAAATCCCCTAATTTATTTTTACTCTGGTGGTCAGTAGAGCAGGGACAGTGGAAAACAGAGCGTAGCAAAGTGTGGCATTCCAACCTCATTCCTACCTTAATAGGCTTGATGGGGCCCCCTGTTTGCAACTGGCAAAACTCCAGAAATTACCCCACAATATCTGTCTTAGCAGGCTCAGCAGGAGACCCTGCAAACAGCCTTCACCCAATGAAAGCCTTAATTTCAGCTGTCCCTGCCAGAACTGGGATATTTTCAGCATACAACCCAGGAGCACACCAGCTAAGCAACCAGCAGCTCTCTAGACAAGACACAATTATGAAACTCTGCCACTCTTTAATGCAGAAATGTATCTTTTTCCCTTAGAAAAGGGTAATTATTTTTTTAACAGGGTGAGTGATTGTATACATGTACACAAAGTGTTTGCTCATGCAGAGCTCTCCCTTCTAAAAGTTTTAGAATTAGTAAATTAACAAAAAACCTGATCAATAAGCTGTTTTTTAAATGAACCTACAAAAAGCAGACTTGACAAGAATTTTTAAAAATCACAAAATAACATAAATAGATGTATCAATAGTTACCTTTCCCTAGGTTGTCAAATATTATGAATGCTTAGTTTGAGAATAAGGTAGTGTGACATCAATTATTTGTGACAGAACCAAATTTCAGGAAGCATAATTTAATTATTGCTTCTGGATATCAGTTATAAGTGGAGATTAGAGCTTTTTTTGGTTATATAGGGCAGGTGATTCACTATAAAACCACTGTGTTTACTCCTTTTACACAACTTTCAGCCATCATAAAAATCCTTCTTAACCTTCATGGCTCCCAGTTTTCAATCTGGCAGATTGGCTATTCTAAAAATAGGTAAAATATTATAAGTCAAAACAGAGAATGTGACCTTTCAAAGTAGAACAGACATGAAGAGCCGTACTGTCTACCACAGTGCTTCAGGAAAGCATCCTGATGCTAGAACACAAAAAGAAGTTGTTGACAGTCATAAACTGTAAGTTCATTCCTAGAAATCAAGATTTCCTTGAGTGGAATACAGCATAAATGAAAAGAGAAGAGAAAAAGGCTGAGTGATCCATACAGACTCTCAGTATTACTGACACAATAAAAGAAGAAAACCCCGCAGATCATTATCCTTACTAAATATCCAGTATCACTTAATTCAGCTAAGTTGCTGAAGTGTCTGTATTTTGAAAGGGTAGAAAAAGAAATAAAGTCTTCCCAGGAGGGAATAAAGCAGAGAGCCATTACATATGAATAAACAAAAAGTTAAGTATGCTCATGAGATTGTGCATGTAATTCTTTGATGGTTCGTTAATTAAATTAAAAACCAGCTTTAATTCTGTATGGAACCAGAGCTTCTATATATTAAACACTCATATAAACTGTAACCAATTTTATTTCAAACTTTTGGATTTTTGGAAACTGAGTCTGCTCTTTGTATCCCTAAGAAATTCAAATGCAAGAAGCACGGTTGAACATATGTCCTTGCTGATCAAAAGTGAAACAAACTGTAAGATCCTTGTTTGAGAACTCTCTGAGGAAGCAGCTGAAGCTTTAGATATCATTTTACTCCTAGACATGGCCACTTTGAAACTGGCCAGGCTCCACCAGGTGTGAGCAGCAACGAAAGCGCAAAATTGATATATCAACATCAACTACTAACATGGTGTTGTTTGGGCTGTTGAACTCCATGGGTGCAAAAATTCCTTCCTCTGGGAAGTCAACAGGAGAAGTCTGGCATGTGGTCAATCCAATGCAATGCAATCCAGTGCA
The DNA here is from genome assembly GCF_017590135.1 of Pyrgilauda ruficollis. Classification (NCBI taxonomy): domain Eukaryota; kingdom Metazoa; phylum Chordata; class Aves; order Passeriformes; family Passeridae; genus Pyrgilauda; species Pyrgilauda ruficollis. The sequence continues at coordinate 2,381,557 of NW_024529155.1, read as the reverse complement.
GTTATCCTGGAAAACCCCAGGCCATGCCAGGCCTCCAGCAGCAGTGACATGGGTGCTGTGTCCAAGCTGGTTTTGCTCAATGCCAACAGGCTGGCTCAGCTCTGCTTTCCCTAATTGTGTTTTATCAGTAAAACCCCTGTGAACAAGCCTCTTCTGTAAGCACGGAAAAGTCAACGCCTGGCACAGTGAAAGCAGCAGAGAAAACATGAAATAAAGCAGAAGCACACTCTGAATAAAGGTTGGTGTGTCAGTGCCCACAACAACAATGCAGGTCCAGCCCAGCAGCAGCACGACTGTGTCACAGAATGGAAACTTCAGCTGGCAGATCCCAGCATTTACACTGCTCTGAGGGCTGTGCACACAGTGCAGGTGGGAGAGATGACAACTTCTGGCCTCCAGATCCCACAGCTTGAAGGACAAAATCAGGGGAACATGGGGCAGGCCCACGTGTCGCAGCATGGAAGGAGGCGGCAGTGGGGAGCACATGCTCAGTTCCAGCCTCTCTCTGCACAGCAGAACTATTTCCCAGATGTCTTCCTGTTCCGTGGGGCAGTGTAGCCACCATGAAAAGCATTTGGCTTGGGATGCTGCTCAGATTTCTAGTGGAAGTGTGAATATCTGGGTCCCTCTGCCAGGACGGTGCTTGTTTTCTGAAGTCTTGGGACTCATCACTGACTCCACATGTTCGAGGAGCATGAAAAAATGTCTGGGTTTTTTTTTTTTGTTTGTTTTTTCTTCTCTCTAGATCTACACTGAAATGTACTTATTTCCTTTCAGTTTCATCCATATGGTCTGTGGTTTTGTCATCACAGCTCTTACTGTGATAATGTTCTCCTTACACTAAGATTTTTTACTATTGTCAGCAGCATGCACCCACCCAGCTGCGCAGCCCCACTACTCCCTCAGGTGATATTAAATCAACTTCTCAAGGCTGAAACCAGAAGCCTGCACCCCAAAATGAGCACCAAACCCCAGGCTGTAACCCCCTCAATCTGTGTTCTCACCTTGATGGACCATGGAGCTGATGTTCCCCTATGACAGCCTTGGGAAAGGCCAGGGAGGGAACCCTGTCTGCTCTTCTGTCTGTGTGTAGATGAGCTTTTCATCATATAAATATTTGCCAGAAATATCTGATAAATGGCTGTAAATCTCCTTCCAAAATTGTAGCAGGAAAATTGCTTGATATTTAAGACAAAATACCAACTGCAGAGGTAGGGAGAAATCTTGCAGGCAGAAAGTCTTTTTCCTTGAATTTGACTTCAGCTTTGGGAACTACATAATTCATTCTCAAGCCCCTCAGAGTGGCTCCAACCTCTTGCCTGCTCAGACAAAGCTAATGAGCACATTCAAAGCCTGAGCTTTACCTAGTCCTGGTGCTTGAAAATGCAGAATATGTAAAACTCCCCCAACAAGCCCAGGTTTCAGTGCTGAGAAGGCTCAGCCTCCTAATCCCACTGTTTTCAAAAGAAAGTTGCTTTGTTTACATGAATTTGGCTTTCAGAGTTTTCCCCCAACAATCTGGACAAATTTAAATCAGTAGAACATTCAGGCAAAGTTACAGATTTCAGTGCACAGAGAGCTTAATGCACAGCACCTCCTAACACACAACAGACCTCCTTTAAACTGCAAACAAAGGCTGGAAGTTGTTTTGTAAAAAGAAAAATCACTGCAATAGGTCAAGATTTTCTGGATAATGGCAGTCTCAATAGAATATGCAGCCACAGCTGCCCTGTCTGAGGGCAAGTGATGCTTGAGATATCACCAGACACTGTACAAAACCAAGAGGGATGACAGAGAGGAGGTTGCTGGGCTGTAGCCGAGCAGCAGAGAGATTAAGTGTAGCCAGGACACTCAAATCTAGGCAAATAATTTCCAAACTCATAAGTCATAAGGTAACCCAGTGTTCTTGGCAGCTAAGGCAACTAGAAATGCAAGCAGAATATATAATTCTCCTGTACCCCAAGAGCAAATGGAAGAACTGAGAGAATGGCAGCTCTTACTGTCACTGACTTCCAAGAAAGCCAGATCCTTATTTCCTGAAGGAGTTGAGCCTTTATTTCTCAGCATGATGCCTGTGCAAATGCACTCTTCTTCCTCCCCTCCTCCCCCATGTTCCACCAGCCAAAAAACACCCAGCAGCAGGATAAGGGCAAACGAAGGGGGTGGGAAGAGGGAATTACAATGGAAAGCCCCTCTGGACTCCATTCTGTAATCAAATAACTGCAGGTTCTGCTGCAGGCCAGCCCATTTTGCCTCTGGCTGTCGGCTGTTTCGCCCTGCAGAAAAGGGCTCTTATTGTGCTCTGCACAGGTGCATAGACAGGCTCCTAAAGAGAACTCCCAATGAACACAAGGCATAAACAAACTCAAGTGTGGTCTTCTCTTCAAGAAAATAATTCAGCCAATGTGAAACTCCCTCCTTGTAATAAATTAGCTCCTAAGAGTATTCAAAAGCTGACCTCCGACCTCCTCCTGCATTATTCTCATGACCACCAGTGGGAGAGGAGGTCAAGTTGGTCAGTTCTTCTCACCAGTCACTGATGCCTCTTTAGCAAAGGAGGGGTGGGGGAGGAGGGAAAAGAGAAAGAAGATAGGGAGGGGGGAGAAAAATCAAATTTGCTTCTCCATTGAAACGTGGGCTTAGTAAGTAAACCAGGAGGCCCAAGCCTCCCCCGGCAGGCGTCCAATTTTACGACACATTTGTAAGTGTGCTGCTGTCTAAATATCCTGAACACGGGGAAATTCCACACCATGGCTACAGCCAGGGGCCGGCCCCGTGCCGCCAGCTGCCGTGGGATCCTTCCCTCTGCAAAGCATGGAGAGCCCAGGGAAAGGCCACGACTGGCAGCTCCCTTTGGCCTCCTCACACACACACCGTGCTCCTCTTCTGATTGGAGGCATATGAAGAAGGTTTGGTTGCTAAAAATAGAATAATTTGTTAAGCGGCACATTCCACCTACCCGTGGCTGGCACATGTTAAGTTCATTCATACTCACAAGACACTCCTTGACAATCTCTTCCAATTTTTTTCACTTAGTGGGCAGTAAGTTTCGCAATAATGCAGCATGGTATTGTGTCAGATAACAAACAGGACAGATAACAGTTTGTCAATAAAATCACAAATTAATTTGCTTCCTATGTCACATGCAGTTTCATAGGAAACCTCTCTTTTGATAGTGTGCTATGTTACAGGACTCCTGGTAAATGGAGTTCTCTGGAAAGTATTCCAGCTATCTGTAGCTGGCCAGAACTTGATTTATTTTGCCAGCATATACATCAGGCTGGGCTGTGAAAAGAACCCACTTTTATTTTTGCTTGGAGTACAAAAGCTGCTCTGTAGTTTCAGTACCTCCCATTGCCTGGATACTTCTCTGCACTTTGCATTGCTGAGAGGGAAGACTGGGACTTTCAGCAGAGAAATACATTGAATATTTCCCTTGTCAGAATGATAGTAATCTCAAAGTCCATTTCATTACCTGTCAGCAAAGAAGAGTATTTTTATCTCTGCATACCACTATATAATACATCTACTTGGCAAACCATCTCCACTATATCCAAGCTCCTTCCTGTAGCTCCATGATAAAGTCTTCCCAGTTACTGCTTTGCAATTACTCTATAAAACTATAAACAAGTGAACATTGTCCCATTAATTAAATCTAAATTGTATAATTCTATTTTGAATTATAGTATAGTTAACTGGAGATGAGAGCTGAACACATAAAAGGTAAGAGAACAAAAAAGGCAGCACATCTCCATGCAGACAGAATGAATATGTTTTTTTTCCCTAATATTACAGTCATAGTAAAATTTATAAGGGAAATCATATTCTCAGGACAGCAAAAAACCCAACCCAGCATGGCACTTTTAGTTCAGTTTTATGTTGCAAAAATTTTGTCATGAGTTCACGTTGTTTAAACAATTTTTTCTACTCTTGTTTTACACCCTACTGTTCTTGCCAGTTTTGTGCAATATCACTGTACAAGACTAATTTATAACATTTCCTCTGGGAACTATATGAATTTTCTGATTTAGCTACTAAAGGGTACAACACATACCCTTCTGATGAAATTTCCCTTTTATTAAATTAGAGCAATTTTTATGTTTCACCTTAGCAAATCAAACAAGTAGATAAAATAACGTGGAATGAAATATTGTAATCATTCTGACATTAAATATTATATGTATTATTAGCCTTCAAATCTTGATTTCCATTTCTGTCTGTTTAGAAACAATGCAAGAATATAAATAGATTGTTGACTCTGACATGTGACTCATGCCAAACCAAACTGGTGCATTTTCCAAGAAAGCAAAGAAAACCTGACAGAAACATCACACAACCAGCTACTCTAAATGACCCAAGTTGTGATGGCAATCAATTACTGTGAAAAATAAAACACGAATCACAGTAGAGTCCCTAACCACAGAATTTCCTGCTTCACTAAGGTGGCAAATGGTAGGACCTAAGCTGTCAGTTTAATTTCAAGAATCTGAACATTTCAGAATAAAACTGCAGCTGAGATAATTGAAACAGCTAAGTGTTCCAGGGTGAGGCTACTGGTGATCTCACAGTTGCTTAATGATCTGAGTGAAAACAAGCAGCATGATCAGGTCTCACTGAGTAATTCACAACCAAACACCATCATCAGGGGCTGTGCTTGTCTCGTTATCAAATAACACAGATTCTAAAATTTAATGAAGCCTGACATGCCTAGGTTAGTTCCCTACTCAATAATTTCACTGTCAGATTTCCTATGGCTTTTCCCCAGGAGCACAGGCCCTGTTCTCACCATCTTTACCCAGGCAGGATGACTACTGGTTCAAGCTGAGGGACTGAAACATGAGAGAATTGATGCAGAAGGCTTGGAGGAGGCTGCAAACTACAACATATTTCTCCTACACTTCAACTCCAACCAGATACCTGAGATGCTGAAAGCCTTCAGGACAATGTTTTTTACCAGCTGGTACAGCACAGCCATGAAATTGCTGCACACAAGGCAGATTCTGCAGCCATGCACAGACTTAGATGGGATGTAGACTGAATGGAAAAGCTTCTCAGTATTCATCCCTAATGAACTTACTAGGGAGATGTACTAAATTTCATACAGCTCATGTGGGGATTCCTCCACTGTTTCATGACAATAGATATTAATCATGAGATCTGTGAGGCCATTAATATCCATTAATGCCACTGCAAGCCTGTGAGTGCCCAAACAGGACTCTCACAGCCCATGCTGTGGCTTCTGTGGAAGCAGTGTAAGCCTAAGCCAGGGTGGAACTGAGATGTTGTTTAACTTGTTCATCAGGGATTGTCGGAGGGGTTGGTGCCTCCCCAGCAGCTCACTGATGGCACAAAGCTGGGAAGAGCAGCTGACAGCCCTGAGGGCTGGGAGAGATGGGCAGAGAGGAACCATCTGACATTGAGCAAGAACAAACTGCAGGTCCTGCACCTGGCCAGGAGCAACCCTAAGCACTTGTACGGGTGTGGGGCTGACCTGGTGGAGAGCAGCTCTGTGGGGAAGGACCTGGGGATCCTGGTGGACAAGGAGGTGTCCCTGAGCCAGCAGTGCCTGGGGGACAAGAGGGCCACTGGAACCCTGGGGTGCATCAGGAAGAGCAGTGCCAGCAGGTCAGGGAGGGATCCTGCCCCTCTGCTCAGCCCTGTGAGGCACAGCTGGAGAGCTGTGTCCAGCTCTGGGATCATCAGGACAGGAGGGACATGGAGCTCCTGGAGCCGGGCCAGCAGAGGCTGAAGAGGTGAGGAAGGGCCTGGAGCATCTCCCTGGAAAGGAAAGGCTGAGGGAGCTGGGGCTGTCCAGCCTGGAGAGGAGCCCCAGCTGAGAGGGGCCCTCAGCCCTGGGTGTCCCTGTGTGCAGGGAGGGTCAGAGCAGGGCCCAGGCTCTGCTCCAGGGCCCAGCAATGGCACCAGAGGAACAGGCAGGGACTGATCCCAGGAGGTTCCACCTGGACATGAGGCAGAATGTCTTCCCTGGGCGGTGCCTGAGCACTGAACAGATTGTCCAGAGAGGGTGTGGAGTCTCCTCTCTGGAGATATTCCAGACCCCTCTGGACACAATCCTGTGCCCTGTGCTCTGGGATGACTCCGCTGGAGCAGGGAGGTGGGACCAGCTGACACCACTGTGGACCCTTCCAGCCTGACCCATCCTGGGATTCTGAGATTGTGATTACCCAAGTCATTATCCTTTCCTCTCTCACTGCACCCAAAACCTGCTCAGCAAATATTGCCTGATGCATAAAGAAAAAGCAATAGTAAAAATGCAAATAAAATTACTTACATTGTCACCTATTAAATTTCAAGGTGAAACTGTTGTATGATGAAGTTCATAATGTCATCATCTATGAATAGATCACAGTCAGAAAAGGAGTCTATTAATAACAAAATGAATGTGATGAGTGCTGATAAATACACAAAGTTCAGGGCAGGAAAAGCCAAAGTTCTCTGATATTTATAAGATTTTTGTCAATACAAGTGGAACAGAAGTAGCCTGCATTGACACAAAGAGCTCTCTGGAAGCTGAGAGGCCTGAACCTAAAGAGCTGCCAGGCAGCCTCTCCTGCAGCCCAGCATCTTCGGTTTGGGTTCAGAACCTTTGCTCTCTTCTGCTCCATCACCAGCACTTTGCTGCTTTCAGGGAGTTGTTACCATTACTAAGTACCTTAAAAAAAATTACATCTAGAATGAAAAAACATCAGATATATTCCTGTAATGTTTTGAAAACATTTAAAAGCAGTGCTGAATTCAGGCTCAAGTTATTCTTGGCTGATAGTGCAGTATTTGGGGGCAGGAGAAAGACGCTAAAAAGCAACACAATAAAAAAGGGTGTGCAGTTGAGCTGGTCAACATTCAAGCAGAATAAACTCAGCCATGAAGGCCACCAATCCTCTCTAAACTTTGCTCAAACCTTACAACAAAATTGGAGCAGCGCAGGGGGATTTCAGCCTACCTATTCCCCATGTATTTCTCCCATGTTCAGCATACAACAGATTTGATCTTGGGGAGCTGGCAGGTGTCAGAAAAACAGAGGCAAGTCTTCAATACCTTGCAGTTCCTCCGTTGTGTCACAGAAAGCAAAGAAGGTGAAAAAACTGCTTAGGCACAACTTGCCCACTTCTGAGGGTCATTTCTACTTCCACTCTACAAAAAAACTTATTTCTTTCTGAGAACAAAATTCCTTGTAAATCCTTCTATAGATCCCTCTATTTATAACTAAAATAAAAATCTTTAATGTAATTTAATTTCCTTTATGTTTAAATATTTGGCAAACAGAATCTTTATGCATTTCAGAGACTCCTTAAAAATTCTGAATGAAATTGCTATGAAGTAAAAGCAGAAACACTCTAAAAGTTAAATAACTTTCAAAATACAATTTACTTTTCATGACAGATGTCTGATAATTTGTGCTTCATATTTAAATTAGGATTAAAAGTATTTAATCTTAATCTGTTTGTGGAAAATAAACTCACACCAAAAAAAACATTCACTCAATTTTTGGATAATCCATAGTAGCTTCAGCAAACTGTTATTTTATAAAGGGATTAATAAGCACATTAAATTGAACCACTGGAAGTTTCCCTATACTGAGAAAATTACTCAGCACGTTTTAAAATCATAGCAAGATTTTTAAAACTTGTTAGACCTGCAGTGTTGAACTCATATGGTTTTAGAGAACATGACCTGATTTACCTCCATAATGAGACCAATTCAGTAAAAATAGGGAAGTCTACCTGAAAGTGATTCAACACTATACTGTGTTACACACTCCACTGTAAAAATAATTTGAATTACATTGATCTAAATCTAAATTTTTCATCATTTTCAGGTTAACTATTTTGGTAGTTATTTTTAAAACAAAGAGATGAATATTACAAAATTTAAGTGATGCTATGGAATGAATCATCATCCCTGACAAACTGCTTGCCAAATTCAGCCCAAATCTGGGCATATTTTTGATTGCCCTGAAGGTGTAAGGGCTTTTTATTCAGTTTTCTGAGACAGCAGTGCTGATTACTTAGAGGCTAAGGCTGAGGAGCAGATGTTTTCCAAACCATGAAATTTTGAAATATTTCTGTTTTGGAATCATCCAAAATTGGAATAAAATATCCAAAAGTATTGGGAAACACAACTTTTTATAGTTAAGTGAAAATCAGTTCTTGAACTAGATCAAATCATTTAACAAATAGATATTCCTAAATTCTTGCAAGCATTAACAGATTAAACGAGTTGTGAAGAAAAACAAAGTTAAGATATGAATCAGGTATTCCAGATTTAGGGCTTATAAAGTGGGTTAGAAAAGAAATGTGAAGAGATTTGCCTGAGTTAAGGCTGCTGTAAGGCACAACTGATCCATGCCATGTTTCCATAACAAACCCAATGTCTACTGTCTGCTCACCAACAAATGACAAATGTCATTTAATAGAAATAAAAACAAAGATCCATTTCTCAAAATTACACATTCACTATTTCTCAGGAAAAAGAAAGCATTAACTCCTTCTGAAATCTCCATCATCCTCAGCTTTGCCAGCATGCAAGAATAACAATTTCCTGGATTTCTAAGCAGTTTGCCAACAGCCTCTGCAACAGGGGACCAGGGCAAATATTTTCTCCTTTGAAGTATCAGGGAGCTGTCCTTGTTTATGAATGAGTTTAGGATCCAGTGAACTAGAAAACAACTGTGCCGTAACAATCTGAACTAGAAAAGACAAAAATGCTTTATTCTGGCTGACGGTACCCTCTCTCTGTAATGCTATGCAGTGTTTAACTGCAAATATCTCTGTTACAATTAAGAAACACTTAAGTATAAAAGCTGGTTTATTTTCTGAACTTCATAGGATTTTTACACTTCCCCCCCCCCCCCCCCCCAACTATGGAGTTGTTCTTTTTAGAAGTGTTTGTAGGCAATTGGTTTTAAAAGGGCTCCAGAGGGCTTTTCCCTACTGTGTTAAGCTGTTTTGATATTCTTTTACAAGCACAGTCCTAAAGTTGCTCTCCCAGATGCATTGTCTTACTAATCAGCTTTATGAGGTTCAAGGTCACCATTCAACATTAATTATTCATTGTACAATTCACAGCTGGGGATGAAGCTGAAAATGGCAAATCATACGAGTGTGGAAAAACACATTCACAGAGCGTCTTCCCCATATTCTTGCAGATCAGAAGGAATAAGAAATCCGAAGGGGAAAAAAAAAAAGAGATAAGATTAGTATGGTACTGTGGAAATCATGCATAAAGATCACCTCCAGGAATACCTGTGGCTTTCCTGACTTTATACAAACGTTTCCAGTGACCTCAAAATTTACTACAATAGAAAAAGGCATGTTGTGGTCATTGATATCAAAACAATCCTATGCTCAAGCTAAGGCAGCCATAATGAAATCACAAAGAACAAACAAGGTATTAAAAATGCATTGATTTACAAAGTTGAAATGCTTCAGAGAAAAAACCTATCTGTGAATGAAAATATGTAGCATGGGAAGAAGGTATAAATATCTCACATTTATAGTACTCCTTGTATAAGTTTTAGATCTGTGCAGTGTCAATTTTGGAAAGGTTTTTTGCTTCTTCTTCAGGCAAGCCAAGACTTGTCACACTTTGACAGTGGCAGGAATGATGTCATCAGCAAAAAATAAGCCTTTTTTCAAAGACCTATTTAGATTTTGGCAAACTGGCGTGGGCAAGCTGCTCCAACAGATTCTGCCTGCTCTCTCCTCTGCTGTACTCATTCCTTAACTTATTAAGGATTCAAGAACAGTTGAGGCTTTGAAACCGTGCACAACCAGAGCCAAAAACTCCTATTATAAGTCTAATTATTCTCAGTTCCCTCCATACACATTCTAACAAACATAGCACTTCTCTGTGTACAATATACTGGCTCAACCAAACCTTTTTTAATGACAGTACCATATTAAAGACCTTCTGTTTTCTTTTCTGGTGTCCTGTTTTGTAGTAAAAATACAAAATACTCGCTGCCTCCACTCAATTACACTTCTGCAATTACTCGATGTCTCCTCATAGTGCTTCAGCAACTATTTTTATCTGCAGCTGGAATGCTTTTCTTTCCTCTGAATCCTAATTTCTTGGTTTGTTTAGACAAAACATGCTAAGCTGATTTCAAAAATATGGTTTACAAAGTGGAGGTCACTACCAGATGTTATTTAATATTTTCAGGCTGATTCTGTGTGTCTAGAAAAGTGAGCCCTGTGCTGATTCTCTTGTCAATAACAACTGAGCTGGCAAGTGGATCTGATTCAACACAAATATTGAAACTGATATCTTAATTCTGGCACAGAAGTATTGTTTAGGTTCTTTTCACAAGCAAGATGTATTTTAAAACATTATCAAATCCTAAATGCTTACAATCACACTCGTGTGCATCAATAACCACGTGCATTTAAAAAACCTTTTTTGATTATCAAGAACACTCAATTTTCTGCATTAATGATTTTTAATGATAGATTCGGAAAAATGAAAGCAAGTTTTAACTACCCACCTTATGCTGCCTGCATGCTATGTTTCTTTTTTAAACAACTGAATGCTTACAGCACAGAATTTCATTGCCAACAAAATAGGCAGGCAAATAAGCCATATAAACACATTGCTGAAAGAAACCAATTTTTACTCCCAGGTCTGTTTTATGCAGGAATGAAGCATGTGAAAACACAGTTTCTCTGAGTGGACAGAGAGCAAGTGTTTAAAATTATTAAAACAATTTAGTACAATATGTACTTTGATATCATTGTAAATAATTTAACAAAATCAACATTTTTAACTTTTTCATAATTTCATCAACACAGTTAATTTTGACTGTAAATTAAAGCATGGTACTCCCCACCCCCTGAAACAGATATACTTTCCAAATTCTGTCTAGAAGGTGTGCAGATAGGCTGACAGAGTAAATTTGAGATATCAGCTATCCATTTTCCTGGTTTTCTTTTCCTGTTTAGAGTTCTGTCATTTGCTCCGTGGCACCTGTTAGGATCAGCATCATCTCTGTTACTCTCAACAAGAAAACCAAACTTGACGTTTGAGCAAATACCGGTCCATGCTGGCTGCAGCAGCCTGTGCTGGAAGGAAAATGGCACTGATGGCTCTGCAGTGCAGGACAATGACAGTGGCTTTCGTTTACCTGCAGGCCTCCCGCTGCTTTTCACTTCCCAGCTTTAACAAAACCTGTGCTTCCTTCACTCCCAGAGTCACACATCAGCCTGGGGACAGTTCCTGGGAAGGATGGGCTCCTCTGACATTAAATTGGGAAGGAAAAAGGGAAACATTATGTTTTAGCCTGCTCTTGTTGACAATCTCTGCTCCTGCAGTCCCTGAGCAAAAGTGGTTCATTTGAAAAAAAAAGAAAAAAAAAAGCAAAAAAAAAAAAAAGCAAACTTTTCTGCGTCTTTGTTCATTTGGAGTTTACACCAGACTATGCCATGACCAATGTGCAATTTAACCTTTCAAGTTCGCTGCTTCAGTTTCCCCTTTGATTTCTGTTGACACAAAAGGCATGAAGTGTCTGACTTCAAAGAACAGCCAGTGTGGATATTTGTTGTTCAGCATGGTGGTCTTTGCTTAAACGGGCTGCTTCTTTTGTGTTTCTATTTTTTCTGTAGTTCACTTACTATATAAACATTCTGTTCTTAGCCTCCCTGTCTCACCATTCATCCTTACAAAAAATTACACAGCCTTGTATAAATTACTCTGGTAGCAAAGTGTAATGTATCCCCAGAATATTTTCCATTTCTGTAAAAATGTAAAATCACAGTGTTTCCAAAATTATTTGCTGTCACAACAAACAGTATTTTGAGAAACTGCCAATAATTAAGACATTAGAATTCCAAGACATTAGCAATTCTACTCTCAAACTTTGGAGGAAATGGAAAACACATAAGAAGGTTAATTTCCTTTCTGAATTTTACACCAGGGACTACCTCTCTAGAAATTAAAAGTGGCTCCGAAATTATCCAGTCAAATTCAATTATATTTCTACCATGGTGATTTTCTTCTACATTTATCATCCTTGTATTAATTGCATTTGGGGCATACATTTCTAAAATACTGCTCCCTTGAGCAAAGCAAGGAGGAAAAAGGCAGAAACAACTTGTTTGCAAAGGCTGAGGTACGAAGCAGCTCCTCAGAATGTTGTGGGCATGAGCTGTCACTGCTTCACAGGCTGGACCAGCTGCTCCAAATTAATGCAGCACTCCCAAACTTAATAGAGATGTATTAATTTATGCTGCTTGAGAATCTGGGACAGATTTTTGGATCACCAAACACACAACAAGAAGCAACTCCTCTGCAGTAATTCTGGATGGAACACTCTGGCCTGTGTTCAGGCTGAGTGTGGCTCTGGAGTATAAATAGGATTCCTCATGGCTCCCTTCCACAAAAATGGAGATAAAGGACACCCAGAGCACAACCTGCATCAAGTACTGGGGTCACAGTTTAGAAATGACATCATGGTTGCAGTGAGCAACACTCTGGCTGCAGGGCAGAGCGTATCAGAGCTCCATCTCAAACATCATTCCTAAGAGACAGTCCACAGGTGTGCAAAGACTCCTGTGGCATTACTGGAGATCCAGGCCATATTCCTGTTGCTGCTGGCACCTGTTTTCTCACCATACACACGTAGCACTGTGCTGGAAAGCTGGCAGCAATGTGCATTCACCCACACTGACAGTTTGAGTGGATAATGCCACTTGTTCTGACTGCAAATTTCTGAGAAGCTTATGCCGAGGAATATGAGTTTTTTCACAATTCTCACCAGGAAAACACCACAACACCATGAAATCCCCTAGATCTTCTGGGAAAAGAGCAGACAGGACTTTCAAAAAGTCGAAGATGGGGCAAATCTTTTTCCAGTTCATCCCACTTGGGAGCTCCCATTCCATTGCTGAGGAAACACAACAGGACCCAGAATACGTCACTGGAGAGTTTGGAGGCTGCTGCAGTGCAAAGATTTTGGCAAAACCTTCTCTTCCCTGTCCCACCTGAGTGCCCAGCACAGCTATTTCCCAGCTGTGACAGGTTCTTGCTGGCTTTGCTCCTGCAGTTGCAGCTCCTCCTGCCTGCTGCTGGCACTGGAGGCAACAGGAAAAACAGGTATGGCCAGAGTGCAGCTGAACTGTGCACAACAGGCTCGGGCTTTTGGCACAGGGGCAAAGTGACACCACAGGGCTCCAGCAGGATTTGAAAGCACTGTTTGGTGCTTGGTATATTTGTAGAAGTATTGGCAGATTGCAGCAGAGAAAACAAAATGGTAAAAAAGAATAAATGCTGTGGGCATTTACATTCCACATCACTGCAGCACCCTCGAGGCATCAGGGCCGCTGTTTCTATAAATGAATTTTGAATTTCCCACAAGGCTGCTTAAGGAATCTGAAGCACCATGTGAAAAGAAAACAAATTGCACTTCATGAGCTGGTATGGCCCTGTCTGGCAGGAATATTACTGGGATGATGTCGGACAAATGGAGAGCAGGGTAGTGCAGAGATGACATTGCACAGGTGCTGTTGCTTTTATTGCAGCAGTTTCAGACTGATTTACACGCAGAAGGAAAATATACAGGCCCACTTGGGAGAATCAGAAAGGAAAGCATCTGCCTTTTGATTTATTTTTTTTTTTTTACACTGCTGAATGGCTGTCTCCTCACAGCAAAGAAAAAAGGGGGAGAAAACCAGAAAGGAACACAAAGAAGGTTGTGTAAGGGGAGTAAATATGGTCATGTATCACAGTTCATGAGCTGGGAAGGTCAGGAGAACTTCATTCCCTTTCCAGTCCTTCTACTGGGTGAACTGTACAGCACACCTCCCTCTTTATGTACCAGATTCCACCTGCAAAATGGAACGGCATCAACAGTCTCTTCTGGAAAGTGTTTTGAGACCTACTGGTAACAAAAAAAAACCAAAACCAAACCAGCCCAAACAAGCAACCCCCCCAAAAATAAATTCACCATCACATAAAGTTAATTTCTTCATTTGTAGTTTCATGAGAATAATGGTTGTAAACTTCCTGGCAGTATCACACTGAACAGTCTTTGCATCTCGTCACAATGTTGTGCTTCTACCTGGTCAAGGTGAACTACAATAACAACTTGCTTTATGCTTTTTGCACCATTTTTTCACCAATAGATCTCAAAACACTTTACAGAGGAGACTGTAATCGACCTAACATCACCTGACTCTTCACATGCTCAGGCTAAGCAAAAGACTGGTGTCAAACTAAGGAAAATAACCCAGAAACTGAGAGTCTTTTTTTCTTTTTTCTCTAACCAGGAAAGGAAATACTTTTCATATAGAAAATTAACCTGACTTTTTCCCTACTCCCCTTTAGAAAACAAGGCAGTAAAACAAGCTTTTGTTTAGCCAGGGGAACTTTTATCTGCTCCAATTCAGTTTTACAGCAGTATTTGCTATCTGCAACAGATCCATAAAAAGATAATACTCTACATCATGGCCTGTATTGCTTTTATTGTTTGTTGAATTTTAAATGTCATATCTGTACATACAATAGCACAAGAGAGAACAAGAAAAGCAGATTGAAATTTAGACAGTGAAGAGAATTCCTACCTACTACCCATACTGAGTAGGGCACAGTAGCAATAAACACAAGTTGGAAACACTAATTAACATTTCAGTGGAGACACCCCTTAAATATGAAATGCAGTGGTCTCTGTAGAGCATTTGGGTGATCTATTACATGAATAAACACAGAGATTTTAAACATGTGTGCAGGTAAACCTGTATAATTCACTGCAAAGGATAAGCATTCTCATCTCTGGCCCTTGGAAACAAGAGAGAAAGGAAAACTGGGGTCTTGTTTTTCTTGCACACTTCTCTGCCAGTGTTACTTCACTGGAGTGATCAAGAGAAATACAGAAAATGCACTCTAGGATCAAAACCTTCCCTTCCCCTACTCCTTTTTTTTTTTTTTGCCAGTGTCTTTTTATTAGTTTGTACAAAATTGTACGAAAAGAGTTGGTTTATTGAGTAATAGCATAACTTAGCGTGTTTGAATTATGGAAGGAAGTGAAAAGTCACCAAAACAAACACATCCAGTCTGCTAATTTTACTCGCAGTTTCTGAAGTGACATAATGCAGCTTCTTTTTAAAGCTTTCTTGGAGAAACAGCAATTTCCTGTGTTTATTTTGTCTTCTTATTTCAGAAAAGTCTCTCTGATTTGTGGCAGCAGACACAATCTACATGATAGAAAGTTTTTTACCAACAAGAGGTTTTCACTGATATGATCAATGGAGAAATAAAACAACCCTTTTAGTACCACTGCCTTCACAGATTTTTAATGAAATATTATTACAGGCCTTTCAAATGACTGTCATTTGCGATTTTAAAAAAGAATAATCTCTATGTTTAATTACTAGGACAATTATATAACAACTTACGATCTATTTTATACCTTAAACTCTGCCTTAAACTTGATCCATTTTAATCTGCTGAGCAGAATGGAAACTCATCTGGTATTTGTTATCTTGCAAGAATTGAGACAATCTGTAGTAGGGCTTTTCTGTGTTTTTAAATTACAATAGCAGTGAGACTAGAGCTTTTAAATGCTCATCCTATTGAAAAAAAGTATTTAATGGACAGCATTAAGCCAAGTGGATGAGACTGTAAGACATATTCAGTGTGCTTTTTTTACTGCTTTGACTTTAAGTCAAAACATTAATATTTATAAATGAAGCAGTTGATTTTTTTTAATGGGCTTCGGCCAAGGGGTATGGCAACCTCTGGTAAAA
Source organism: Pyrgilauda ruficollis (assembly GCF_017590135.1). Lineage (NCBI taxonomy): Eukaryota > Metazoa > Chordata > Aves > Passeriformes > Passeridae > Pyrgilauda > Pyrgilauda ruficollis. Next base: position 2,365,802 of record NW_024529155.1, on the reverse strand, counting down.
AGACATTTTGGTGACAAATTTTAAATAAACTGAAACAACCAAGTTGCAAGCAATGGGGAGAAAACAAAGTAGGGGACTGTAGATACTAAAGCCACCATCAAGTTGCATGAGTTTGCTAAAAGCACAATTTTGTGACAAAATATGAAAGGAGAGAAAAAGAAATAGCCTCATTACAAAGTTTCCCTCCCTTAAGAACTATCCCAAAATACCAAAATCCTTCAGCCACATCATGAATCATCAAAAAAAACAGAATCACAGAACATACCAAGTTGGAAGGGACCTGCAGAGATTCTATGTTTTCCTACCTTGTGATAGGTAAACCCTATCAATATTGAGTGAGGACAGCAGACCAGTAAATTACTCATTTTTAGTACACACACACAGTTTTATGATATAAGTATGACTGCGCTTGCACCCTTCTCAGACAGACCCCTCATCCTACTCCCTTCTCTTTCCCCTACTTACACACTCACTGAAAAGAGCCTCACTATGAAAATTCGCAAATTTCTGAAGTTTTTTTCCCAAAATTCATGTAAGCTTGAAAAAGAAAATGCTCACAACCAGATAATTTGAAGTAGTAATAATAATAATAAATACTAAAGCTTGGAATGCTAAATAATAAAGCTTGAAAGAGAAAATGCTCACTTTCAAATAATTCGAAGAGTTTCTTGCCACTAGCAAGAAACCAGAAATAGGGATTCTACACACAACACTCCAATTCCCACAAGAAACTTCATATTTTGTTCCCTTTTTTGTTTATAAAGTGAACTTGAGTGTCTGAAGCAAAAATAAATTGTTAAATTATTGCAGGGATCAAGCAACATAAAGGTGCAAATGCTGGAGTTGCCACCCACAGGCTCCTGACACGCACACACAGGTAACCTCCCACCAAACCAGCACCTCCTGTTCAGGCAGCACCACAGTGCCGACAGGTTTACAGTAAATAACAAAGCCCACAATCACTATTGTCAGGAAAATGGGGTCAAATTCTAGCAATAAAGTCTTCAGGGGGGAAGACTCTCCTTTGATATGAGCTCTACTTATTCTAAGGTCTTCCAATTCCTATGGTTTCTGTGATGGCTAAATACAGAGCATAATTTACTTCACAGATTGCTTGGCTCCCTGCAGTAAGAACAGACTCACAGCCAGCTCCTGACCATTTTTGCAGGGAAGTTCATTCTCCTCTTTCTGGAGAAAATGCACGGAAGTCATGCCTGGAATTATTTGTTGTGGGGCGATGGAGTCAAATTGTCTCCTCCTGAAATTCTCTGTGGAAATTTCTCGTGTTCCCACAGCTTTGTGCCCTCTCCTCAGACAAGTGTCCCAGTGGGGGACACTGGGAACACTCTGCTTCCACACAAAGGCAGCAGATTCAGAATTAACTTAAATGCAAACTTTGCCACGAAAGCTTTACAAATCTTCAGACACCAACATATTCTGCAAAGCTGCATGCAAACACCTTAATGTGCTTGAGGTGACTTGGATTCCATCCCACCATAACTCAAGGAAATCCTGTGCCCAGGATAACAAATAATAGTAATAAAATAAAATAAAAAATAAAATAAAAATAAAAAAAAAGGAAGAAATACACACACACTGGGACTTCAAGCCAAAGCAACAATCTGAGCTTACACACAGACTCACTGAACTACAGCAAACACCAACTGGTGGTGACAGTGGTTGGATGTCTGGTGAAATGTGGGATCTGGACAGATTTGTGCTTTAAAGAGAAGCTAACACTGCACATTGTTTTCTAATAGCTTCTGCTTTTAGACTCCTGCAATACCTCTGGTTTTAATACCAGCCATCTAAACTCAAAGTGTATCTCACATCCTTGAGATACAGAAAAAAATGAATTATGGAACTGGTCACCAGCCCAATGTCCTTTGTCCCTTACAAGAATCACAGGTATCTGTCACTAGAAAGACAACCAAGCTGTAACATTTTGGTTGCTGGTGCAAAGAAGAAAACCATTTTCTGCAGTCAGATTAGAAAATGTTAAATCAGCTACCTTTGAAACGCCTTTAAAAATGGGATATGTCTTAATTTATATTTGTAAAGGTTAAAAGAAAGAAATATTAGGTACTCTGCTACATTTCACACTTCTACTTGCATGAACAGATATTGTTCCTGCCTATTGCTTATTAGCCTAAAAACTTCTGGAATTTCAGGACAGAGGTGGGAGAAGGAGGAATTGTATCTCTCCAAAACCTATGGACTCAAACTAAAAATAAACCCATCTCTCCCTTTTCCCTGAAACCCCTTTCTGCTTTTGTTTGTTTGTTCTGGATTATATCAGTCTTTTTCATGCTGGTGAATCATGTCTCTGTCACAGCTGATTCCATTTATCTATCCTGGGAGAAAACAAAAGCTAAAAATAACCCTTTTGGGGTTTCTGGTGGGTTTTGCATGAGAAGGGACTGAATATTTTCATTCCAAGCTTGTGTGTCAAAGTTTGGCTTTATCTTTGCCAGGGTTGACTTAACTAGTACCAGTTAGGAAAAAAAAAAAAGAAAAAAAAAGAAAAGAAAAATAAAGCTTTTGCTGTCCATAAAATTCTAAGCTGGCTAAAATTTAACAACATCTGTGGCAAATAAAAAAGTTTTTATCATCCAAGTCAGTACGAGAGTATTTTATTTGCAAGTGGGAGCTTTTTCCCAAAAGCAATTTGCCATTTCTTGTAATGAACAGCAATGAAGTGCACAGGTTCTGACAGGCTGGAGTACTTGTATTTAAAAGGCCTTTTTTTTTCCCTACTTTGAAAGATTTTAACTGTGTAAAAATAATCATTAAATTTGGAATATCATCCCAACCAATAATGAGACTCAAAGTGAAAAGAGCATTTGGTCTGGGCTAGGATGGAAATCTTGCAGGAACATTTATTTCTGTAACCTCTAGTTGTTCTTCCTCCCATGTGTGTCAGATTCTACCCCATCCTCTGGGAACTTGGTGGTTAAAGTGAAAAGAAAAGGGACTTTACAATATCAACAGTTGCTGCACAAGGGAAAGAAAGCATCAGCATAACTGACTTTTTTTTTTTAATGTGTAGATTTTAAAATATATATATGCTGTAGAAAGATGTAACATTAAAGAAATGGTAGTACACTTAAAATGACAGTCTAATTTTCTTTTTTAAAGCTTAACAGCATTGCTGACTATGACATACATGGTCACTTGCCAGGAGAAAGCAGTTAAACTCTATGGAGTCCACCAGGAAACACAGATTGCCTCACACCAAAACGGTCCAGAAGTAAGAGATGCATCTTCAGGAGTCACTGAAAAGTGGTATTTATAAAAAAAAATGCCATGTTGAAGATTATACCTCAATTATGATACTACTGAAAATTGTCAGATTTGTTTTCCTTCTACTTCCAGATCTTTCAAAAAATCCAGGCTGAAAATCACAGGCAATGGAGGGCAGCAAATCAAGAATATCAAGTGAGACCTCAGGAAAACATCCCAGGGTGGGAGCACTTGGAATTCTCCAAATGAAGCCCCCAGAGCTCTCTGAAAACTTCTAAAGGCCATGTCATGAAGTGTGAAGGGATTTCTGCAAACAAGATTCACCAAACAACAGAAAGTGACTTTGGTTAGTCACTTGGCAGAGCTGCCCATGATATCACCACATTCCAGGCTCCTTAGGCTGAGCTGGAAGCCTTTGGGTTCATGAACTCCCAGAGCCTCTCCCAGCACACTTATCCTGATTGGGGCCACCTTGAGCTTTTCCAAGTGTCCCAAACCTCACCTCCAAGTGACTGTGGGCTTCCCCCTGTTCTTCCTGCTGCCCCAGGAACCCGACTGCTCTGTCCTGTCTGTTACAAAACAGGGAGCAGAAGCTTTTCCAGAGTTTAAATGAACGTGGATACAGGGGGGATGCAGTGACTTCACCCAGGTGTGGCTGCTCAGCTGCAAGCCACTGTGTATTACCAGGTCAAAGTCAATAGCAGAGGAAGAACAAAGTCTTACCTTGCAGGGACAACAGTAGCAAAATGTTGATGGAATGTATAATTTTATGAATGTGCCAGGTCACTTTTAAGGAGATTTAAAGTGTACTTGTTTCTAGCAGAGGGAAAAAAAAAAGTATTTTTCCATACCACTTCTTCAGACATGTTTCTTTTGGGTGAAGAAAAAAAAATTGCTGTGTCCTCACTGAATAGAAGGAGGCAAAATATGACTTTACTGACTTTCCCCTTATGAATCAGCTACAAGACTGATCTACAAACCTACTCTGCAAAATCTGTAAACAGCTACTGAAAACACAAACACTCATTTTGACTTCCACGGGCCTAATTTACAAAGGCTGATACTCAGAAGTTTTCTTTACAAATATTTGTACCCAGTCTGGAAGTTCTTTGTGTTTGGTGTGGCACTATTTATTTCAGCATGTACCCATATTTTAGCTGGAAACTTGCACAGAAGATCTGAGGAGGAATTGTAGAGGAACCCATCCAGAGTTTGGAACAAACACAGCAAGTTCTGCCACAGTTGTCCCATCAGAAGCACAACTCTCCCATACTAACACTGGTCTCAGTTTTCAAAATTAAAAATGTCTCTGTGCACTTACACTCACAAATTCTGATTAGCAGCCGAAGTGACACACAAAGCCTGACAGAGTGACACATCTCCATGCCAACAACTCTTGGCACATCTGGGAAATGCACAATGCAATCAACAAAAGCAGGATTTTCCCCTGTAAGAAGCAGAATTTTTCTCTTTTTACTGGTCATAGCCAGTACAGCACAATGTCATTAAAAAATCCCAAACATCCTTTTTTTGTCCATGGAGAATAACAAAGGCGGCACTGGAGAATTTACTCTTGCTGGGTTTAGTAGGAAGTACAGGAGGAAAAAAAGAGGTTTTATTTCTATCTGAAGTCTAAAAATACCTATTTACTGCATGAGTAATGGGTTCTTCTTCCACTCCTGAAATCACCAGCATCCCAAAAATTAGTGCTTTTCATCCTGCAGCCTCTATCCCAGTGGGAAGAGCTGGCACAAAGAAAGCAGTAACAGGGCCAGGTGGCAAGACCAAGTGGGCTGTGAAAAAGTAGGGAACTGCCCAGACCTTTTAAGATACAAAAAAAAACCGTGGCAGAGCAAAACTCCATGTTAAAGCTGTGTGGACAATAAAAAAGAATTCAAGAAGAAAGTTAATACTTTCTGAGGCAGGACTGAAGTTGCCTGTGGAAAAAACAGCTCTGCCTCTACTGCTTAAAAGGAGAGGTGTGGGGAAAGAGGAATATTTTAAGTCAAATAATTATGTGGATTACTTCTTGTCACTCAGTGCATTGGTGAATGGTCTCCTCCCTAACCCCTGCCCCTCCTACTGCACACATTCTGTTCCTTAGCCTGGCTCCTTGTCCAGTCAGTCTTGGCACATCCCTATTTCTTCACTCTGCCTTTGAACTGTGTTTCTATTTTGGCCAAATGTCTGATTTAGCACTGTGCAATGGGACTTTTTCATTCTCATTCTTTCTCTTTGAAAAAGCCCAGCTGGTGAATTTATAAAATGGTCTTGTTCTCCTGTAGAGATAAATCTGACACAGGACACTGTAGCTGAAGTTCCTTCTTTGTCTGCCACTCCCTGGGTGGATATAAAGGTATTTCCCCTGAATTCTGTGCTGTGCATAAACATCTGCTAATACTGGAGTGAAAACACATCAAGATGCTTGGGGACACATGCTTCAAATACAACTGCTTATTTTCACATTACTATCCTGAAACAGAACTTTATAAATAAGGAAGAGAAGAATCTCTCAGACTGAAGTTTACAAACCTAGTGTGTCATTTCAGTAGAGTCCATTAATCGATGCATTTTGACCCAACTACAGACAGACAAACAGAAAACTGACCATACCATTGAGGTGCTCATACATAAAGTGAAAGAAGAGGGTCAAAAGGTTTAAAAATTAAAAGTTAAGAAGTGTAGTTCCATAAAACTTGAAAGCCCACATGGAAAAAAAAAACCTTATTTTCAGATAAGTAATTGTCCCAAGATAATTAAGGATTTCCTTTCAACTTTAATACTCTCAGCCACTTCTATGAGGTCTTCTGAAGGTATTTAACCAGGTAAGTGATCTGTATAATATCTAGTGCTGAGAAAAGCAGAAAAGGGGAAGTAGAGAGGCAGCAGGGCAGAGGGAAGAGCCAGACAAACATTTTGGAGGCAGCACAGTCTCAGATCACTTCAAATTGATTGTGAAACCACAACCCTCAGAGCAAGAAACCGTCAGGATTTCTGTAATGTATCAGTGAGATAACAGAGAAAGGACCTGGTGAAACAAAGTGAATCACTTGGGGAATGGCATCTACTCTCAGCTCTGAGAGAGTCCTGATGGCAAATTGTTGGTTTAAATATTACTTCTACTTTTTGATGTGACTTCTTTTTTAATAACTGCAGCAAAATTCCAACCATTTACTGCCCTAAGTTACTCAAGAGCTTTTGGAGAGTCCCCTCCCAGACAGGTTTTTTACTCACAGGAACCAGTTTTCTTGAGCCACACCTTCCACAAAACAAGACCTAGAGAAAGCTTCATGTATCAATTTTTCTTCTGAATTATAAAAAGGAAATGAAAATACTCTTTCTGATTCACCATTCTCATGGGAGTTCTGCAAGAAACCTGTGTTAGTTCATATAAACCCATTTAAACCCCCCCCCCCCCACCAAAAGAAAATAGGCAGAACTGTGGCTTTTTATTATTCTTTGTCCAAAGAGGCCTAACTTTCCACTGTCTTTATTATAATTCACCTGTAATCGCATTCCCTAGTCCTTTATTGAGACTCAATAGAATTTTCATAAAATCTTCTTTTGTTACTACCTATTAACCAGCTGATTAACAGCTCATTTTGCTCCCTTCTCTATTGCCATTTGAGTCCTCTTGCATCACATGTTTTAATTCAATTCTTAAAAAAAAAAAAAAAAAAAAAGCAGCAATATTAAAAAGTATTTGGAAGTTACACTGTCCTGTGTTTTATTTCAGTGGTTATCATTGTTAAATAAAAATTCCATATGAAGAGGAATGTTCTCCTCCAAAGACAGTGTGTTATTGTTGTACTTCTAAAAGCATTTGACGACCATGGAATGAGCACAGCAAGTTTGGGCATAGGTAGAGAAGAAATATTTACCCCTTGTCACCCTAAGTGACAGACTTGCAAGAATTGACATTCTCCTTTAGCATGTTCACAGTAAAGCTAAAAATGTCACCAATGAGCTCAGTTTTTTTTTGTTTTTTTTTTTTTTTTTCTTCAAGGAACTGAAAGAACCAAGCAAAAATACAGAATGCCTACAAGAGCATTTCTTCGTATAGGAAAACAGCACAATCCACCCCCCCATCCCCCTTCCCCCCCAAGTCAAATTTCCAGGCAGGTGGCCATATGTTCCTTTAGTTCATAGAGTTCACATCTCATTTTTGCTGGCAAATCAACAACAAAATTCTGCCCTTCTATGGTCATTCACTTGACTTTTTGCCAGTGAGTCAAAGCATTCTTCCCCCAAAAGAAAACACCTCCCCAGCATCATTTACTACTCCCCCTAAAAATACTTTTAGCACAACATTACAGGCATACTTTTGACAACTGTGCTTTTGGAAAGCAGCATTCTCTAGAGCAGTCAGACAATAAAAGGTTTACTGTTCTAAAAATGTGGCTACTGACTAAGAACAGACAGGCATCAACAAGAACTTGAAGATAAATGTTCATTTCTTGTCTTTATAATCATAAAAGGTTTTACTGTCTACAAGCCTGGATAAACAGAATCATTTAGGCTTGAACTCCCAGCACCACAACATTTTTTAATACATCAACATTTCAAAATTCTCTTGACTTAGACCTACAAACAGAAAACTAGAAAAATTTTATAACACTTTTTCATGCTAGACTTCTTCTTGTTTTCTTGCCTCAAACTAAAAATTCCTTTAGAAAGCAGGGTTAAATTCTGCCTACATCAAACATTCTTGCAGATGATTGACATCAGCAAAAAATAGGAGCCATGTTATTATTAAAACATAAAATTATAACAGCCCTATAGCCATGGTTAATACCCGAACAATTTTTACCATCCTTTGCTTTTAAAGACACTTTGCTGAATAGATACTTTGCAAAATGACGTCTGCAAAGAGGAACGAAGATGGGATTTGGTAGAAAATGCATTTTGGCAGAACATTACAACAAACATGGCAAGCATTAAGTAGTGATCAAGCCCTGTGTTTAATATTTCCATAATAATATGAAGGAAATTAAGATAAGGTCTCTTAGTTTATTACTCAAAACTAAGGGGTGGATTTTAAGGCAGAGAAGACTAAACTTGATTATCAGAATATCTCAGTGATAGAAAAATGTATGTTCACAGATCTCCTCAGCATCTCCAAGGACGACAAAGCAGAGATACTCCAGTAACATTAAGGACAAATTACAACACCCAAAAGCTGTTTCCCATTTGTGATTTGGATTTTGTGGTTTGTGTCTGATCAGAAGGGTGTTCTCCCACAGGCTGCTGTGCAGTGCTCCCAATCCCACATGACCCTCAGATCCTGCCTAACAGTGACTGCTACGAGGCAGCTCCTGGGCTGCAGCTCAGCCCCTCAGCACAAGCTCGTGTGTAAACACCAGGGTTTACAGCCCATTTAATACTTTAGGCTCAAAGAGCCCACGGAGAAAGTTAATCCACTGCACTTGGAGAATGAGCTGGCCTAATGTCCCATGTCAGAGTTCCTCAGATTTCTCCCTGCCTCCGTGGACTTCCATTGCTGGCCTCAGCAGCACGACTGCAGATTTCACCTGCCAGAGCACAGCTGGGTGTTAGCCCCAGACAGGCCAGCTGTGTTTAAACAAAAGAACTCAAATGAGAGCTAACAGTGTAAACCAAAAGACCTTGGACTTAAATTGCTTCCTTCACTTTCCTACCCCCCCCCAATAAACTAAGGCAGTTTAAAACAGGCTGATAAGGAAGCCACGGCCACAAGTGGGAAGAATATTCTGGAATGAAGATAGGGTCACCCACCTGAATTGTCAGACAATTCTACACTGTCTCTTTGCTGCCCAAACAAGAACACTGAAACCAAAGAACAGGCTGAAACCCATTGCCCAGGGAGAACTTTGATACTGCTATTTACCTTGATCAGACAGTGCTAGAAGAAAAAAGAGAGGTAGAGGAGAAGCAGTGAGGGGAATGGTGATGTCATGAATAGCAAGTTCTATAATGAGCTCATGCCCCTTTTGTTTGTGAAAGAGATTAGCACTTTCTGAACAAGGAACAGGCAAAGATAAGATTAAATAACCTCCAGCTCTTCATTAGCTCATGCATTAAAGTGTCACAGTGCTGAAACTGGAGATTTTGGAGATGTTAGTTATTAGTGCTCAGCTGATACAACTGAAAAGAGAGGATGACTGTGTGATACTATGAGTGTTTTGGGGTTTTTTTCCTCAATTGCTATAATTTTCTTGTATAATACTTGTTTGATATAAATACTGAATGGATAAAATAAGGGCATATATTTTGGATTTGTATTTCCAATTTAGTTGCGGATGCCTGAGATATGGGCTGTGGCAAAGCCTTTAATCCAAACACCTGAAATATGGGTCGTGTTTTGAGCACTAGAGGACTCCAAAACTTTACAACATGCTTATGAAAATACCAAAATATTTTTTAAAAAGTTCTACATTCATCTGTAAGATTTTTTTTTTTAAATCAATTAAACCAGATGGTAAAATCTACTAAACTGTGGCTAGGTGTTTATCTTTTGAAGGGGAAGAAATCTGCCCTTGTGAACAAACACTGAAATTTTATTTTACCCTCGGCCACCCACAGTGTGTTTACTCATCACACACAGAGACTTGCTGTAAAGTAAGCAGGAGGATAATTCTGACTTAATTTTCAGGGTTTAATACTATGCATGAGTGATAAAATTAAATTTAGACTCCAAGTAAATATGCAGGGGTTCAAGCACACCAGTTGGTTTGCTTTCACAACCCGGGAAACAAGCAACAAAAGAAATCTAAAAAGGTGTAATGTAATATCACAAGAAAGAGAGAATGCTATAAGCCAAAGTATAGGCACATTTCACAGAAATACAATAGCTATCTATGTGGTTATAGCTCTAAACCTATATGATTCTATCTCTAAAACTCTGTTTAATCAAGTACCTACAGGGCTGACTGTAAATTGGCAGGGAATGGGCTGCCCCCTTTGTCCTGGTTATCGAGTCCATGCAGCAGGGAGCTGCTGTGAGGTCGCTGCAGAGATGTGCTGATAACAAAAGATAAAGACTTCTCTCCAAGTTCTGCAGATGTTAGACATTCTTCCTGGGAAATTCTAAGGATATCTGAGGACACAAACGCAGATTCTTGACCAGCTAAAGGCAAAACTCAGATGCTTGAGCATTGAAATAGAAGGCAGAGCTCAGTCAAGGCGCCTCAGTACAGTGAGCCAAGTCAAATTTTGTTGTCCAGGCTTTTCTCAGACATGCACACACACACACTTCTCCCACCCCACCAAGAGGAAGAGAAACTGCAGGGATGGATGAGAGGATGAGGTGGCTATGGACGATGAAAGGAGCTGAGAGGAGCTCAGGTGATCTCTGAAGTCACCAGCAAGATGTGCAAGGGAGCTCTGGGTGGGAGCAAGGCCTTCAAATCCTCATCCAGGCAGGTGCTGCTTTCCCTGCTTCCATTCCCCTTCTTTTCAGCCACAAGCTCCCCACCTCCTATCCACTTCTCTGCCACAAACAAGAGACCCTGCCCTCACCACTTCACATTGCACCAGTCAATCCCCAGTGCTTAGGAACTGACTTTATTCCTGTGCCTCAGGAGCTGCGGGGGGGAAAGGGACAAGCAGGAGAAGACAGAACAGGCCCAGCCCATTTGTGCTGCGGATACAAAGTTTGGCACAAAGCAATTCTCCCTCCCAGTGCTGCATAGAAAGAGCAGGGGTAATTAGCTTAATAAATTATACCTTATTTTACTTAGAGCTGACCTTGGGTTTCCCGGAAATAGGGGGCAGACAAAGGATTTGCAGTCAAAACCCTCAAGGTACCACAGCCCTTCCTTGGCTAGCAAGTTCCCCTTGCCCATTGCTTGCTGAACACCTACAGGCTTGTCTTCTAAATTAAAATTTAATCAGAGCTTGGCAGGTGGATAACATGACACTAATGGAAGTCTTTCACTCGAGATTACACAGAAAAGATTATGCATAGAAATCAAATTGAAACTTTTCCTACATTTAAAAGACCAAACCAATGACAATTCTTTGTCAAGATGAGAACAAATGGAGACTTCCACAAACTCCAAAATTCGGAGATGAAGTATGAAATTTACAGCAGACACAGAGTTGAAGGACTAGGAAAAGAAGAAAAGAACTAAACACAGGAAAAGCACATGCTTTGTTTATCTGAAATGCTGCAAATTCCACACATTTCACATTAGAAGCAATTTGTATTTTTTTTTTAATAACAAAGTAGCTAAGTAGGCACAGGAACATGTGGAAAAGCAGTTTACATTGTATTATTGGATTTGGATTACTGTAGGGACAAATCACAGAACCCACTGGAGGGGATCCTTCAGTGACAGCTGCTGGAGTAAGAGAAATCAGCAAAAGAACAGCTTCAAGAGCTCTTGGAGCTTTGTTTTCAAGCATATTTTTATACTAATGAGCACCACACATATTGCAGACAGCTGACTAAATAAAAAATAAAAAGAAAAGACCATCAAGATTATCTATTCTAGCCAGTGCCTGGATGTAGGCAGCCTGGCTGACTAAAGCAGGGGAGATAAGTATCAGTGAGTTATGAAAAATGCCATTACAGCAGGCCAGGAGCAAACAGGCAGAGCACTGGGAGGAACAGAGCTCAATATAGCGTGCAATGCCTGCAAGCTTCAGTGCCCACATACTAAGCTTTCTGTACTGTAATGGTCTGATAAATTCATTTTGACCCAGAGACCAGAGATAAATTGTCTTAGCAATACAAACAAACAGCTAAGCAATTAGGGCAAAGTTTTTTGAGAAGGTGGTGATAACATCTAGAAGCATTATTGGGCAGGGGAAAAAGCAGCCCTGGAGATAGGGCATTTAATCTGGAGTAAAAGAGAGAGTATAATGGCTTCTCCAAATTGCAGAGCACTAAAAGAAAAAGCAGACAAGCAACTGGCACTGGTATTTGTCTGGCATCTATTTCAGTGTATCCAACCTGAAAAGCAACTTCCATTGTCCCATTTGGAGTTCATCAAGTTTGGCCTATAAAAAGATTTAACATGTGCAGCTGTGAAAGTGTCAGAGCTGAGAAATCCATGAGGAACCATCAGGTTTTATAGAATTGCCATAATTTAAATTTCATGGAAGTAACTTATTAAAATAGAGTTTTCAAGCACAGAGATTAATGTAATGGTCAAATTAAAAAAGCAGCAATTTCATCTACCAGTTTTCACGTATCAGCCCTATTTAGGCACAGACATATGTTAGTTACATTGGCTGCAACAATTCCATTACCTCCCAGGCACAGAAATAGGAGTAATTAATATTTAACCCAAATTGTGTGTCGATTTATCAATGAGTATTTCAACATTACTTTAGATCTGTGTAATTAAATATGGTATTTTATATATATATATATATATATGTATGTATGTATGTATATAGAAATGAGTGAAATTTCAGGTCTAGAATACATTCCTTCAGTTTTGGTAGGGCTACCCAAGAAAATAGCCATGAGAAGATATACGGTGATCTCTCAAATTGCTAACTTTTGTTGTGAACATCTTGTACACCATAAGAGAGTTTTAACAGAGATATCTGCTCATTGCAAAGCATCTAAATTTAATTTTAGACAAAAAGAAATATGGAGCAGCTACATTTAAATGGTACTTTTACTGCAGCTGAATGACCAGTGGGTCTCAGTGTTCACTGAAGAATGAAGATTGGCATTGTTTTTAAACACACAATGAAGATGTAAATGGCATTTGCTTTACTAAAGAACTTGTTTTTCCCTTGTAAGATTTTTCTTTGAAGTGTATTTTAGGAAATTTTAAAAAATCAGTAAGACACAAACATACATGAGAAATATTTTTGGAGCTGCCATAAACAATCCATAGCCTTAAGTCCATCCCATAGAACAGCAGCGGCTCCAGTAACTCAGCCATGTCATGTGAATTCCAGTATCCTTTAATGCAGTGAAAGCAAGTGTGTCTTGCTTCATTGGGTACTATGTTGCACCATACAAAAGTCTATAAAAGCCACCTGAATGAAATGAACAATTATTTATATTTCAATAAGGAAAGGCACTTGACCAGTAAATACAGAATAAGACTGTCTAAAAATTGGCAAATAAGGCAAGACAGCAGCATCCCTTGATAAACACCAAATTCACACTTAAAAAAAACAAAGAAAAGAGTCTTCCTTCCTTCATTTTAGGCTAAATGGACAGTCTGACTGCTTCCTGGGTAGAAATACAGTCATAACTCCAAATTTTTTGTTTGTTTAAACTCCACTGTGAAACATCATCATCAAATGATGCCATTTCAGTTTATGATCAAGGTATTATTGTTCGTGTTATTTTGAAAGTTTCAAAGTAGATTTTCATAATATTGGTAATGATGAAACACTAAAGAAATACATAAATTGCATTTTCTAACTACAGAACTGTTCCTGATATCTGTAACAACGTTTTATTTCCTATCTTTTTTTGTCCTCAATGCACCCATCACAACTTTTCACTTAACCACACTGAGCTCTCTTAACTTTCACTTACAGTTTCTGAATTTTTTTCCTGCTTGATGCTGCCTCAGAAATGATGTCTATGGGAGCAGCATGTTAGACAGGCATGTCACCTCTTCAGAAAGCAGGCTGTAAGGATTAAAAGTGACTCTCTGGAGTGTAAGGCAGGATTCTGGCTTGCAGGGCTGCTGTCCATGCTCAGAAGGACAGCAGGGTAGCACTTAGCTAATATTAAGGTAAAATGAAAGCTTCCTGCCTCACAAAGAATGATAGGTTTTTTATCTCAGCTCTCCCCTCCACAAGTTCTAGCCAAAAAAATGGTGTCTTCATGCCTTCAAGCTTTTCTCCATCCTTTTTTGACCCTAAGTGCTTCTACAGTCCCTGTCATGCAGGGCTGGGCTTTTGGTTGGTATGAGAGAGGGGCTGCCTCGGTCACAGGAGCAGCCCAGGGAAGCAGCCATGGAAGGAAAGGGAAGGACAACTGGTATAAACAATTTCCAAAGTACTTTTTGTGTTGAATGTTGCCAATGCAAAACACACCCTGTGGTTTACAGATGGAGCTCAACCACCTGAGCAATGATCTGAAGGTTTAGGCTGCAGACACCATGGATTCCTATCCCTGCTTCTCCTTTGCCTCAGCAGATTTTACACAAACAGACAATGAGCACAACCAAGTGCCTATGACTAGAACAGGCACAGGCATGGTTCAGCCACATCCAAGTGAATCTCACAGGAGAAGTGCTAAAACACAAAATACTGCAAAACCACCAGATCAGGGGTAACAGCAAACATGTGCTTGGTTATTGCTACAGAAGGGGCAGAGTCACACTTCTCTGTGCAGTGCAGCCACCACGCTTGTCCCACCAAGGTTTTTTATCCTCCCCTCCCCAAAACACAGGTGCCACACGTGGCACACTTTTATTTTGCCTGCCATTGACAGCCTGGGATGGTCAGATAGGAAGGCTTGCACTGTCTCCTTCAGCAAACAACGCTCTTTCATGTTATGTTTTTCCAGACTTCCATCACAGCTGCAAACAAAGGCACTCTATAATGTGCCATGGTGCTTGGAAATTACAACTGAGTTATAATAATAATTAACTAAATGTAATAATATAATAATAATAATTAACCAAAACCTTGACAAATTCTTATATCCAAACAAAGCCTTGATAATATGATTCCCCCTCCCCCGGCTTTCTCCTCACAGCACAGACAAGAGACCAGGAATCCAATCCAGCTTCTTGCACCCCTTTCAATAACAAATGTTAGAGCTGCCTTTTTTCTATTTTCTGACTTGCTGCTGAGACAAATAATTTCTGTGTAAAGTAAAGCCATATAGGCGAGTCTTTAATTTTTTCTGGAAACAGATGCATTCTTTGTAAACTATTTTCTTAACAGATATTTGCAGCCATATATCCCAGAGTCACTTCACACCCCTACCATGAGGAATTTTATTCACACTTCAAAATTCTGTGAAATTATTAGAAAAGTCATTAAGAGGACAAAAAATTCAATTCTAGAAAATGTTTTGCATAAGCTTCTGTTTCCAAAGCAACTTTTTATGTCACACTTTTCTGTCAGATCTGGAAATTTTGCTGCATAGAGGTTTACATGATAATATACATTCAGTCGTATTTTGACAGCCTTCAGTGGGCTGTTACTATAGTCTGTTTTCCAGGAAAGAAAGTCTAACCACCACAGCAAGCTGAGCCTTTGGGGGTTGGTTAAATTGCTCATTAAACTGATGTTTAAGTATAGTAGGGGCTTTTCTTAGTGTGGCAACTTGCCAATTTAACATTGGGGAAATTCAGATGCAGATAAATTAAGTTTATAAGTAAGCTTGCTGAAATGACAAATGGGATCTGGAAAGCTGAAACAGGAGTTTCTGTTTCTCCTGTGTTATGGGGCAGTGCCCTCCACTGGCCAAATGTTCTCACTTTTGGAATAAAAGCAAAAATTCACCGTGACAACAGAACAAATACCTCCAAACCCCCTCAGAATCAATGTCAAATTCTTATAAAAGCTTATTGCATACTGCCACCAATTTATATTAATGCAAGCCTTGCTTTCATGTTACATGGTAATAAAAATACTTTGGGTGCTGAAATAAATCCCAAGGCAGTTCTTAAAGAGTTCCAAATCAGAAGTGACAAGACAAAAATGGGTAGTGCTAAAAAGTGCAATTTAACACATGACCATATAATGGTAAAAAGCATAGAACCAGATTAGCAATTACTACTGTCTGTTAAATTTTCACTATTTTACCTCATTTTTATTGGTCAGAACTGACAGATGCTTGCAAAAATCCCTCTTTAAAGCAATTTATAATGTTTTTGAGTGCCATGCTGAGGACAGAACTAGTTACATCAGTAACACCTGTGTTCAATGTACATGAGAGTGGGAATTAGGAAGTGTCAAAAGCCAACAGACAATGAGAAACCTGGAAACAAGACGGATATAGATATGTACCCTCCACTCATGGTACTGTGGGTTACTCCAGGAACACTATTTTAATAATAGAAGTGTTATTAATGAGTTTAATGTTGATTCAATTGGCCTACACAACATCCCTATCCAACTAGTGGATTATATGTTATATGTTATATATTATTATTTATTATATTTTATATAGAGTATAGTATTATCTATTATATGCAATATAATATTATATATTATATATTATATATTATATATTACATTATATATTCAGTGGGATAGAGTTGCTGGTGAGAAGGTGAACTGTTTCTTTAATAAGATTAAAAGCAATAAGCTATAGGAAGAAGTTATGATAAAAATACAAAGAGAAATGGAGCTGGCAGAGATACACCAAAACAACAGAAAGACTGAAAATATGCTTGGTGTTACAAGCTGCACTCTTAGATTTTCAAGCACAGGCAAAGAAGGACAAAAAATATTCTTAAGGCCCTGATAAAACCTTCACCATCACCTACAGATAGTGGAAGGCTGAAAGTCAGAAGATGGGTTTAACATCCCTTTTTTCAAGGGCTTAACAATGATAATTTTCTTTGATAACACCTAATGAAAGCTTTAAAGCCTAGCATAAATTTTACCATTTGTCCCATTCACTTTGTATAAAATTTTGGTGTTAGTGGGCAATGAAGGAAATTAGTCACATTTCATATCTGCCAATCATATGATAACCTATTTCCTCTAAAAAAAAAAACAACAAAAAACCACAAAACTAACATATTTCCTAAACTTGTTTTAAAAGAGAAAAGCTAAAATTCTAAGACTAACCATGAAGTACCCTCCTTTGAATACAAATTTGATTTCCACCCCAGTACACAGCAGGGTACTCCCCAGTCTCTGCAGAACCAGCTCTGGTGAGGTGGGCAGCAGCTTTGGTCTGTTCTTCCAGGCAGCCTGCAGCAAGCACAAACACCAACAAAGAGAACCCAATCCCCTGGATTCCTGAAGCCTCAATCCTCACAGCAGGTCCTGCTCACAGCTGGAGATTAATTTGGGATGCTTTTTGCATCAGGATTCACCAGTGATGACACAGAATAGGGCATTCAGTCACCCTCATCCTTGGGGTCTGTTTCCCCCATTAAAAGAGGTTTGTTTTGCATCCTTTGCCTCACCTCAGGTCTATCTTTTCCCTCCTCCTCAGGGGGAGAAAAGATTTGTTAATAACCACATTTTAATGCTGGGGTTTCCTGCTAATCCTTTTGTAGGTGAAACTCCCTTGTACAATCTAAGAGCCCGTTTTATCCTGGGGTAACCCACAGTACCGTGAGTGGAGGGCACAGATCTATATCCATCTTGTTTCCAGGTTTCTCATTGTCTGTTGGCTTTTGACACTTCCTAATTCCCACTCTCATGTACATTGAACACAGGTGTTACTGATGTAACTAGTTCTGTCCTCAGCATGGCACTCAAAAACATTATAAAAAATTATAACAAAAACACTGGAGGAGGTGGGAACAGTGGATATCAGGTTGGTTCCACAGTCAGGTCTGTGCTTCTGTTACATTAAAGACCTCAAAGTGAAACAGTGAACCATTTTCACAGCACTCACCTCACACACAGGACTGCAACACAAGCACCTTCGTGCTTCCTAAACCTCTGCTCAGAACCGGTTTAACCGGGGCTGGATTAAACCCGTGGCTCCTGAGCTCAGCTTGACTCTGCTGTGGCCAGAGCCTCAGCAAGAAGAGCAGCTGCTGGTCTGACTCTCAGCCCATGAGAAGCAATGAAGCCCCACTTTCCCTGTGGGGAACAGGTGGAGCTCTGAGCTCCTGGCAGCCTGTTCCAGCCTGAGGAGTGCCTGCTCAGCTGTCCCCTGAGGGCAGACCATGGGCATTGTGTGTCCATCTCACCTGCCAGAGGTTTCCTGCACTGCCCTGCTCCCCTGCAGGGACCTGCTGACATTCACCCGCCTGTGACCCCAGCGCCACAAAATGCACACTCAACCACAGCTGCTTAACCACGCTGACAGAGAGAATTTCTGACTTTTGCTTTTCCTTACAGTGGAAAGAACTTTAGACACCACAGCTTTAAACCACAGAGCTCTGAAAAACAAAAACAGGATGTCTGCCTCTAAAGCTGCTGCTGTGTATATTTTTCCTGAGACTGTGCTATCAGGGACCAGGTTGGTGTAATCTTTCAGTGCAGTCTATTGGACAAATTCTCTCTTTCCTGATGGAAGGTTAAACTCTGGTGTGAATGACAGAAAATGTTGTCATGGCCAAGGGTTCATGTCATCACAATAAAAATAGAAGCAGCTGGACATAAAAAAAAAAAAATAAATAAATTAAAATACTAAGTTTTAAAGTTATTGGGTTCTCCTTCACTATTGCAAAACTCCAGTGATTCACTGATGAAGCCCTCTTCTGACTGTTCATAAGAATTTGAAATATTAGGTGAGTAATTATGTAAGGCAGTGAGGCAGTCCAAACATTTCTTGCTAAAAATAGAACTGCTCATCAACTGACTGAAATTAATATATTTATTTAATCCATCAGAATTGATTAATCTCTAACACCATCATTTTTATTCAGCTTTGGACACCTCAGAAGCAGCCATTATAAACCAACAGAGCTCTACTCAGGTCAGCAGCACATGAGATTTTTGGTCCCTGAGGAAATGGGCCAAAGATACCCAGCAAGAATGTCAGGCAGCCACAGAGTTATAAACTGAATATGATGCTGTTGTCCCCTGGCTCAGGAGTTGTTCACATTTGTGCAGAGATCACCAGAAACAAACACTATCCCAACTGTCTAAGGGATCCAAAGCAGCTGTGCTCCTACAGATAGGTCTCTCAAGCTCCATTTTCCAGCTTGCTGCCTGATTTCACTGACAGCTTCTACCAGGGCAGCTTAGCTTCTCCAGGCGTGCATGGACCACTCACACCAGATGCATCCACCACTGACACCTGGGCAGTGCTGCAACACATTGAACTGGTTTGCTTTCAGTCAAATATCACCTTAAACATTAATATCAGCAGTTTTCAAGCAGCCTGGTGTTTGCTTGGCAAAACCCACCTGAGTTACTGTGATCTGAATCTGCTACACGCGTGCAGATTGATGTGACAGAGGCTTGTCTAAGGCAATGAGGCTCAAGGGTAAGGAAATCTGTTTTCCTGGGATATCATTTGCCCTTCCCACACAATGGAGGGAATTTGCAAGAGCGTGTAGCCTAAAACAAAGCTTATGTCACCAGAGCAGACTTGATGAGCATCTACTGTTCACATTACAGAAAACAACCCTCAAAACATTACAGTTGTAGACCTGGCACCATGTTCAATAATCATCACAGGAAGCTGAAAAATGACCAGTGACAGACTTTGAAATAAAGGTTTACTGCAGGATTGATTTTGTAGCTTAGAACTCTTGCTGAAGGCAAACAAAACTTTAGCTTTTGGCAGCTCCTCAAAGTCAAACTTGAGTTCACAAAGTGCCTCACGTGAAACTGCCATCATGGTGGGATCCTGGCATGAACTGATACGTGAAAGCCAACTTTTCACTTATTTTGCAAGTTGGGAAGGCTCACTGTGCGTTCACACATACTTACATAACCACACACTCCCTTTTGGCTGAGTTTTACTCTTGGAAGTGTTTTTGTTTTATCATTGACTGTTTTTATGACTCTAGGATGAAGATTTGTTGGCCTAATTAAGTGAAAAGCAGAAGCCACGCTGTTTTGGAAAGCTCACACATCAAAGCAAGTGCAGCACACACCAAGACTTACCTGCTTACACTTCTGCCAAAAGACAAGATAAATAATTACACTGAGTATATCTAATATTGATTGTGTGTCAGGAAAATACAGTGTTAATATCTCACTGTTTGCACTGAAATTGGGAGTTTAAACCTGGATCCATAAATACAACACGTTCTGTGCTTCTCTCATAAAGTTCACAGTTTAAAGAAGGAGACACTGCACATTTCTGCTCAAGAATCAGCTTGACTCTAAAATGAATGCATGCTACTAGGTAAAAATGCTGACATAGAAAATGAGATGAGCAGTGATAGAGGTAAAAACTGCTGTGCTCAATGTAGAAGCAGAGAACTAGATGAAATGATGTTTTTGCTTTGTTCTTACATGGCATCTTTGTAATTTCTGGCCTTATGTTTTCTATACATTTGAAGTTTCTTACTAATACTTAGAAGCTATAATTTATACATATGTTTTTTTATTGTGGGACTTAGAATGTAAGAATCCTTAATTTAGCAATTTCACTTGCAAGATCATTCTGCTTCTATGCACCTGACATCCAGATCAAGAGGAATTAATGATTTCATAATATATGACTTTAAACTGTGTAGCACAGCACTTAAAATCTCTCCATATTTTTTTTTTCATTTGTGGACTTGATTATCTTTCTGCTACTCCTTATTTTCCCAACAAGGGAGAAATGCATTTAAAAAACCAATAGGAGCTGAAAATACAGGTACAGTTTGCACTACAAAACATAGGTCACAATACCACCATTTTCCATGCACTAAACTGTAGAAACAAGATTAGATCTGAGGGGTTTTTTCCTCAAATGCAAAACCCTTTGCTTGCACTGTGCTGAATAAAAAGAAGAAAAAAGACCAATTTGATTGAATAATTTAGAATTCTCTGATTTGAAGGCAAGGCCAATATGACATGTTGGGGAAATACAAGGACCAGGATATCCCATATGAAAGCACAGTGCAGTTACTATAGAGGTAGCAGACACATCATTTCTATGAGTTCCCTGGACAGAAAGTAAACATAGGATGTGAAAGAAACCCTCTTAAAGGCAATCACACCATAGAACAGAATCACATTGCTTTCAAATTCATCCTGAACAACACTGTGGATATTTTTCCCTACCTGAAGGCAAGCAACAATTTTTTTTTTCTTTTTTGCCTTTTTTTTTTTTTTTTAACCTCAGATAAAGGGTTTTTCCAGTGACAAGCCCAGATGTTCTCCTGCAAGAGTGATCTCAGGTGAGTTTTTCACCAACATTACCATGTTAATGACAACATCCAAATACCAGCTAGACCTTCACGAGCCTGCTAACTCAGGAGATCTCCTCACAGCATTATTTGTATTGGTTTCTGATGGGAGATAAAACATTGATAACCTGGATGTTCTGGTCCATCCAGGCCTTCCTCTGTGTTTTAAGGCTTTGGTTTACATTTGAAATTTACTCCAGAATCCCCATGCCCAAAACAGGACATGTATATTACAGGACAAAAGCATGAAGGTTACTCAAGATCCTGATAAAACACAATATAAAGTTGTCCTGCATGATTATTTTATTTCCAGAAATATTTCCAAAGCCAAGTAAAAGCAACAACTCAACAATTGCAGTGAGCTCCCTGATGGGGATTTTCTGTCCTGGACAATAACTTCACTTTCATATTTGTGGAACATAATTTCCTTAAAATTTTGCCTGCTTTATAAAAATATTACATGAGGTAGCCTTTCTATTTTCAGGTTGTATATATAAATGACTATTTCATTTAGGCGTCCAATCAATTCATATTAGGACTGCTTTAGAGTTTAACCTGATGGGGCAGTCTATAAGTATAAAACTGTCTGTAAATCTCACAGTTCTCAGAAACTGTTTCAGCTGCCTTAAAAAGTGGGAAAACAAAAACATCAAGACTTCAAGCCACCCACCACAGAGCAGTGCTGCCTTTCCAAGCATCTGGCTACCTCCGCCAAATTTTAGGCTAAACTAGGAAATGTTCACATTTAGTTAAACAAGATCAAACCCACAATCACTTCAAGTGCAGCCAGCCAGCAGAAGCATAACTCTTACTCCGTGACAGAAGTGTCCCTCATTGTCAATGAGCATTTGAGTGATCAGTTAAGGAGCTGCTGCTCACTCACTGTGCCACGTCGGATGCTGCTGGCAGCGGGGACTCCTCAGGTACCAGGTCAATGTCATCAGTGAAGCTGCTGGCCCGTGACATGTCTGGGGTGTGCCCTTCCAAGCGTCTTCTCACTGCACAAATGATGCAAAGAGGTCATAATACATTAGGGAGACCAACATACAAGCTCTTGCCAAGGCACATAAATAGTTCAAACACAAGGAACCTCTTTCAGGAAAGGTTTGTCTTCTTGAGGGCTGTCCCCTGCGAAGAGAAATTCACCACCTCTGCAATATTGATGTGGGCAGGACAATACAAACTATCAGATTTCCATTTCCTCACTCAACACCATTTGATGTGTAAGCTTTAATACCTTCAAAACTATTATTTCAAATGCTATTATCATACAAGCAGAATACTTGAAACCAAAGTGCTCTCTGGTCACTATAACCACCAGTGTTCCAAATCTCTCCCACGAACCAGGAAGCCTCAGGTGGCTGGATGCAGTTGGCTCTGCAGGATAACCATGGTGGATACAAGCTTTGGTGGAGTTTAGCTCATGTTCCAAGTGTTACAAAGGTACAAATTCCATTACAGATTTGGAAAACATACAATGGCCAACTAATGAAGGAGTTCACTAAGATACTACAAAAATCAGACAAGTGCAGCTAGCCCTGTAAGTGGTAAAAATCCAGTGTTTTCTAAAGTTTTCCATCCAATATTGGGCTGACTTCATCATATATGTGTGGTGTACATGCACCTGGCTTTCTAAGTTCAGATGCATCAATATTCAAAAGCTATTTCTGCTGCAAGTTCTCTTCATTATCTTTTCCTACATTAACTTGGGTCAAAAGCTATAAAGTATATCTAGCTTAAGTTGCTCTGATCTAAAAGAAATTTCGTTCATGATTCCTGGTGTTCTAACAGTTTCTAAGGAAGCTACCTATAAATTTGAATTCTGATCATCCTTGAAAGCGTAGCACATGAGCTGACAGAGTCCAACTTGGAAAAAGCATAGGACGACACATGCAAATTCAAGGGAAGAAAAAATAAGTGTGTGTGGGTGAATCACTAAAATTAAGCATCATAACAAGTAAAGACTAAATAGTGCCACTGGTATATGCTGTGATAACAACCCACATGACAGAAATAAGAAACCTTGCCTCTTAGGAAATGAAATTGTTGAAATCTCCAGTTAATTCCAGAACAACACTTTAGCTGGATTTCATTCAAGTTCAAGGTAAATACTAAAAAGCCCACAACACCAGAGATTGCTATTGGGAGAGCCATAACCCAAGTGGCAAGGAATGAAAATGGAACACTGACAAAGGACATAAAATGACAAAGCTATTTTATTTACCTCTGCTGCATTTAATCACAAATAAACTGTGTTTCCAGGGGAAACCCAAATTTTCCTGGCACTGGGAGCATGAACTGGCACTGGGAGCATGAACTTCGGTGCTCTCCCAGCACTACTGAAACACTTTGGCTGTTCTAGAGGAGCTTTATTTTGTGAGACCTGCCAGTTCTGCATTTGTTCTGATACACATTTTTCCTGCAAGAGAACTATGTGGCCTCCTACTTTGCCAGACAAAGCCTTGAAGCACACAGATCCCATATTTGAAGTATGGCTTTGGGAAGCACCAATCTCTGAACAAGTAACATGGCACATGATCGTGACTGCAAAATTCAACTGGAGGAGTGTTGGCTTCAGCTACAGTCAGGTTTTCCTCAGAGGAGCTTAGCAAAACTTGGGAGTGGGCCAAGGCAGAGCTAAGTCACTGTGCCCATATAAGGCACATCAGATGAACAGGAAAACTCTGCATTGCTATCAATTCCTACTCCAGAATGAACTGCTGAAAGGGTCAGAGCAGGGCCTAGTTAACTCATGGCAGTTTGCCTCCTTCATAGCACTGCATAGATACTAAAGTTACTGCAATGCATCTGCCATGAGAAGTCATAAGATTATATTTTAGTCCTGTCATTTTAGGGGTTTGGTCTGTTATTGCTTTATCAAACACCTCTCTGGCTCATCACACCCCTGTTTGCAATCGGCATCCAGGCGCTCCTAAAGAGCCCAGAAAACCCTAATTGCTCACATTTGGCTTGCTAGCTCCTTTTCTGAGAAGTTTTCCCTACTGCAATGTGCCCCACAGCATGTTGGTTCTGAGCAAGGGTGGACGACAGCAGGAGCCAGCTCCCAAACCTTCGCGTCCTCACCATTCCCATGTGCTGTGCTGAGCAGCTCTGCTGTTCCTGTAGGTGCACCTGGAGCCTTCCCTCTGACCAGGGACCTTCTACTGGGATGTGGGGAACCTCACCCTGGGATTTAACAACCTCTGCTTGGTTACCTACACAGGCAGGACAAGCTTCTGTTGTGCATTTACATAAGGCAAAAGCACTCAAATTTTCCCTTTGGTGAGGACTGCTGTCATTATCTGCAGCAGTCTCGTTCCCCAAGGAGGGCACATTTAATTCCTGCTAGCATTTGGAAAAACACAATGATGTGATTATGAATTCCACACAAACAGGAGTTGTGTAACACATACTCTGTAGTTGATTTTATCAGCTGAATGGAACTTGTGTACTTGACTCCATAAAACTAAGTATTTGGGTCACGTCTTGGAGGTTGCCTCACTGCTTCCCCTCTGCCCTCCCATGGTCAGATCCATGGACAGAACCATTTTTGCCATTTTGGTTGCAGACTAGATTTGTCTCAAAATTATTAAGAGAAAAAAGAACTGCTCACAGAAGTGCTGCTCTAATATATCAAGATAAAGCAGAAATCACAGCTTGGAGGCTCATATTTGCATGGTGAGATTTGAGATTCCCTACTACTCTCAGAGCCACTTGACTCAATTCAAAGCATTAGTTTTGGAAAGTATTAAAGCTATCACCAGAGAATACTTGTTTTATCCATGCAACCCTAAAAAAGGTCATTTAATACTGATTTCCCTCTATGCTTTTAGAACTCATTCATTTTATGTGTTTCTGCTTTAAAATATTAACACAGGAATAATGTGTTCTGGTCCATAAATGAATACTAATGGTAAATGCATGTAACACATGGTATTTTCTAAATATTTTCTGTCCTTTAAGTGACTGTCAGAATTGTGAGCAGTTATTTTCTTATTCAAAACACTCATTCTGGAACCAACTCAGTTTTTGAAGTCAACTCACTTTCCTTGAACTTCCAAAACTCATTTAGACAGCAATGTTCAGTCATAAATCAAAATTCCCAAAAATCACACTAAAAGGGACAATTTCTTTTTTCATGTCAAGAAGCCATAAGCTCCTGAGAAATAAAGTAATTAATAATAATCATTCATGATAGTGCTTTCACTTTGAGGAAATATGGAGCATTATGATACATTGAACACATGGCAGTGATGCCTTCCAGAAATAAAACTCCAAGTTGTAAGGCCCAGCTACTACAGATGGTAGTTTGTAGCAGCTGCAGCTCAAGCCAGAACAACTCTGTCTTCCCTCTCTATATTTGTTTTCATAAGATTTCCTTGTCCAAACTGACTTTATGGGAATTAATGCCCTACATTTGATGCTGCAGAGTATTAAGCTGGGGAGGCAAGGAAATATGAAGAGGGAAAAGAAGAGAAGCCATCCCTCCCTTCCATGTGTTACTACTTAGAGTATGAAGAAGCTGTGCTGGTTTCATCATAAAATATACAATATTTTATGAGCATGAAAAGTTGGAAGCAGCAACTTGAAAATACAGAACAGTATCTAGCACACTACAACAAATTCCAGTGATGCCACAAATCCAGGGCGCCTCGAAACAGAGAAACTGATTAAATCAAACAGCAAAAAGAAAGTTAAGTTTCATATACTTTTAATTTCTAAAATGGTGAAGTAATAAAATAAACATATCAAAACATAACCCAGAGGTATTTTTTGTAATATTTTATCTAACCTTAAGAGTCCTTATCTATATTCCATTAACTTCTGACTTTGTATTATGGGGAAAAGGCAAGTACCCAAATTAGAAATGCAACAACAAACATGACTGCACTATTGTGGTCATTCCCAAACAGCCAATGCCTATCAACAGCAGGACGAAATAACAAGGAAGATGTTGCACTATCCTCTTCTCAGGTAAAGAAGGCAAAAAAAAAAGCAGGTCTCTGCTCCTTCAGTGCCGCTGTCTCCTCATCACTTTCAGATCAGAAGCAGTTAAAACTCTCTCATGATGCCAGGCTGCTCTACTCAATACCATTAATACACAGGACACGAACATATGATTTAATTGTAAGGCTGCATCTTGACAGAAAATCCCTGGGATAATCACGCTTCCTTTATCTGCAGGGATGAACAGCCTGTGAGATCACACTGCTATGTCTTGTCTACTTTCCTGTGTCAGGAACTTGTATCACCTCACTAAAAATACTGTATTTGTAAAGCTGCACAGAGGCAAACTGGTCTGGGGCCGAGACTGGGACATCTCCAAATCCTCACTTTCCTCAGAAGAATAAAGGAAAGTCAACAGCCCAGAGGACTGGAAGTGTCTGACACCTCAACACCAGCCTGCTTTTAAAAACCTCTTCAACTTGCTTTTAGTATCATTCATCTCAGCAGGCAAATGGCATTTGAGCTCCTCTGAGGAGTCACGCTGGAATACAGTAAGATATCATTAGCTTGAAGTTTTGGTAATTTCTTTACCAAGATTATAAGAGCTTTTCCTCATTACTGTGTGAAGCTACAGTAGTGTCAGGAGTAGTGTCAGTGCTACTCCAAATAAAGATACTTTTTACTTTATTTTTATGTAAAACTGTTACAAACCTGAGCATCTGAAGCTGCTCAAAATGATTTTACATCCTTACCATAGACTCAAATGTAAGCCATCTGCAAATGCCACATACTCACATTGTTCCCTACACAACTCTTAGAGCTACAAGTACAGTTAAAAAAGCTCAGGCTAGTTTCTGTACCTAATTTTACGCACCTAAATTTCTTATCATCATTCAAGATGTGGCTGATTTAAATTCAGGACAATATACAAGAATTGCATTTTGCCCCCAAAACACCTGCAGAATCACACCAGAATTAATTAAGCAGTGGTTTGCAAGGAGAACAGAAATAAAAGAACATCTGAAAAGGTGAACTGAGGAATAAGAATAAATTTGTATTGCTGCAGACACATTGCTAACCCCATGCAAAAAGTGCTGAGCACTCTTCCTGCTGTAGTTACAGATTGGGCTGCAAGTGTTTTAGATAAACTTCAACATCTGGTTTCCTGTGTATCTGATTTGAAACAATCAGCACTCCAAATGCACTAATGCTGCCTTTATTTGTTGTACATTCTTTTGTTTAGATAAGCCTGCAGGCCAAATTACACACTGCTTTACAGCCCCTGGAACTCCATCACTCATTACAGGGCTGATGGGACAGCACAGGGATGTAAATGAATACCAACACATTATTGAAAATCACAAGGGCATGTAGCACTGGAAAAATGCATGTAGTGCTGGAAAACAGGCAGAGAGAAACAATTAAACATACTCTTGAATGCACATGAGGATGTGTTACCTACCCAGCTGCCTGAACATCCTTTTCAGACCTAGCACAGAAGGACATAACACACACCCAAAAAAACCCCCCAAAACAACAACACCAAAAAACCCCACAAAAACACATTAAAAAAACCCCAAAGAGAAAAAAAACCCACAAACTTCAAACCAAACAAAAAAACCCCGAACAAACTCCAAACATTTTCTACAGCATCATAAATATATCTATTTTAGAAGACATATTTCACAATCAACTTTTTTAAATGCAGCATATCAGCCTAAACATCCAACTGAATGTTCTGCATGGAATAACTTGTAGAGTAAGCAAGTGTTCATTCTGCTGAAGCTGTGCAATGCTTGGCACTCTCTGACAAGCAGGTTTGTTGGCAGATTCAGAAAGTGCTCAGGGCCCAAGTGCACAAAGAGCTGCAAGGATCCTACACAGATGAGACCTGTCAGAAAGGAACTGGAGATGAGTGGAGCCCAGGAGAGAAGCCCTGCAGTGCTGGTGCCTCTCACTATCTGCTCAAATACCCAGCTGTGATCTCCACTGGGCTCAGCCCAACCCCTTTCAGACCCAGCAAGCACAGATTTTCCTTGCCAATTTAATCTGAAAAACCTTTTTAAATGCCTATTGAGTGTGGTAAAAGCATTCATAAAAACACGGAACTAAAGCTACCAATCTAGATATTTTTAACTTTTGTATTTCTGCTTGCATTATACCCACGATTTGTTTCTGTTTTCTTCATGGGAATGACTCTCAATAAAAGGGATGGGGCTTGGATCACCCTGGACTAGTCAAAGGTGTCCCTGCCCATGGCAGGGCTGGAACTGGATGATCTTTAAGGTCCCTTCCAATCCAAAGCATTTGGGACCTTCTAGCCTGTTCAGCTGAGTAAGATGGAAGGCAAAAGTTTTGTTGTAAGAAGTAGAGTCTTTAAGGGCATTTCCATATGCACGGGAAAAGATCTGTGGCTAGCAAGAGTTCCTTTGGCTCCTGAAATGCCATAATCCATCCCTTCTCCTTTAAGAAGGAGAAGCATCCAGGCAGTTGGATCACATACAACCTACAGCCATGCAGTAAATATTCAAATTCTTGACCAGTATGCATGGCAAAATCATGGCTTGGCTCGGAAGGGCCCCAAAACAAAGAAGACAGGCACACAGGCAGCCTGGAACTGAACCCTACAGCAGTTTCTCATTCTCAGCCCAAATCACAGAAATCTCCCATCTCTTAAAATAGAGGATCAACTTTATTTTAACATTTCCTCTCTCCTGGGCTCTGTTCCTGAAAAAAAAAAAAAAAAAAAAAAAAAAAAAAAAAGTGGATTTCCAAACTCCTTCAAGTCTGTGGGGGTGATGTGGAGGGTATGAGTGGGTAAGGTCTGACAAAGAGGCCAGAAAACACATTTTCCTCATTGGCTGGGGAAGGGAAGCATCAGAGACACCCACAGAGTGAAGTGCACAGTAGATATATTATCAATGCAGGACAACCCTCAGCCAGAGAATAATGTGTAATGACTCCAGTGATTTCAGAAGGCTGAACAATTGCTTTATTAAGCTATACTATACTACATTATATACTATACTAAAACTACACTAAACAAAAACCTGTGACCCTTACCAGACAGTCACGACACAGCTTTTTTCCAATTGGTCAATCAGTCCAAATAACCATCAGCAGAGTCCAATTAACAAAACCCTTTCAGTGAATAATCTCCATAACACATTCCACATGTGCCTAACAACAGGCGCAGCAAATAGAGATAATTGTGTTCTCTTCTCTCTCTGAGCTTCTCACTGCCTTCCCCAGGAAAAATCCTGGGAGAGAGAATTACGTCTCTCTCTCTGTTCAAAGAGTATGTGACTACCACAATATATTATTTAATAGCTATCAAACTGTAGATATATTAATTAATAGCTATTAAATTGTGCCTCATGGCCACAGCAGGAGGATTATGACAGCAGGAAAAAGACAGAAATGAGCTGCTCTTCATGATCTCCTGAGGCCCAAATGCTGCCATAGCTGCTCCAGGAGGGATGTGACCAGGACACCTTTGGGAAAGCATCTAACTGAACAAGTTGTATTCAAATGATGCCAAGAGAGCAAAGTTTTTCAATATTCTACAGCAAACTATTTTGACAAGTGTTTCTTTATTCTCTTAAGAATAGCCTGTTTCTTTTTCTTATCTGACACGATCCTTGTGCCCACAAGTACTTTTAACATGTTTTTGAGCTGGAGATACCATCTACACCTTGTTAATATGGTCAGAGATCAGCTCTCCAAGACCAAATTCAAGTCACCAATACAGATGCATTTAACTTTTTAAGGCTCAAAATACTTGACTGTTCATTCAGTTATTCTGAAGAACCAAATGTACAGCAATAACAGTGAAGAAAAATAAGACAAAAATATCTTTCAAAGTGATCCTTCTACATTGCTCACCTTTTTTTTTTTTTTTTTTTTTTTTTAAGGACAAGAAGAACTTGACCTTAAACTGAAACAATTAATAGTCAGAGAAATGTAATTTGGCAGCTTGTTAGCTCTGCAGGGAGAGCTCTTAACACATACAAACTCTTAGAATTACACATAGGGAATGTATCATGTAATATAAATATATAGAGTTACATTCCATTATGGGATTCAGAACTGCCATTATAGTAGAAGTGTTTATTTTAACAAGGAAGTACAGTTTTAGTGTGGCTATTAAAGAAAATAAACCAGTCTGAAAACATTTTTATTTTTCATGACTGTTAATGGTCAAAGCATACAAACTGCAGTGAGAGTAAAAACAGAAACATCTTCTGAATTGTTGTCAATGTTTTGACTCACAAGAACACAAAACCCAATTATTGTAATTACAATGAAAAATGCCACAATTATTTGCTGGTCTTATGCAGTTCTTGCCCTCCCACAATTGAATCCTTGTAGAATAATTTCCCTATTTACTAGTGTTAATCATGAATTCAATACAGACAATATTGTTACCAACCTGCCTGTTCCACACTGAAAAAAAAAAATCTGTAAATTAAAGTAAATCTTAATAGTAAAGGAAATAATTTCCATGTTTGTCCTTAAGCTCAAAACAAGTTCAACAAAATAATCCACAGCTGTTGACTGCACTAAATGAAAACTATTCCTAACTAAAGCTTCAGCTGTTATTTCATACATTCCAGGTGTAAAGAAACAACATTTTATGGGAGTATTCTCTAGTTCAAATATATTTGCTCCAAATACTGATTTTTAAAATCTTTAATGTGAGGATATTTTAGGTAGGGCAGTAATTTGAGTAAGAGTCCAAGCTATAACTGTTAAAAAGATCATTCAAAGTAGCCATTATTATGTGTACACAATGCTATAAAAATTTTGACTGACAGATCTACAGATCATAGAATTCAAACTGAAACATCTTGTAAGCATAAACCCCCCCTTACAATAAGTTATCTTCCTGCAAATACTGCAAATTAACTGATCACATTTTATTTAAAATTAAAATTCATGGGGTCTTCAATTCTGTACTTCAGGGCTCAGTTGGGATGTGTATCCTTTATTAATTCCAACTTCCTCAGGCTGCTTATTCAGAACTTCCATTAGAAAATATTTATAATTAAAGAACTTAAAAAACAGTCTAAAGAAATTGTTAAGCTTTTGCTGCTACCATTAAAATTCAAATGTTTTGAAACTCAGATTCTGAGAAGACCCAGAATAATTACGTCTTCTACACTCCCAATAGTAATCTAAAAATATGTATGACAAAGGAATGGTGATATTTAAAACAACCCTGAGGGGGAACACACCCTCAGTCAGAGACCTAAAGTCTCTCTTTACTGATGACCTTGTGGAGATACATTTGATTGTGCCTCTGACAGCAGGCCATGGCTCTTCTGTGACAGTGAGAACCACAGAGATGTCAGGAGACAAAGCCCTTCTCTCCCTTCTCCCAGGGATCTGCAGGAAGGGAGTGGAGAAGTTCACTGTCAAACAAACCCTGCCCTTATCAGTGTGAGTGCCCCTCTGTCCCCACCGAGTGCACCTGAGAGGACACAGAATGTTCCTGCTGAGGAGATGGGAAAGGAAGCCCTGGGAAGCAGAAAAGTCCTGCTGCTGCTGAGACTGCTGGACACAGATCAGTGCAGCACAGACTGGCTGTACATTCTGACAGTCCCAGAGTGAAATCTGGATGAATGCTGAATTTCAGGAGTGACTTGACTGAGATCAACATCTTCAGGGAAAGGAGATATTGTACAAATTACAACAGATGTGGTTTTTTATCCCATAAGCCCCAGTATAAGGCTTTGGTTCCGTCCAAGCTTCTTTAAACCACTTTACTGAGGACTGAGACACAAAATCATCTTTGCCATGTGTGAAAATAACATGGCCCAATTCTCATTCTTAGTGCTATTAATCTTTATATTTATCATACTCATAATTCTTATTTTTATGTAAACATGCCACTACAGACACTGAACCCTAACAGAGCCATCAGGGGAAAAACCAAATTCATGATACCACCTTGATTTCCAACCAAACATTTTAATTTTAACAACAGCAACAACAACAAAAAAAAGTGTCATTAGGTTTCTAATCCATCCATCCAAATCCATTAGTTTTCTAACCAACATCCAACATTAATTGTTTCAGACACATTGCCAAGATGACAGAAATTGCAAATGTTTTTAGAACAATCTGCTTTGTGTCACTGACCAACCAAAGATGCTCTACTATCTGTTGGCAGGCAAATCCTTGCAGAATATTCCCTTCCACTTTCTGTGGCATTAAAGATCTAGATACCACTCAGTGTCATAATTTGGGTGGAGAATCCAAGCAGTGAGTTCCAAGCTCCATCACGTTCTATAATATCTACTACAATCATATCATAACTGGAATAAAAGTTTCTCTAGAATAACTTTGTTAGAGCACTTGGATATTTTTCTTTTTAGATTGTAAAAGCTCACAGAAAATTAAGTTGCTGTTTTAAGTAAGCCAACAAATCTATTTGTTTCTGAAATAAGAGATGGCTCAAGATTGAGCTTCTTTTTGTCCAGCAAAATGAATATTTAAGACTTCTCAAGTATTCATTCAGTAGTGACTTGAAATAACCATTTCACTTAATCTATTAAATGTGGACAAAATGATAATTCATTACAGATGAGCATCTATCTTTTTTGGTAGGTGTATTTAGGGGGTAGTAGGATTCCAGGGCCACCCAGATGCAGAGTACAAGCCATCCCAGGAGGGTATGTACCACTGCTGAGACAGAAAAAAACCCCAGCTGGGGTGGCCTAATGTCAGATAATAACAGACCAGGACAAAGAACTGTTTCATGCACTGCCTTGTCTCCAGCGGAGGTGAAGAGGAGATGCTTAAGGACAGGACAAAAACAGTGCTGGCTTCACACAGAAATTCCTAAGGGCTGCACTTTCCAGGACTGAGGTGATATCCAAGGATTCTTGATGGGGCTTCTGACACAATAAATTTGTTCCCATGGCATTCAGAAAACATCACAATTTGTTTACACTGATTTAGTGCAGATCTGAATGCTCACTTGCCCAGTGAATGGAATATTCATGCAGTGGCCTCCAACACTCTTAATATTGCTGCAGGGACAAAAAAATGCAATACTAGTGAAGCAGCATGTCACAGCCCTAGAAAGGTAGGATCTAAGCAAAATTAATTTCATTCAAATAAACTCTCAGTGAAAGGTGTTACAGACTCTGGAAATAGCAAAGGCACAGCCCAAGGGGTAAATTACTGCTCTGGGGAAGATAATGCAAAGACTCCTATTACAACCCCAAAGCATTGAGAGCCAAGACTGTCACTGCCTCAGGGCCTTGGCAGCACAAACGTTTCACCCACGGATTTGAAAGATTTGGTTTCAGATCAATAGGGAGAAATCAATGCCTCGTTCCCCACCTCCCCCTTCCTTTCCACTGATGTTCCTGTGCAATTATTTCCTTATTCTGAGCGCTATTTTGCTACTGGGGACACCTCCCAGATGTCTCCCAAACTGGTGCTTTATGAGTTGCCTTTGCTATAAATGCTTTAGTGTTCCCTTATCCAGATTTGGATAAGGCTCTTTCCCCATCTGAGAGCCAGATTTAAATGGGTTGGAAGTTACAGTTGGTTAGAATACTTGGTGGGTGTAAAGCACTGACCATTTCTGGCTTTGCAAAGGTTATGATGATGATGATGATGGGGATTGCTTACGTGGCACAGAATCTCCTCCTTGATGCCCTATCTCCGCCAGCACAATTTCTCCAGACAGCTGGCAGAGAAGTTAACTAGATAAACATTGGAAAAATCTCTGACAATTCCATCTCGTGCAGAGAAAAACTGCCTGGCTCAGGCACAGCAGCAGTGAAATGCAGGGAGGAAAAGGGAAGACTCTGGATGTGTCAACTGCACCCTAGGAAATGGCAACACTAAAACCCCATTCAGTGCTGAGAGGGGAGATGTGGAAATGAAAGAGGAAGCAGAAGACAGCATCAGAGTTCCTTAAGAAGCCTTATTCTGAATTAAACTCTATCAAAAAGTAAGCAATAAACTTGCTCAAATTTATTTTATTAGAAATTTCTACTTCAACAGCCCCTTAACTGACTCCAACTTAAATTGCCTTGCTCTCCAATTATAAGAGAAGTCCAGGAAGTGTTTCAGCTCAGGCTCTTTCCACTTCAACCAGTTCACATCCAAGATTGGCAGACACTAATGCATTAATTTATCTAGCAAAGAACACCCTTACTCATTTAAGGAGACTTCAGAAGATGACAGAAAATAATGGAAATTGAAGGTCTTTACCAGGCAGAAGCCCCACAAAAGGCATCATGCCCTCACCCAAGTAGATATCTAGCTAAAAGTGACTTTGCTCATCTGACCTGTGAACAGACCTAACTGTGCTATCACAATCAATGTGATTTTACCTCACTAGAAACAGTGCAACCACAGAACTTCCAGAGATCCCATTTCCTCAGGAGAAAAAAATCAAAACCAGAAAAGCAACAAGACCCTATTTAACACACTTTATCATGGCCAGGCAGGCTGGAATGTATTTTTTTGCATGCTTTCTGCTTATCAGGATTTTCAAATTTATCCCTGTAAAGCCTTCAGCTGCTGGACGCCTGCATACACCAAAATCCAGTGCACACTCTCTGTCCTCTCTCTTTTACAAGATTATAGGAACAGGAGCCAACCTGAGCTCCTCACATAAACAGCAGGAGAAACTTGTAGGCTTTATCTGGGGCTGTCCTTGGTCCAGGACAGCTCATTCAGCACAAGTTAGTCTTGGATAGACCCAGGTCAACCTGACCTTAAAGGATCTTAATTGGATTAGTACAACCAGCTCTAGATATCCCATTGCCATGGTCTGATTCACCCCATTAAAAACAGTATGAAAAAGCCACCAGCAGCAAACACTGGCATTATACTGCTTCAGGTTTGTTGGGTTTTTTACAACTGGAATCAAGTTCTAAGAGCTCAGCACAGTATAAGAGTTAAAGGAACACAAACAGACCCAAAGGGTCAGACCATGGCTGCAGTTTACATACTCATGAGGCAGATCCAGGACAAGGCTGTGTGCGAGCCAGAATTCCAGGAATTAGTTATCAGAATTGCATTACAGATGTTCTCATAATTCACCTTACCCAAAGGGGAAAAAAATATTCTTCTCCTTTTACAGGGAGAAGTAAGTCCACATCAGCAAGGATGAAAGAAAGAAAATCCAGGAGCCTTTTTTTCCTTTATGGTGGATTATCACTATTACAGATGAAAAAGACAAAAATAGAATCTAATTAAAATGATACACTGCTTTAAAAGCCATCAGCACTGCTTTATATTCCCAAGCTGGCTACTTTCTGTTGTGTTTGGTGGAACTAATCACACCTCTATTCTTCCCATAATACAAAACAGGAGGTGCCATAAAGGAGTTTTACCCACATGAGCATGGAAGGAAAAGTAGGAGAACTCCCTAAAAAAGAAGTTAAAGGAGAGAGGAAGGGGTGTCCCAGAAATTCATCAACTTCCCCCACTTCTATGGGCTTTACCCCAGAGAAATCCCAGAGAAATTATGGCCAAGTCATCTGGGGTACTCACTGCAAAGTTCTCTGAGTAGAACACTAAGAAGAAAGAGCTTTTTCCAGAGACAGTTACTCACTCATGGTTTCCAAGGTGGTTCTATTAAAAATATATATGTTCTCCTGCAAGTGAACATGATTTATATTTGAAAAAAAAAAAAAACCTGAGTTTTTCCAACTTCCCTAGTAAAGAAGGAATGCATTGTGAACACAAAACATTGTCTAAATGCATGCCATTTTTCCATGTATCTCCCTCTAAGTGGCTCTTTAACAATGGTTTCCATTTTATCAAGTATTACTATCCAAGTCAGTCCTGAGTTTTATTTAACAGAAAAGTCAGCTAAAAGCAGGTATCAATAGCTAATTATAAAAGTCCAACACCCCAATTCTGCAGGAAAGACAGACTTTTAACCAAAACCACTCCCAGATAATCAGCCGAAGCTTTTCACAGCCTCAAAATTTACTCATAATTTAACATTGCATTTTGTCAAAAAAGTAACAAGGTCAAATTGTTTCATCAGTTGTAGTCAAGCAATGCTAAACAGCTCAGAATTTGGCCCAATATTAATCAATACAAATAAACAGTATTACTCACTTGGAAATTTATTAACTCTGATCAATAGATTTCATACAACAGCTGCACAAAATCAACCAACGATGCAACCTATTCAGAACACTGCAAATATTTGCTCATTGGGAAATTACTGTTGTTTCCTTTTCTCTTTCCAAAAGATAACAATATTGCAAAACATCATTTAGCCAAGTATTCCAATGCTAAAGGTGCACCAGTTGTATGTACACAGCAGATTACTGGACCCTCCAAAATTGAAGGGAAATCAGTTCCAGATGTTTTCTACTGATTAAATTCAGCCCGAGCAAGGTTAAGCAAATGACAAGCAGCTGCTTTTCTTTTTTGCCATAGTAATGAAAAATCCCCTTACAGTTCTGAGTGACTCTAGCTGGCAGACATTGGGTGCAGCACCTTTTTTCCCTGAGTTTTCATGATTAACAGAGACTGTGAACAGCCTCCAGAGCAACAAACTCTTTCCACCTCCAGTCTGCCAGGTTTTACGCAGATAAAAATTAAAAGGAAGAAGCTTAAAAATAAAAACAAATATAACAAACATTCTTTTGAAATACCATAGCGATGTAAATCCTAAACCATAGCCCCTCTCACTGCACACACTGCTGTCTCCTGAAGAAAGTCAAAGTGGAACTAAAGAAATATTGAGGTGTCACTAAACCAGGCCATGGCTCAATGCAACACTGGTATCACCTTTGTGACCCATCACTTCACTTCAAACAGGGCAGAAACACTTATTTTTACCATGAACAGAGGTTGACACAAAGCTTTACTTCTCAGCCTTGTCTCCTATTTATCCTCAGCCATTCAGAAGCTTTTTTCACACCTGATGGGATTAAACTGAAATAAAGACGTGTGTGTGTGTGTCCTTAAGCAAACTGATAGGTCAGATTTTCCATCCCACCATTTATGCTGAGCGGGGCAAGGAAGCATTTTCAAAGCACAGAACTTCCAAATTCTTTCCAAGGCAAATATTCCCATGGAGTTGTGGTTGGGAAGATCTGGGAAGAACAGCACGCACACCTAATATCCAAATTATTTCCCAAGCACTGTCTGTGAGTGCAAAGAGCTTGCTGTGTAAAGAAACACATCAAGCAAAGTAAATTGCTTAGAAGTGGCTACACCTGGCTACTTCAACAGGGAGCAAAACCAAAATAAATGGAACACTCAGCCTTTTCTTCTTTATTTTTCAACTAATGGTTATTATATATGGACACAGCCCCCTCCAAAGAACCAGTGTTTATTTTGCTTCTAATTACAGAATCTTTTCAGCATTCCCAGCTGACATACAACAGAAATAAGCAAAATACATGATTTTCAAGAGACTAATTCACTTGGATGCAAAGTATATTTTAAGGAGTAGTAAAAGTGTATGTACTACTCCACCATCCAAGTAAATCCAGTTTAAAAGGCTGTATTTTTTTAGACATAATACCCTCGTCTCCCACAATAATGCTTTGTCATTTCCATCAGAAAAAAACCCAAATTTTTGGCTAAAAAGTATCTTTAAGTTTTAGATTAAATCACATATTTTCCCCACAGAGCATTCACTACATTTGCTGCAAAAATCAGCTTTTCTTGCAAAAGTTGCCATTCCTGATTACCACTCCTCCTTGTTTATGCTGAGGATAAACAACTGTGCAGGCCCATGTTTAATCCTGCATTGACTAATTGCATTCTCCACTTCTGTAATGCTGTGTCAGTCTAAAAACACTTCATAAACAATTAGGACTCACAAAATCTCCGTGACAGAGACAGGACTTATACTCATGGAACAGATGATGCAACCCAAGCACAGTGAGTTAATTGTCTGCCCGGGGTCATCCCGAGAATCAGTAACAGAATCCAGGAATTCAGCCCTCCCTCCTCAGCACGGGATGAGCCCTGCACATCCAGCCTCAACACCAACGCAAGGATTCCAGCAGAGCCTACCAAGATGTGTTGGAGCTTTGTCATTGCCTTAGATCCTCACTTTTAACCAATTTATTTCTTACTCCCATTAAGAAGTACCTGCTTCTCACCTCCAGTAGAAAGGCTCCATGTTGGCTCAAAAATGCCTTCACTTCCATGCAGCCACCAGGGAGCTGCAATGAGCCTCACAGCCCACAGCATAAAGTTGTATGTGTGGTACATACACTGGTCCAAATGCTGGTTGGGATTCCCCCCCTCTCCCTGTTTCCCTTTTCTCATCCACAGCATTGCATGGATATGTGCCTTGCAGGTTGAAATTAAATTACTGCAGTTTGAAGTTTGGGTTTTGGCGGTTTAGACCACAATGTTCCATTTTCACTCTGGAGTGAGGCTGTTGCTACCTCCCTGAAACTGAGCAAAAAGAAGGAATTCTGAAGTGGCCATAGTGATAAAAATCCAAACTCTGTAGCACATCCTTATCTGTGCTTTTAAGAGCACGTTCCAGAGACTGTTTTTCCAGACAACATTAATTTATATATTAGTTCCCCCATTCCCTGCTGCACAAGCTGCAAGACAATTTTTAATATTAAAGTAAGTTCACTAATTAGAAAAATCATGGTCTTAAGCAGGGTTCCCACCCTCCATAAAGAGGGAAACCTCAAATCCCAATTTCCCTTTTTCCCTACTCTCTCCAAGGCTGTCCTTGCTTCCCCAGAATGGTTTGGGCCACCTGACCCCAGGCAGGGCAAGGGCAGCAAAGCTGTCCT
The DNA here is from genome assembly GCF_017590135.1 of Pyrgilauda ruficollis. NCBI lineage: Eukaryota > Metazoa > Chordata > Aves > Passeriformes > Passeridae > Pyrgilauda > Pyrgilauda ruficollis. The sequence continues at coordinate 2,326,939 of NW_024529155.1, read as the reverse complement.
GGCTGCCTGGAGCCCAGCACATCCCTCAGGACAACAAGTCAGGAGTCATTTTATCACACTGTGGGATCACATCCCATAAGCAGCTGGTTAATAGGCTGGAGATCAGGCCAAGCAGCTGCTGGATATCAAAAGTGTGGGGACAGATCACCACAGGGAATTTCTGATCCAGGATTAGGGGGAGACACTGCAGGAACATCCCTGGGGAAGGCTCCCAGGCTGCCTTCCAGAGTGCTCTCAGCCACTTCTGGGTCAGTCCCAAGTGCATATTGAATAAAAATTCCTCTCTAATCCACAGCCTGGACCACTGATGGGTTTATTTAATAGCACCCGAGGCAGAAATATCTCTAAATGTATTTGTCATTTCAACAGCAAACCTCTGGTCAATGTTTTGTGAAGTATCATATTCCAGCAAGTTTTCATCCACTGTACAGGAGCCTTAACCAACTCTCTAGGCTATAATCCAGGTCCTATGTTTATGGACACACACAGATGATACAGGAAAAGGTGACTAAAACCAGTATTAAAATCGTCTTCTGCTCATCTCCTACTGAAAATGCACATTGCCACATCAGAGGAAAAACAAAACCCACTTGATCTGACATGATTGCTCATGACTAAATCATGTTCCCTGTTACTTATTACCTTCCTACTGACTGGTTTGGTTAGGGTTGCTTTTTGTGGTTTTTTTTTTGGGGTTTTCTTGTTTCTTTATTTTTTTAGTTTTATTTTTCCTTCTTGAATTCCTACCTCCCTTGGAGCCAAGTTCCAAAATTGAATATATCTGGGGATTGTTCTCACACAAAAGGTGAGAGGAGAGAAAGCTGTCGATGGACAGAGGCTCAGTGCTTTCCTTCACAAGGGAAGGTATTATCATCCTCTCTCAGGGCCCACTCTTGAAATCCAGATCCTCATGGCTGCTCCTGGCAGAGGAAAGATTGTAACTCTACCTGTCCCAAGTACCTTTAGTGCTTATATCCCACTTGACTTACTGCTTTACATATTTATATTCATTAAAACCACCATCCTTTAAGCCCCTCATAGAGCCCTCAGCTGGATCTGTCACCACACCCTGAGTCACCTCCCCAGGTGCTCTGCCCCCCTCTCCTGCCTGGCTCTTTGGCACTCTATGTTTCTTGAGATATGCTAAAACCCCAAATTCAGGTGCACACAGCTGCTTCTCCAAACTCCTGGGAGATCATCTCATGCTGAGGCTGGAGAGATCCTGGGACTGCCTCTGGCTCCCCTTCACCAGCAGCAGGGCCCAGGAGCCCCCCAGCAGCCAAAACCTCTTCCCACAGCAGGACCTGCCTCGTCCTCACTGGGCACACCTGGGGCTCTCCCTGTCCCATTCCCATCATCATCCTCACACCTGGGGCTGTCCCATTCCCATCATCATCACCCTCATCCTCACACCTGGGGCTGCCCCATTCCCATCCTCATTGGCCACACCTGGGGCTGTACCTGTCCCATCATCCCCATCATCTTCACACCTGTGGCTGTCCCATTCCCATCATCACCCTCATCCTCACTGGCCACACCTGGGGCTGCCCCCATCAGGAATGGGGTCAAAGCAATCACAATCCCCCTTCCCTGCCCACAGCCCCAGCCCTGCACCCGAGGTAAAGGGGAAGGACACAAAAAAGATATTTAGAGGGTGGTCCTTTCTAAAAACACCCTTTTCTTTCTTTTTAATACCCTTGTCTAGCAGAGCCATTTACATTTTCACACACACACAGCTACTTAAACACAGGGAAGAGCTATATTTCATGTGTCTTACCTATTTTCACTTAGATCTATTTTCTCTTAAATCTATTTAGACACAGACACATTTATATATATCTGAATTTACAACTGCATCTCATATCTAGTCAGTCTCATCTCAATTTACACTTCTGTGTTTAAACTTATGTATCTATTTAGACCGTGTCAGCTTGCACTTCTATTTGGATTATATATTAACACTTATTGCATAGAAAATCAATTTAGACCAGATATCTGTTTAGAGCTAAATATTTACACTGCCATCTAATTACACATCAGCCTGTTGAGATTTAGGTATTTAGACACCCTTATATATAACCTCTATTGAGATTACACACATCATCTACTTTTACCCTGCAATGCAAAGCAAATGTAGGTGGTTCCAGCTGGACAGAAATTTTCTATTTTAAATCATCATCCAGCATCTCAGCAGCCTCCTGTCACTGCTGTTAGCAGCTCTCAGTCTCCTTCTGATCACTCCCCTGGCTCCTCAGCTGTTTGCTTTGCAAGCCCAGAGAGATAAACCCACCTAACCTGTGCATCTTTTCCAGTCCTTTCTCTTATGTTCTAACTTTATTTGCCCCTCATTGAGTCATTTTCCAAGTAATAGCAAGTGACACAATTTGCAGTGCCAATTTCAGCACATGCAGTGTTAATTTTCAGGGGACAGAAAAAATTATTAACCTTTACTGACACCATTATTGTATTTACACTTCACAGTTGGTAACTGGGCCAAACTTTCATTCTACAAAGATTTTATCTCAAGCTTAAGCCATCGAGAAAAAGCTCACAATTTACCCAGATCATTCTCATCTTTCCTAAATTTTGGAACAGTTGCAGACTGGGATATTCATGTGAGTTCACTAAAGAACTCCCATGCCTCCCAAGTCATTCTGTGCTGGATTAGCACTGCTGTTAAATTTGTAGGACCTGAGGCTTCTCTGGCTGCTGTGTCCAGACCATCCCTGACCTGACCCTGATTTAGCTGTGGCAGCAATTTCTCTAATTGAGCAGGTGTCTGTATCTTGTTTTACTTCTGTTTATCTTTGTGTTGCAGAACCACGGCTTCGTATCTGCAGTAGTTATTTTAGTAGGATGAGATATTAACAACCAAATAATGACAGAGTTTACAGAAATACAGGCTGGGCAGAATATCAGAGGCCTTGAGAAGTGGAAACACAGGATGCAGTGTGTGAGTACAGGCAGGAGATAAGAGATGGGGCACAGGTTCAGCACTGGAGACCCCCACAGCTATAAACAATTCACTAATGGTCAGTGAAAATGAAAAGCAGTCCTGAAGCAGGACAAAACTGGTTGTAAGGGTAATAGAGAACAAAGAAATTCTATTTCACACACATAAAAGGGAACATAAGATGGTAAATTCTGATGAAACCTGGAGCTGCACAGCAAGGAGGAAATACGTCAAAGGGTGTTAGGAAACATTTGTAAGTGACCTCAAGTGGATCCCAGGAGAAAAAGGAGAAACTGTCACCACAAACATCATATTCCTCCCTGTTAAGGACATGAGATTTCAACAAGTCATTGTGTACTTCCCCTCTTCCTTCTGCAGCAAATTATACCCAGGAACTAAATGAGCATAAACACCAGCCTAACAGGCAGAATTTTAAAAGCAAGTTTAACAGTTTTAATTGATTTTTTTTACTATAGTTGCAGCTTTTTAATTGTTAAGGAAAAAAAACCCAACCGTTGCATTTGAGTCTCTTTTGTAGCAATTAGATCTAGACTAATTAGGTGAAGATTTCAGTTATTCTAGCACTAAATTCTAGTTCTTACTTTTATAATGTGTGCTTACCCTTTTTGATACAGAACACAATATAATAATTCTTAACCTACTTTCTACCATACCTTATCTATTAACTCTGACTTTCCATTCTTGAAAAACAATATTTCATTTCTCTCTTTTTTTTTTTTCCCCAAGGCTAGCTAAGTCAACAGGTTCTTCCAATAAAGATGTCATGAAAACCCTACAAGGGCCTGCATTTTGTGAGAAGATTCTGCTGATTCCTAAAACATATCAAAAGAGAAACCCACTAACTGACTTTGTCATCAAGAGTAGATTTCTATGACAGGGTCTTGGATTTGCTTCCTTCCTTCTCTTGCTCTGAGCCTCACACAGCAAGACTATGTATGCTTTGGACCCCAGAGTAAAAATTATTAGGGCTGCATCAGTACTGTGAAAGAGCTTTCCAAAAACTCTACAATTTATCAGGACAATTTATAATCTCACTTTAAGAAGCTGCTTCTGTGTCCTTATTAGTCAATATGTTGACTCAAGACAATTTATTTGCTTCTCCAATTTTCTACATTTTTGATGTTTTGACAGTTACCTGAAATACTCATTTTGCCAAGAAAACACCTGTGCTGGGGTATGCATAGATATTTTCACTTTTCAACTCACGATTATTCCCCCCCCCCCCCCCCCCCCCCCACTGCTGTGCTGATAGTGTCTAGGAAAAGCCTTAGGTAGCTGCAAACACCTTCCCCTACACAGCACTGCTGTGGTCTCTGGGAACATCTGGTACAAAGTCCCTGCTCAAGTCTGATGTGACCAGTGATCCAAACCCTGGTCTTAAACCAGGCACAACAGGGAGTTGAATAAATGCAGAACAAAAATAAATTTTTAAACCTCAAAAGCTGCCAGATTTAATCAGAAGTAAGAGGGGGTTTGGCAGAGTTAGTTGTTCTCTTCCTGCACCTCCCCTTGCCCCATCCCCACCCCCCGTCCTGTCATCAACTTTGGCCATGAGAGATAAACCACAGAATTCACTGGAAGTTCTCACTCAGGGCAGCCAGGGCTGAACCAGTAAAGACTGAAAACTTTCCTGTAGAGAGGTGTTTCCACAATGCTCACACATGGGCAAGTACCATCAGTACAAGTCCTGAACTGACAGAAAAAAAGAGACATTGAACAGCTCTGCACTGACCACAAATTCTCACTGCAAAGCCACCACAATTTGCTAAACCCACCTTCTTAAGAGCATGACATTTGTCAGAAGCCTGGTATCTGGATACTTTCTCATGCTGACTTGGTGCATGCCTTTATATTTATGAATTTCAGACTTACTGACAGTTATGCAGACTCTCAAAAGCTTTGGTGTTTGCTTTATTCTGTTAATTTTGGCCACGTGTTTTTTCTCACCTTTCTCTCAGCTTGTCAGCACTGGACTGTGAATCCACTTCACTTAAAATGTTTGCTTCTTTACATGTACTGCAGACTGTAATCCATCTACACCAGTAAGGGAAAGCAGCCCCTTTTCCCAATGGGAAATGCAACCAGTCTCTGGGAAAAACCAGCTCATTTCCAGACAGGTGAATGCTGGAATGTCAGCATCCAAACTGGCATTACAGACAGAAGAAATCAACGTTAACACTACTGCACATTTTAAATGAGAGGAACAACAAAGGTAAGGGGGTCAGAGAAAACTGAAGTATCCTCCCCCGTCTTGGTAAAAATTTGCTTTTGTGCAGTTTTGCTTTAAACTGTGCATACATCAGCACACAAGAAACTCCAAAAATCAAACAGAAAAGCACTGCGATAAACAGGGAATTTATTTTTAGCCCAGCAGAGATTTATCACTATGAGAGTCTCGTGACTTTGACAAATCTAACAATAATGAGTTGTGTATACAACCTACAACAGCTGACAGAGACTAATACATTCCATCTGCTGGAGCTGTCCCAGGAGGCTGACCTTCAAGGTCTAAAAACTTTCAAATTTCTATTATATTTTTTTCCTCCCTAATAAAAAGCACCATGAAACAGCCATTTGGTTCATTTTGTGAAGGATGCATTGTGGTCAACAGCTGATATTTAAAGAGAAAACTCAAAATGCACCTAGAAAATTCCAGTTACACCAAAATGCTGTTTCCCTTCTCTATGGATCAGTGTCTGTGACCTGCCATTCACTCTTGCTCTTCTAATTAACTACAATCTTCACACTTGAGTGCCTTTTTTAAACCTCACAGGAACATTAAAGATGTTAGAGGGCTTGCACATGTCTTGTCATCCTGAAAACAGACCCTGCTGCAGAGAAGTAGGTACCAGGATGGGCAAAAGTCCAGGTAAAGATTAATTTCAGGAATACAGAGGATACTTAAGGATATATTCCCAGGTAAGGATGAAATGACAGAGGGTTTTAAATCACTACAAGAAAATATTAAATTATGCACCCTGCTATGAAATAGCTCCTTAGCTGCAGCAACAGACACCCATGAAAAAAAAATATTGCACTGGAGGGTCACAAAGATGCTCCAAGGGCTGGAGCACCTCTGCTCTACAGGCAGGCTGAGAGAGATGGGAGTGCTCAGCCTGGAGAAGAGAAGGCTCTGGGGAGATCTCACTGCAGCCTTCCAGCACCTGAAGGGACTTTGTGAAAACACTGCAGAGGGACTTTTCACACGAGCAAACAGAGATAGGACAAGGAGAACGGATTGAAACTAAAAGAGGACTTAACTAAATTAGATATCAGGAAGAAATTCTTCCCTGTGAGGAGGGTGAGGCTGTGGCTGCCCCATCCCTGGAAGTGTTCAAGGCCAGGCTGGGCAGGGCTTGGAGCAAGCTGGGATAGTGGAAGGTGTCCCTGCCCATGGCCATGAGACTGAATGATCTTCAAGATTCCTTCCAACCCAAATAATTCCAGGATTCTTTGATCCTTAAGGTCCCTTCCAACCCATTCCATGCAATGCTATTCTATGACTCAGCATCACACTTATTTTATAGAACTTCCTAAATCTCTATGCTTGTTTTAGTTGTTTCTTATTAATTTCTTTCTAAATAGCTTCATTTCAAGAGGTTTGATTTCCAACAAGGAAACTATTATTGTGGAAGACTTTTGGCCTTTCCCTTTCTGTAAGGATGGACAAATTCTGAATGCTACAGATAATTTTTCATCAGCCCACACCCAAAGCCCCATACACAGTGCGGAGGTCAGCAGTAATTTTTCTTTTAGATTATCAAGTTTTTGTTTCAAAACTCTACCATTTTTGGTGAATAAAGGTCTTTCAGTATCCAATACATGGGGGGTTTTATTCCACATACACAGAACCCTCTCCAAAACCTTAATGTTGATCATCTCTGTTTTGTAAGGTTTCCCTTTTCTCCAACCTTCTCCATATAAATAAAGGAAAGCAATTTTGCCCAGCTTGGGAAGATCTGCCTCCTAAGCAAGGTTTGAGCAAGCCAAGAGTAAGACGGGTGGATGTGGATACATGAACAATTAGGAAGATTCTATTTCCAGGAGAAAAGGTGTGTTCACATAATGCCATTGCTGAATTAAGACAAATATCTCCTTTTACAAGGATACTTGAAATACATTTCTATCTATTTCTGCCCAGAACAAGGAATTTTATCAGTGGGACTGTTACTGTGTTGCCTGTTATTGACAGGCATGCATTTTAGGTCATCCTACAGCAAAGATCTGGTATAAAGCAGCAAAGATCTGGTATAAAGCAGCAAAGAGCTGGTTTAGAGCAGCAGCTCTGCTCCTCTAGGTCAGGCCTAGAAAAGTGATCGCATTCAACCTTGCAGTTTGCCATCATCTGCAAAACATCCAGCCCCCACTAGCAATTAATAAAATATTCCACTACAGCAACACTCAAATAGAAGCTGGCATGGCCCCTTTCATTACCTTTTTTGAATGATGATCCTCTCTGCCTTTTCTACTTTCAGCTTTTTTGAGAGGGAAAAAAAAACCCCATTTACAGGCTTAAAGCCTAGTACTTCCACTCCCCAGGAATAGAAGCCTATTAATTCTGGCAAGGAGAACTTCACTGAGAGAAATCAGGCTTAAACTTTTGAGAGGTGTCAAGAATGTTCAGTCAATTGAGAAATTGAGTTGGCCAGCTGCATTCCTGGAAGCTTTGCAACAGAAGGAATGAATCAGAAAAATCAAATTGAGTGTGATTTAACCCTGACACTGGCTAAGGCAAAACATGAAAGAAAATGAAAAATAGATAAAATTTAATTAGTAAGGGAATAATATGCATGGCTGTCTCAAAATAAGAATAAATCCAACCAGCTATAATGAAAGTACAAGAAGAAAACATTTTCAGAAAAAGTGGGGAAAATTCTTTCATTTTCCTGTCAGGCAGAAACAGATACAGGCTTGGCTCATCACTGTCTTTCCTATGACACAGAGCCTTGTTCAGATAAGCTGTGGCCATTGAGAGAACACAGCTTTAGTGAACCAACATACACTGGCAGAGTCCTGAGTGCAGCCAGCAGTCCCCAGCACCTCCGTGGCCTCCAGGAGCTCAACACTTTGCTGCTTCTATCCATCACATCACAACACCAAAAACACACTCAGCAAAATCTGCTGCCACACGGTCAGCAAAGGAAGCTGCTCCAACACAGTAAACATGCTGAGAATGAACACAATATTCTGTTATGAGATGGGGAGTTAAAGCAGAAACTTTGGTTATAAATATCATACACTTCATGCCCTCTCCCAGAACCCTAAAAGCACTGGAAATGCCTCTGGGTATGGAACAGAACTCAGATTATGAGTTCAAGATGTAGCAGATCTAGAACAGAGTCCCAACCCCATCAACAAAGAAAATAAATGCAAAAGGGGAAAAGTCAGCTTTCCAGAAAACTTTCTTTCATAGTAAACAATACCATTTTATATTTCACATTATAACATTCATATTTCCATTGCAAATTTAATTTTAAAGAAAGGATTTTACAAACAATGCAAGCATGTTAACTCAGCAGTGAAATTCAGACAGTTTCCATGTTGAAATACAACCATTGCTTATATAAACACAGTATTTTAAATGAAGCAAGAGAAAAACCCCACTTATCAAAACCTCTTAGCTGATGTGGGCATAAAAATAGTTGTTTTTTTCTTATCACAATTTGTTTGCACTATATTTAAGAGGGGGCTGTAAAAAAGTAGAATTTTTTTCCTGGTTTCTCTTTCCTTCTTTCAGAAGGAGGTAAAGTTAAAAGGTGGGATAGACCTGAGGAAGCTTTTCATCCACCTCTGAAATAACTCAAAAAAGAAGAATTAACATTATCTCCAAATTGACAGTGAGCAAGGAAAGCTCTTTTGATATTCACACCACACGATTTAAAGACTGTCTTTCATTCATGTCCCCCTACTTTTGTTATGCAACCATCCTTGGTTGAAGGCATTTTGATTTACTGATTAACTTACAATTGTTTGTTCATAGAACCTTTCCCTTTATCTTATCATATCAACTCTTTGTAAGTTTGTCTCTTAAAAAATGATAAACTGAGCATAAGTAAGTTACCTTTGGGTTCATCAATGTAGAAGGACACATCTTTTTTGTCCTCTTGCTCATCAATGTGATCATAAGTGATCTGGGGAACTGACAAGGAATTTTCTCCTGGGTTTATTACAGGTGCAGAGCCATTCCCACAGCCCAGCTTCCCTTTTCTCCTGTATCTTCTGGCCTGTGAGAGTAGGAATGGAATGATCTCAGAAGATGCTGTCAAACACACACAAGTGCACATGTGAGCTTCACTGTACAGTGAATTCACTTGATGTCTTATGGGTTTTTTTTTTAAAGGATGAAACTGAAATTCAATGAAAGGGCTGCAACCTTTGTTTATGGTTTTGAAGTGTCTGATTCTGAATTATGAACTAAAACTTGGTAAGAATTTGATTCAGGCAACTAGAACATTCTGAAAAATCAGGCCGTTAGTAAAATTTCTAAAATTGGAACCAAAACTTAAGGCATAGAAAATTCTAATAATGACTTCAGCATGTATCACCATGTCAGGAATATTTTTCTAAAGCCTAAATTCAGCATAACCAGAGACTTTGAACTATGAACTAGGCCCTGTGCAGCATATTCAACTGAAGAAAACTTCACCTTTGCCAAAAAGGCTAAATTGGGCACATCAGGAGAAGAGAAATCCTTCCTCCTGCCTCCAAACCGTTTTCCTGATTTTAGAAGCCTAAAGACAGCCTAATAAACAAACTATAATTGGTACTTTAAAATGAAAGTTTGGATCAGCAGAAAGAGCTGCAGGGCCAAGATACTCACTCACATATGGGAGGGACAAGGCTACTTGATCTAAAGTTAAACCAACTCTTTATTATGGTCTACATTCAGACTTTGGGAACTCCTTCTTCTGCTCAGCTCTGCAGCAGTTAAACAAATGCACATTCAAAACAAAATGGGAGGAAAATAGTAGAAATAGGTATTTGTTGTGGACAGTGGATGCACTGACATGCATCAAAAAATACTTCTAAAAGCAAAGATTACAGTCTCTTATAGCAGTAAAAGAAAATGGGAGTCCTCTGGAGAACAAAATGCTACAATGAATACAAAATTATCAGTATGGATTTGAGACCTTAAAATAGGAAGTCACAGACAAAGAAAGAACAAGAGAAGAGGGATCCTTTGGTAAGAGGTGAAAGAACCACAACCATATTCTTAAATGAGAGCTCAGAGGGCACAGGGAGGTTCAGACAAATAATATATTAGAGAAAACACTAGAGAAAACAGAGGAAAAGATGTTTTCCCCATCTTTCCAACCATGGATTGCTTGCTGTTCAGCAGCACACACAGGAGTCTTACTTCTGCTTTACCCCTTTCCTCCTGTTTTTCCTGCCTCCAGCTGTCACAGAGCAAGGTCACACTAACCCCAAAACACAGACATGCACACAGATCAGGCTGCTTCAGCTTCCCCCGTGTGCCAGGGGGGATTGTACAACCCTTCTCCCCTGGGAAACAGGCTCCAGTGGGATGCCACTGCCTAAAGTCAAGCCTTGACCATCCTTTGGGAAAGGCTGGGTCCCTGAGCTGGACCTGCTGCAGACTCTGCCCTTCTGGCAAGCTTGGCAATGACACCACAGAACTGGGTGTGGGCAATTCCATCTTTGCAAACACTGTTCCCCTTTCCTGCACCCACAGCCCAAGAACTTGCCCTAATTTCTAAAGAAATAAAAGCAGCATGGAGTACTTCAGAGCAGAGTAACTGCTGTCAGCCACGTGTTAAGCCTCAACATAAATTTTTAAACTGGCTTGCTCCTTCTTCTGGTATGAACTACCTTGAAAAATGAAGGCAGAATGGGAAAGTGGCACCATTGCCTTGTGCTGTGAGAAAGTAGGAGACTCCAAAGGAGATAAAACAATGGAGAGCTGGTACCTGCCTGACAAACAAGGCAAATTCAATTAGAAGATAGTCTTTCCTCAAGAATATTTTAAGGAAAACAAAACTAATTGGGCTGTGGCAGGGGGAAAATAAACGTGTGGCAGGGGGAAAATGAACGTATTTCAGGTGTCCAAACTGCTCAAGCCCTTCACGAGGTTTTTGGCAAGTTAATTATAATTGAAAATGAGAAGCAAGCAGAGAGCCAACCCCGCCAGTGCTGTTACCTGTTTTCTCAGACCGGGACTAGATGGCGCTGGAGACTTTTTGGGATTTTGCACAGGAGCTGTCACATAGATATTCCAGGTGGCTGTGGAGGTGCAGGATTTCTCTGCTGCATAGCAGCGCCACAGGGTCTGTAAAGAAACCCAAAGAACCTCAGTGCAGGAGCAGTCACTGGACTCCCGCACGGCAAATTTTGCAGCAATTTGCAGAAAAAATTTTCAGCAAGTGACAACAAAGCCCTTAGTCCAGGTAAACACCTGATAAAGCACAACCACGGTGGATGCAGTTTGCACCAGGACACGCACACGAATCACACAGAGATATTCAGTGTGCTCCCCCCACGAGCTGGGATCAAACTCTACCCACAGCAAAAAAAAAAAACCCAAATAAATCAAACTCAACCCCCACAAAAGTGAATCCCCCACTGAATGCTGTGTTTTCTTTTTTCTGCACTGTACCACAATGAATATTTGTGCACTGAGCTATCTAATTTTTTATATCATCATATGGGATGTTATACTGGGAGATTTTTCTAAAATCAGGTGTGTTTTTTCATGTATTTGCACATTCACCACTTCAGGATTTGGCAGATGCACACGACCGAAAACAACATGAAAAGGACGTTCTGAATTAAATAGTATAATAAAGATTTTGATTATGTTTTTAGTATTTCACTACATATACTCACTGCATCCAGTTAGTCTCATTATGCCTGTGAATATCAGGTATAGTGCAGCTCCCAGAAAGGGAGAGGCAATTATCTTAATCTCTCTACTTACTGACACGGATCAAAATGACAGTGGCTAAGCACAAGTTACAGATCTATAATAAATTTAGGAATGGTGATTCTCATACTTGAACTTCCAGGCATTACTATTCTCTCCAATAAACTCTGAGGTGTTTTAGTATTTTACTGTTGTGGCCTTACCTGAATTAGGGAAGCTGCAGCTGGGATTTGTCTATTGAAATGCTTCTGACGTTGCTTCTGCTGTACTTTCAGAGCAAAACCAGACCCCAGAATACCCTAACAAAAAAACAAAACTACTAATCAGACATGTATACAGCTTCATATATCTAAATAAAATACTTTGTACCTGGAATAAACAGACATTTAACAAAAGACTTTATAAAATGCATTTTCAAATGTCTGAGTTCTATTTATTCCAAATCTGAAATTGAGCAGATCAACAGCAGAATTGTGTAACTTCAACAAACAGCACGTGTTTATTGCTGTGATCCACAGGTTACAGGAGCCAGAGACATTCACAGAGGTGGACACACCTTTAATAAAGAGATTCAAGTTCCACTTACAGCTGGCAGGGCAAAGAAGGAGATGGCAAACACTGAGAAGCAGGAAGCTATTGTCTTCCCAATCCATGTCTGAGGAACTTTGTCTCCATAGCCGATTGTTGTGACTGTTACCTACACCAGGAAGAAACATCTGTTTTAGTGCTTTTTTCCTCAAAAAATCATGAGGAGAAAAAAAAAAGAATGGAAGGGGAAAGTAATTAGTGAAGTATCAGGAGACAGGTGTGAACCGTGTATGTGGATTTGGGGATAAGGTGAAAAAGGACAGAACTAACCCATCCCAACTGAATCCTCACGGCAAGAGGAGGAGCACACAACCGTTCCAGGATGTGTTATCTCCCAAAGTCAGCCTGCCAGTAGAGCTAGACCTGAACACACCTGAGGCCTGTGCTCAGCTTTCTTCCTCCCCCACAAACACAGGACCTGGCTGTGGTATTCACATTCTCGGAACAGAGAGAGACATAATTCTCTCTCCCAGAATTTTTCCTGGGGAAGGCAGTGAGAAGCTCAGAGAAGAAAACAATTCTCATCTCCACTTGCTGCTCCTGTTGTTTGGCACATGTGGAATGTGTTCTGGAGATTGTTTACAGAGAATGATTTGTTAATTGGACACCGGTGATGGTTGTTTGGGTTGATTGCCCATTTAAGTCAAAGCTGTGTCATAACCGCCTAGAGACAGTCACAGGTTTTTCTTTAATAGCTCTTTAATATAGTATAGTATTAGTGTAATATAATATAGCTTAATAAAGCATTTGTTCAGCCTTCTGAAATCATGGAGTCAGAGCACATTATTCCCTGGCTGGGGACTCTTTGCAACAATACCTGGCCACTCAAAATTGTGTTTACGCCATAAGGTGCTTAAAATTGGATCTGATATTGCTTATCAGGGTCAGGGAGAAGGGGCCCATAGTCCAGGGAGACAACAGAGCCAGCAGGGCAGCACCTCTCCCGTCAGGAGCCAGGACCTTTCAAGCAAAACAGACACAGAAAGCACAGCCAGGTGCACCCCAGAGTCTGGATTACAATGCAGCAGCACAAGGAGGCAGGTCTGACAGCAAGCCACCAGTCAGAATTAGCATCAAGTGGCCAGCCCACAGGGAAGAGACAGCAGCAGGGCATCATCCCGTGGGTGAAAATCAGGATTGAGGGAGCCTAAACCTAGACACAGCTGCAACTGAGCTACAGACAATATCTCCTGTGCTGAAATATTGCTGAAATGTTGTGCATGGAGCACCACCAGTGGGGTCTCGCTGGTCAGTGCCCTCAGGTCTGGGATCTGTAGGGACTTGGCTCTACACAGACTTTCTGCAGAGGTGGCAGGCCAGCCCTGAAAAGCCCTAGAGGCAGGAGGACCTGAGTGGGACAGAGGTTTGGGGCTGTTCCTGAAGAGTCCCAGAAGGATGAAAGAGAATTCATCATGAGCCAGAGGTCAGGAAGGACCTGGTGCAAGAGGAAAAGAGGGTCCAGGTGGTGGCTGGTCCATCAGAAAGGTTTGTGATGTAACAAGGAGCCCCTGCTGCCAATGGAAGGGGATAATCAGCTGATCCCAAAGCAGGAATCCACAGCAAGCCACAGGAATCACACCTGACAGGGGCCTCAGCACCATGGTCACAGCAGGACAGGATTCACAGACCACACTCTAAAACAGAGACCCTGGGCCATGGGGGTGTTGGGTATTCAGCATCCTCAGAGCTCTGATGCTGCCATAAAATGGTGTGAGAAACATGGCTTGGATCCCTGAGAAGTGAAAAGCTTCTGGTGAGGAACAGAAGAGCTCTGTCAGCAATACTAACCACTGGGGAGAGCTGTAAATAGAAAAAATGTACTTTTATTTGGACGTACCAGCCCCAAACCTAGACCCCCTCCCTTCACTTTGCCTTGAATGGTAGCAGAAACACAGCCAAAACAGACTTAAAAGAATATGTAAATTTACACTGACTATAAAGAGGCTGCCTTTTATGGAAAAATTTGCTGACAAACGCTTAGATGTTATGCAAAAATAGTCTTCTCAGAAGAAACTATCAAGCAATAAAGGCATGGGAAGAATATGTTTCCTCCTACTCTCAGAGCTGGAAGAAAGATTTGCAGGGAAAAAAATCAGCAACTACTACCAAACTTAGTTTTTCCAAGTTCCAAAAAATAGTTATATTTGTGTTTATTCATCATGAATTTTCCACTTGATGAAGACCACTTTGTAGTAGCTATATCCTTGGATGAATATTGTTCTTTTGAACTGCAAACTGCTCTCAGCAGGAGCTCTGCCTTGCCAGGTGTTTGTCCAGATTTAATGTGGCTGGTCAAGTGACTCAGGTGCTGTGTGCTACCAGCAGGACAATGAATTTGCCAGTCCCCAGAGGTAAATAAGACCCCCCCAAAATTCAGCTTTGAAATGCAGCATGTGTTTCTGGGTAGCAGAGGAAGTTAAAGATGTTTCTTTAACAGCACTTCAGCTCCTCAGTGTACCCAGATGACCCTTCAAAGCCAGTAGTTTTTCCCTTTCTTTTGCCCTCTTTTGTCTTACAAAAGGCTTCTTGGGTTTTTGGGGGTGGTTTAGTTTTTCTGCAGTGATTTTGATTGTTTTTTTTCACTAAGTTCTCCAGCACCCAGGACTTAAAACCAAACTGCAGTAATGCTGAGTTGCCTTAATTCTACTATGGAAGACAGCATGAAAGCTGTAACCACAGGAAAGATGAATTTTCCACCTGCACAGCAGGCAGTTGGCTGGCAGACTCCTGCAGGTGCCTGAACATGTCTCAGGAAGTCTTCCCCTGGCTACCTTAAGAGGGTTCCTTGTTGGTAATTTAATTAGCACACTGAATACATGGAAAAGGATTATAAATAATGGAATTCTCTGGCTGTCTTAATCACAGCAGAATCTTTTTTCTACTCATACAAAGTTATCAGTATTTCTGAGAAGAGAAAGTTGGAGACCTGGGCTCTGGAAAATGAAATCTCTTGTAACAGGGATTTATGATGGCACATTCCAGATGTGTACACAGGCTCTGAACACACACATGTGTATGTGTCAAAAAGGGAAGAACTCTGATTTAGTAGAAGTCAACAGGGCTGCTCAGATGTTTAAAGACAGGCAGGTGTCCTCAGGTGCGAGGAGTCAGAACTGCACACCACAAAAAACCACACTAAATATAAAGGGATTCCAACTGCTACCTCTGGCATGGAAATTTACTGCTGGAAATTCTAAGCAGTTGATCCCAAGTACCTGTGCCAGTTAACACCAATTCACTGGAGCAAGGATTTAACTCCAGTCAGTGGTACAGAGTAGCTGGGTTTGCAGCAAGGCAAATAAGCATTACCAGCAGCAAGAGGCAAGCAGGGGGAGCCAGCAGAAGAGAAGACTCCTATGTGCTCTTCTTTCTCAAGGAAAAAATACCCAAAAGGACCAGGGCAACTGCTGTGATACAGGTTGCAATTCTGGCAGACTGACCATGCTGTTGGAAGTGCTTTTACACGTGCCCCACATGCTACAACTTCTGAGAATGGCTTCATGTGAAACACAAGCCTTTGATATGTCTTTGCAGTTTAATCTGTTTGTCTGCCAAATCTAGGAGAAAAAAAAACCTTGCCTTTAACTGAAGCAGGTGAATGTAGTTAGCAATTAATTCCAACTCTCATTCATTCTTTATTTTCTCTTTTCCTTGTATTTAAACCTTTCAGGTCATTTGTATCAAGTTCAGCAAGCTTGCACTTTCTCCTCAAAGCAAAATGTTCCCCATAATATTCTCTGTGGTTTTTGTCAGACACATAAGACTTTCAAATACTTGGTACCAAGATTTTTTTTTCCAATGGCTCAGTTTTGAAAAGCAAAAGCAAAAATCAAATTTCACTCCCTAGTAACTCCACATCTGTGTTTCTATGTTCCAGGAGATTTGAAAAGAAAAAGAAACTGATTCACTCTGTCCTTTGTTCCTGTTCCCAGGCCTAGATGCCTGAAAAGCTTAAACAACAATTTGAACAGTGTTCCTCACACAGCCAGAGAAAGAGGAGCTGATTTTATCTTTCTGCTACACAAAGCAAGTCAAGTTTTGGAAAATAACAAAACCCACTGAACACTTCACCTCTCCCATCCACACACTTTGAAACACAGATCCCAAGTCATCTGTCTCAACAAGGTGCTGGGCATTTTAAGCTTCTCTGATGGTCTTCATAGCTCCTTTTAAATTCCCAAAGTCCAAAACACTGTTGCAGAAACACACTCTGACTTTTTTAACCTTAACTTTTTTACTCTTTGCTCATATCTGTGCAATAGCTCATAGTGATTAGAAGCATTTCTAACTCATACCTAAATATTCAATGCAACTAATGAAGCAACTCTGAAAAACTAGACCTAAAAAAAAAAAAAAAAAACCAAGGAAAGGTAGGAAGAGTGACACAGGGTCCACATGGAATTTTTATCACATGCAGCAGTTACTTTAGCATGAACATACATGGATAGAACTGGATGCTAAAAGTGATCCACTGGTGTTTGAGGTGAACTTCTCAAATAATGGAAGAATAAGTGAGAATAAGAGTTCTGCTTTGCTCTCATAAAGCTGGCATGGGGTATCTTTCAATTATACCCTGATTGTTTTTCTTTCTAAAAGCAGCACAATCTCTACTTCTGAGACACTCATTATTTTCCTCCACTAGCTACAGGTTGCTTCACTGCTATAACCATGAGGTTTCGTATTCTTAAAATTTTATCCCATGTCCACTGAGGACTTCAACAAGTGATAGCTCTATGGCTTGATTTATGGTTTCATTGCTTCCCAGCACATTAGATCATCAGGTTCATCTGGCCATTGAGTGGATTTTTCTTTTTTCCCTTGATTCTTCTGGGTTTGTACTATTTAGCACAGTCATAGGTGATACTCTGCAGATTAAATGAATACTTGATAACCCAGTGACAGGAATTTAATGTTTAAAATATTTTTATAGTGAACCACTTACAGAGTGGGGACTCGGGCTCTGCATAGTATAGTCTATAATTTTGTGTACTTCATTGAAGTAGAGACTTATACAGCATCTAAGTTTGCTGTCATCTTATTGCAAATCTTCCATACAGTCTCAGTAATTTCTTATGGGCAACTCCTCACAACCCACTCCAACTCTCTTCTCAACCAGCTAACCGACTCTTTTACAGCACTCATCCTTACTTGACACAGCTGTGGCCTATTAAGGGCAGGCCTGTTCCTAATCTTTGGTAATTAGTACAGCTGCAACTCCTCAGGGGTGAGATTGCCTTTGCACTATCTCTGTTCTCTTACATTCTATCTCCCCACATAAGTTAAAGATAAAAAACCAAAAAACAGCAACCTATAACCTGCATCAAGGTCCGAATTATTACTTTTACACAAAAAGGAAAAAAAAAAATAGGGTCGTTAACCCAACTTTCACATATAGAATAAGTTTTTAAGTTTTGCACCTTTTGCAAATAACTAAGTAGAGCTTAAAGGAAGTGATATAGGTTTTGAAGGGGATTTTTACTTTTTTGAGATGTGTTTACTTTTTGAGATGATTTTCACTTTTCATATCTGTAAGCATTTGGTGTCCTCTGCTAAGAACTAGCAAAACCAGCTCTCACAATAAAATTCAATACCCTAATAATTTAATTGTATTTCTTATAGTTGTGCTTAATTGTATTTAATTGTATTTCTTATATTATTGCTTGTATCCCTCTGAGGAAGTTGTCAAGCTTCCCTACAGGAATACATTCTGTAAAGAAAGAAATGCCAGGGTTTTCTGAAAAGATCACAACTTGACCAGAAAACCTTGGACCCTGTTTGCACACACGTTTTGTTGGTGAGCACTTACCACACCCCACCAAAGGGCATCAGCATAGCTGGAGAAACCTGTCTTTCCATCCTCATCAACTGCATCCTTCTCAGCAAGATAAACAAAGTAGGATGAAAAAATTAATCCCAAGAATCCAATGTACAGTGTGGTTATGAGTTCCTATTAAAAGAGAAAACAAACAAGTGTATGAGGTTTTCATCCCATATATATATATATATATATATATATATATATATATATACACACACACATCATTGTAAAACATTGCAAATAACTGTGGGGTTTTTGCATCACAGTAGAAAAATTAATATGTTGTATTTCAGGGATGAAATCTGCCTCCAGTAAAACAGCTAAAACATTAACTTGGGTTTTATTCATAGCAGGCTAAATAGTTCAAAAAGCCATCATTATGGGCTTGATCCTTGGGGCAGCTAAATGTACAGTGGGACATCTCTCCTAATTATGGAATGGGAATCATTCCACTTAACTGTCTACTCAAAATACTAACTGTCTAAACATTTAAAAAGTAGCAAAGCAGCTTTAGAAATGTCCTTTCTGAAGAGCACACTGAGAAACAGCAGCCATGTCTCATGATGTTTAGACTGCTTAAGACTGGATAGTGATGCTCAACAGTTTAATGTTAAAATAAATAAATAAAATCTGAAGATAAAGTATGCTAGGTAGATGTCATGTTTTCAGTCCTGAAGTACAAGGCTAGGGCAGACTTCTATGAGGACATGTTACAGTCCTTGTGAATATACCATTTTCTCTAAAGATTTTTGGGCAGGAGAGTTGTGTCAGACCTGCTGTGACTTAGATACAGGATTCTCACAGTCTTCAGGGGAAAAAAAGAAAGTGCTTGTGCACTTAAACAAGCCAAAATGTGTGGTGTCACAGATGCAAAACCACATAAAGATTTTAAAAGCAGTGCTAAATGAGATATCCACCTGCCCCTCAGGGAAATCCAATACCTAGTTATAAGGGAAAACAGCTCTTTCTAACTACTTAAAGCTTACATGCATCATTCCTTTATTTTCTTTGCACAAATTTGGCCATCTTTATCAGGAAACAATGTTGTGCTACATCTTCACTGGCATCTTAAGTTCTTGAAAGTCATTCCTCTCTCCTTGGGTCCCAGCCAATAAGGGAATTAAAATACTGCCATATTATACATTTAAAATTAAAACCTGCCTAGGAAGGATTGCCCCTACTTTTAAAGTATGTCAGGTTTTCACAGGTGTTCTGTAATATTCTACCCATGTTTCTTAAACAGCTAGTAAGGGTAGGTTCAATTTTATCATCAAACTTCCCTCAGATTTCTTTTTTCTTTCTTTCTTTTCATTTCCCTGTAAGAGGTTTCTGGGCAAAGGTAGCCCTTATATCAAGTACCAACAATCAGCAGCAGGAAGTATACATATTCTTCCTTTTCCTACAGCACTAATTACAATCTGGGTTCAGGAAACCTTTAAGTAGTCTTGGCACAAAGAAAAATGGGTGTTTTTCCCCTAATCATTTAATGATGACCTAAATAATGAATTTTGATAGTATGTTGTCTTGCTCATGGCCAGATCTTTTAATTTAAGCCCTAACTTTTTGCAGGCTTGTTTGCTAAACAAGGCAGCCAAAAAAGGAAATAAACCCCGGGGTTTCAGTAGTTTCTCTGCTGGTCACCTTTATTTTCTCACCTTTATCTCTTGATAATGGAGCACTGTGTACTTGTAGATATGACTTGCTTTGAAAAGCTCCTTCTGTTAACATACACAATTGACTGTAGATGATAATTGGAATAATTCTGGTTTAAGTGCTGGCTTTTTGGGAAGCAGGCAAGAAAATAGCAGAGTATTATGAAATCCTTTCAAAGTGGCTGAAATATCAACAGAACTATTGAGTTTATTTCACCACTGGCACCTCTCAGCTCCAGTACTATTCATCTGAAGACAGAATTCTTTTTAAATAAAGGCCAATTGAAAATGCAACTGCCTTGGACTTACTCTAAATGTCACAATCCATGTTCTAGGTGTATAGAGAGACTCTTTAATTATTAAGAACGATGGCAGCAATGTCATACATACTTCAGGGAGAGTAGAAGCTTTTTAAGTAACACATGCTTCATGAGACATGATCACAAAACAAAGGGTATTCTGCAGGCATCAGGCCTTAAAACTACATATTTATGTGGGTTTTATTAGATAAGAGTTTCAGAATAAAGAGTGCTGCCTAAAACAAATGGCTCTTTGCAGCAGGGACTTTCAGATTCACACACACAGGAAACAGTAAGAACAAGAAACGCACAAAGGTAAATTTGAATACTGAGAGAGTTGAGTGTCACCATGACATATTTTATGAAAATCCTTTCAATAGGATTTTCTCCTGAGAAGCTGAGGAGCCTCAGGAAAGAAATGTAAACAATAATTATCTGCCGCTGTGGAATGTAACAGGTGCATCTTCCATTAGTTTATGTAGATTGTTTTCACTTGATGACCAATCACAGCCACCTGTGTCGAGGCTGTGAGCAGTCACAAGATTTTGTTATTCATTACATTCTTTTTCTTTCTAGCCTTCTGATGGATCTTTTTCTCTCTGTTCTTTTTTGTATCGTTTTAGTATATCATTTTAATATAATATAATATCATAATTTAATAAATAAGCCTTCTGAAACATAGACTCAAGATTCTTATCTCTTCCCTCATCCTCAAACACAACCATAGTTGAGTCAGCACATTTTTTAAGCTCAGCTGTACCTCCATTTTCAGTTAAAATAAGGACCACACAATATGAAGTTCAACACTTGGAAAAAATACGAGAATCCCTCCTGTCCTGAGAGCAGTGGAAGACCTCACAAAGCAAGGTGAGGAAGGAGTAAAACCAACCTAGAGGCTCACAAGCTGGAGCTTGAGAGGCAAACTTGGCTTCTCAGCAAGCTGCAGGATTTCTCCATGGCTTTCCACCACCACATGTGATATTGACTCACGTTTTGTTGCCTTTGGCAAGAAATGCTGTATATAAGCTCAACCTGCTGAAAATAGAAGAGCATCCTAGCCAAAGCGGGCCTGAGTGAGCTAATTGAGCTATATGTAAAATTCCAAAACACATGGAAATCCTTGGTGACAACTTTACTAAGCTCTTCAGGGCCCAGGGAAGTGCTCGCTACTTTCATAGGACACCAAGATTTGAATTAATTTTCTCACATTGCTTAAGAGTTCAGGGGCCCATGTTTTCTGAAAGAGTATCAAACGAAAAAAAACCAAAAATAGATGAGGATTTTGTACTCTGCCTGTGAAGAAAAAGCAGCTGAGGTGTTTTTGTTTTGGTTTTGTTTTTTATATTTTTAAACAAAAATTTCTTTCAGAGGCTGGACAGGAATAAAGGTTCCATTTTTCCTTCCATTTGGTACCGTGTTAGGGTTTCAGCTACACTTGTCCAATGTCAATACAGAACTGCGTGCTTGGTATTTTTTTTTCTTAATGTGTTAGTGGGTGATCTGCTTGGATAAGTACTACAGATCTGTGGAATTTTATTTATCACCATAATCACTTCTTTGGATAAGCAGAACTTCAGGTGCGTTTACTCATAAATTTGTTTTCCGAGATGTTTTTTTTCTCTTTTAAACCATTGAACTTTCTTATGCTTGTGACACATAAGATTTAAGTGTTATATTTTGAAGAGAGTATTTCTTGGTTCTTGATTAAAACTGAACACCCACAGGAAAAAATGTTCTCAAACATTTTTTTGGATATCAAGTTATTTGGATATCAGCTCTGCCCTAGCAAGATACCCAGGCAATGCAAGAATAATAAATGAAGACCACACAGACTTGGAGCATTAAAAGTCATCCTGTTGTGCAGTATAAAAGCAGGCTTTATCCCACAGCACTTTGGTGTGCATCACTTCTGCACAGCCATCGTGACATAAAAGTTCCTACTGTACTGGGGAAAAAAAAATAAAAGGAAGAAAATTAACTTTTAGTATTAAATTACTGGCTTGGATTAAGTGCAGCACATTCTCTGTCCCAGAAAAACAGTTTTCCAAATAGAAAATTTAAAAATGTCTGCATGGAAATTTGTAACAGTTTGTTAGTATGTGGAGAACAAATCTACACTTGTAAGAACAAATTAACCACCCTAACAAGTGGGATGTGGACATTAACAGCAGAGTATTAGCCCTCCGCAGAGTGGCATGAGATGCAAGACTTCAAGGCTAATGATATCATTTCCCATTATATTAATAAAGCTAATCATAAAGAGATTCCATGAAGACTCAAAAAGAAGCCTTCAATTAGAAATATTTTTAAATCTGCAGAAAAACTTTTAAACTCTTCCTGCTTAATGAGCTGTCATACAGAAAAATTGTTTCAAAGCTTTAGAGACACAGCTTTGAAACAATTTTTCTGAAGAAAGCTCATTAAGTAACTTTTCTTACACAACTTCATAACATAGTTTTTTGGTTTTTTTTAATTTACAAAACTTTGTATTCAAGGTGAACACAACAGAAATATTTAAATAATTGACTTCTTCTAGCAAGGCTTTCCCACTAGTGTTTGGTTTCCCCCAGGAAAACCAAGCTAGGAACACATCTTCTGCAGAGATAGTGGAGAGTACTTGCAATATGAAAGGCAGCCCACAAAACTGGATTTAAGAAATTACATTGAGGGATAATATCAAAGAGTACAACAGTTAATTAATAAACCCAAACACTGGTGTTTATACCCTGTTAGCCACTGCCCTGAATAGCAAAAATACCTTCCCATTTTAAAAGGAGGAAGAAACACACTATGGACTTTCAAAGTATTTTGTTCTCTTGCAACTAGCTGTCCTGGGTTGCAAGATATGTGTGTATTCTATTTGCTGTCTTTTAGAGGTGGGGCAGTTATCTTCTGTTAATCGGGCAGTTTTCCACAAACCAATCCTCCCTCTGGGAAATATCTTCTGTTAATGGGCCACTGAGTCTCACTGCATGACTGATAAAATTCCATCATCCCACCATGAGATGCTCTGCCCAAGGGAGGAGCCAAGCATTCCTACCTGGATATAGTCTAACACTCGGAACATGAGAACAGCCTTTTTCCCACTGGATTCCAAGAGGAGCAGCTTTCTTTTCTACTGGACTCCCAGAGGAAGACCAGGCCCATCTACACCACCACAGGACCTTCAGAGGAAAACTCCACCCTTCTACAGGATCACTGTTCCAACAGAACCACAGCTGGCACTGCAGGAGGGCTGGAGCCACCATTTAATGGGACTGCTGCCAACACCCTGACCCGCAGGGTGTCAGGTTTATTCTGACTCTGTCAGTGTTTGGTTTTTTCTGTTTGTACTATTGCATTTGTATTTTAATTTTCCTAGTAAAGAACTGTTATTCCTATTCCCATATCTTTGCCTAAGAGCCCCTTAACTTCAAAATTACAATAATTTGGAGGGAGGGGGTTCACACTTTCCATTTCAAGAAAGGCTCCTGCCTTCCTTAGCAGACACCTGTCTTTTTAAATCAAGACCAGACCATTATTTGAAGCCCACAGAGAGAATTCACAGAAGCCAACGAAGTGCAGGGGATGTTTAAAGGCTGGGTACCTGTTGAGTTTGCAGGGGTCCCCAGGATGAGGTGAGAGATGAGTGAATTTGACTCCATGTTCTCAGAAGGCTGATTCGTTATTTCATGATATTATATTATATTAAAAGAATGTTATATTAAAACTATACTAAAGATAGAGAAAGGATACATTAGAAGGTTTAACAAGAACGATAAAGAAAACTCATGACTGACTCCTCAGAGTCCAACACAGCTGGATGGTGACTGGTCATTAAGAAAAAACAATTCACATGCTGGATAAACAATCTCTATATTGTATTCCAAAGCAACAAAACACACTCTGAGGCTTCTCAGCTTCTCAGGAGAAAAATCCTGAGTAAAGAAGATTTTTCAGAAAATATCATAGCAACAGGTACCTGTCGATGGATGAAAACCACTGAGCCCAGGAGCCTCCAGGTGCCTGCCTGGCGGTCAACGTGAAGCATCCGAAGGATCTGGAGAAAGCGAATCCCCCTGTGAGGAAAGTGAAGCATTAAAATAAATGCAATAAACACATAAAAATGCTTGAGGACAATACTGCCTTATCCACCCACAACTGATTATGTCCACTAACACACTGCTATGTTCAAGAACTGTGATAGCACTGCCCCTGCCTGGGGCGGCATCTCAGGCTTGAGGCATCTCTCTGTTTAGATCAAATTTCATTATAGTAAAATTTATTCAGAAATATTGACTAGGAAAACAGTTATTTAATGGGAAAACAAAAAAAAAATCAGGGGAAACCTGTATAATTTCTATTATTCCAAACTTTAAATGCCTCTTTTCCAAGGAAAACCAATGCTTCAAGCTTTGCTAACATAAATGTGAGCAAACCTTTTTTCTCTATTTGCCAAAAGCAGAATATTAATCAAACATGGCATTACTGAAATCCTTATTGTGTGAGTTACTGAAATATGTCTGATGTCACTGGAAATAGATAGAGTCCTATGTGTTTTAGGAGACTAACTAAATCAACTGTAAGCTCCAAATATTTTCAACTAAATAAAAGTATTTATTAATCTGGTTCTTCAGCATAATTTTATTCCATGGAAATATTTCATTTAGTTGCTCTTTTGACAATGAATTTTTTTTTTGCCTACAGTTTGTCTTATCCCTGAAACTAACCAGTGAATAGCAGGAAAGGATGAACACTGAATTTACCTACCTGAAAATTTTTCACTAGAAGTATTTTTGACCCTTTTTAGCAGTCTTCAAGATATTTTTGTGGATACAGGTTTTGATTTTAATTCAGACTTGCCTGATCCTTCTGGCTTTTCAGTGGAGCAATGATAACACTGCAGGGATGTGGGTTAAGGTTCAGAGAGCATTCTGAGATGCAGGACAGTGACTCTGGACTTAGCACTGGGAAAGGCTTCACTGAGCCCAAAACCCACTGAGCTCACATAAAAACACACAGGGCCTTTTCACTGAAGTCCTTCCTATGCTTATAGTTAAATTTAAAAACTCCAACCCTTGGAATTTCCACATGGACCTTCCTCTTTTCCTATAGGAACTTATATTCCTGCTGCCTGGGTGGAGTCTTTACCATCAGGTGAGGATGAATGTTCTACTCTAAGAATTACCTTAAAACCACTCTGTACCTGTAGCTCTCCCCAGTGTTTGCCTACACACCTGGACAGTTTAGACAGTACTGGACAGTCCCACTTCCCAGTGATTCCACTGCACTGGGAAGCAGAGGCTTGTGACAAAACATGCAGCACATCTTGGATGTTAAGTTAGGAGTAGGAAGTACATTTACTGCTTATCATTCTTCTGTTTACTCACTTCACCTCCCAAAACAAGCCTGCAGTACTCGATACAAGCTGAACAAACACTGTGTACATCAAATGTTTCTGCTTCATGTACAGTGTGAGTTACTTGTGCCAAACAAATCCACCAAAGCATAATTACTCTTTAAACAAAGTAATTACTCATACTCAAAAAGCACTGAGTTAAGCACTGTCTGGATTACTTCTTAAATAAACCCATGCTCTGTAATTCTCTCTTGTCTCAGAGAGACAGTTGTTTGATGTTTTAAATAGGACACAATGTTTCGTTTTTTCCACTTGGCTTTAGCATTCCTACCATTTTTCATTTGCCTTGCTCCTGCACTCGTTTCCCAACCAGCCACCAAGCACAAGAGCGCCCAGTTCCCCAGTGCCCAGTGCTTCACTAGAGCAACTTTCCCTGTACTAGGAAAATCAGACATGCAGTTAAATTGGGAATTAGGCAATCAGACACACACCTAATAACCTCTGTGGTAGTGACAGGAGAACCTACCTTATTGCAGAGGTGGCAAACACCTGCCCATTAGATCCTATGCTCAGAACAATAATTGAGGCTACTACCACAATCAGATCTGTTAAAAAACAAACAAACAATCAAAAGAGGAAAGAATGTATTAATTTGGTTTTTTGGTTGTTTTTTGTTGGTTTTTTTGGTTTTTTGGGGGTTTTTTTTGGGTATTTTTTGTTTTTTTGTTTTTTTGTTTTTTTGTTTTTTTTTTTTAATCTCAGCACTGAAAAAACACAACAAATACAGACTAAGGAAAGCACTTCAAAAAATAAATTGTTAGCTGAAATTTGGTGGGCATGTTAAATCTACGTAATAGTTTCACATCAAAACCTCAGTGGTTGCAGTTTCTTCCAGGATGAATTCAGTAAGAGACCTTTCAAGGAACCTGATGGATTAGGCTACTTGCCACAAAAAATGCAAAGGCATTTGTGCACCCTAGAAATGAACCCATATTTTGGCTTAAGGCTTCTGATCCAAGAGGAAATGCAAGGGTTTGCATCATGCAATAATGAAATCTATGAAGTATCATGCATACATACACACATAACACTTGGTGTGAAAGCTGTATCAAAGCTGTGAAGCCAAGCTTTCAGACCTAATGGAACTGTCAGAAGAAAGGCTGACTAAAACAAATCAGAATTGTTAGTTTAGTTTGTGATGCTGTCTTTATTTGTATGAAAAAATAATTGTTTCCAGAGTTCTTTCAGAGCTTTTTTTTTTGTTTGTTTCCACAACTCTGCAGTTTACACAGTTCCAGCTTTATACAATGCAAATGATCGACTGAATTTGCAGTGACAGCATCCCTTGTTTTCCCCCATCCCAGTTCAGTGAGCATGTCCATTTCTTTTAATTATTTAACCTTGCTGTAACGTTATTCTGAGAAGATCTTTTTTTTTTTCATTTCCTTACAGGCATTTCTGTGGTAAACCTCTTTAGAGCATCTAAATGCTTCCCTTTTAAATTCTAACCAAAAAATAAAGGATAGTATTATAAATGGGTAGCAAATGGAGGCAGAACGAAGAAAAACTTTGGTAAACTTTCCTTTGCCAGTTTGAAACAGGCAGTACTTTATTCTTCAGAGCACTTAACTTTATACAGCACTTCAGAACACCAGCCCTGCTGATTTCACTTGCAGCTGTGAGGGCTCAGAATCTCTGCAACCCAACTTCAAAGTCTTCCTTTGGACATCCAGAAAATGAGACCCACTTGAGAAAACTGATTTAACCAACTTTCCATGGGATGCCTGGGCAAGAGGCAGGGTGGAATCCAACCTGAGCAGCAACAACAATTTCCTTCAACAAGGTTGACTTGTTTTTCCCTCTCCTTTTAAACGTTCTCCTGCCTCATTTACAACCATGTAGTTGCTGCAACAAATACTGCAGAAATTCTATAACCAACAGCATCCTTCACTCTCTGAGTTTAATTTCCAGTATCAGTCTGATTTTTGCTGTAAAAGCTGGATTCCTCTTCAAGGGAAAGCACACAGTCAGTTTAAGTACTGTACTACACTCATTATGCATGAATGAAAATGAAAATGAAAATGAAAATGAAAATGAAAATGAAAATGAATAAAGGGAGGGATGAACCTAGAGAAAGAGTTTCTGTTTGGGATTAATCTTAGTTTTTCAATGACGGACTGCAAATTTTTTTATGCTGTTCCTTTATTATGTATGTGTGTGAATGTGTATTTATAAACATAGGAATTTAGGGTGGGTTTTCTTCCCATCACATCATAACACAGATCTTTGCCCTCTAGCAAATGATGCATCATGTCTTTACTAAATTGTCAGACATACACATATCCATCTGAAGACAGGCACTAAAGGTGGAGAAGACTGATGCTTTGAAAATGAGCTCAACCAAGCACAGAGAGTAAAAGATTTTTTTCATTTGCACTTTCTTCTTTTCTGAGTGCTCTTCATGGTAGAGATATTTCTTTTTCTTTCTTTTTCTCCAAACCTGTTCTTCTATTTCTGCTTCTACTCTGTTCCTAGTTTTCATCCCAGTTTCCAGTGCTTAGATTTCCCTTAATCCCAATTTACTGGTCCAAAGAGCCTTATTTTACAGCCTAGATCTTCATCATATCCTTCCATTTCTCTGACACCCTTCACTACCACATATTTCCAGCCCCTGCTGTTTTCCCTTCAAGCTCCTGGTTGCTTGTCAGTCTCTTTAAACATTCCTCTCCCAGACCTTTGCATCAGAATCCACCTCCCATCTTTTTACTGAGCCTGTGTGTCCCAGAACATTCCTTCTGCCTCAGCCTGGGATTTTCCATGTTGAACTTGCTAAGAACTAATCCAAATTTTAGAGGGAACAAAATCCCATAGAAGAAATCTCCATGCTGTCAAAGAAATTTTAGTGGATTTTTTTTCTAAATTTAAAATAAAGTCTTTCATATTAATGAAGAAATAAAATGAATGCATTATGTTTTACTTTCTGTTCTAATCCTTTGATTTATTTTTCCAGTGTTTGTATTTTACTCATGTTGATTTGAAAATAATAGGATGAGTCAGTAGAATTCAATCATTCCCAGCAAAGGTATTTCCCAAGTTTACCTTGTTCTGCCAGTGCAGACATGGTTCCATCTGCATCTGATGTGGAAAAGCAAATCTTGATTTCCACTGCATTATATCCTTAGGGATATTTCAAAGGCTAAATGAAGTACTGACACTGTGAGTGCACAACCAGCTGTAGCCACTCAGATTTTCTTAACAAAACCCACGATGTCTTCCCCAGGGGACACAATACAAATATTGTATTTTATAAGTGGTAGTGTGGTAGTACCAAAATACGAGCAGAGAGAACACAGTTCAGTGAGACTATCACTTTCTCTAATATACCAATCTAAGAAGCACTTATTAATTGAGAGAGAAATCAAGAACAAAATGAGGTGTAAAAACGACTCCTTACGGGCCTCATGGTTACATCACAAAAATAGACCAGCTCTAGAAGAAGATGAAGAATTTGTTTGTACCCAAGGAAGGATTTTGTGTTCAAAATCTTGTAATTTCCCTGCAATAGCCCAAGGTTTAGTAATTTCCTCACTTTACAGTCCTGCCTTGCTAAGGTTGATGTCTGCCTTAGATATATTTTAAGTGTTCTAGCAACCCAAATGAAGAGAAATCACAAAGCAGATAAACACTTGAGGGGTAGATGTAGCTCAAAACTGCAATAAGACCCCTGCAGAAGTAGACATTTTTATTTACAAGAAGCAGGAGGGCTGCAAAAGAGTTTAGAACTTACCAATGATGGATATTGGCTTCCTGGCAAACCGGATCCTTCCCTGGAAGCCAACATATTTACTCCTGCAGCCTGCAGACCACAGCCGGACCAGGTACTCAGCACCAAAAAACACCACCAGAACTATTTCCTAACAGAGTGAAAAGGAGAAGAGATCAGAGTTGGGCTTTTTCATTATAAGTACAGTTTGCACTTCTTATTAAACTTACAGTTTAATTTATTCATAGGACTAATGCAAATGAGCTTGTTGAGACGGATGATGCAATAAAAACGATTTAGCCTAATCTGTTGACTTTTTGTATGCATATGCCAGGCAGTAACTAAAAGGGAGAGATCATCAGTTCCTGAATGTGATTTTCATGAATAAACAGATGGTTTAAGCTCCATTCCATCAGTATATCATAGGGAAAACCACAACATTATTCTTCTTTTGTTTTGACACTTCCTTGCCCTCCAGGCCTTTCCCCACCTGGGTTGCCCTCCTCTGGACACGCTCTCATGTTCTGATGTCCTTCTTCTATTGAGACACCAAAAGTGCCCCCAGGACTCGAGGTGGGGCTGCACCAGTGCAGAGTAAGGTGGGGCAATCCCCTCCCTCCATCCCTGTGCACCCCAGGACACAGGTGACCCCTCTGGCTGCCAGGACACACTGACTGACACTGAACTTACATCAAAACCCCCAGATCTCTCTGTGCAGGGCTATCTCCAGCCTCTTGTTCCACAGCTTATATGTATAACCAGGACAGGCTCATCTCAGGGGGAGAGTAAAGCTCTTGCTTTTGTGCATTTCCATAGAGTTGGTGATTGCCCAGCTCTCTGGTCTATCCAGATCTCTCTGTAAGGCCTCTGTACCCTGGAGGAGTTCACACTCTCCCCAGTCTGGTACAGCTGTCAAACTGACTTAATGTGCATTTGATTTCTGAGTCTTGATCACTTAAAAAACATACTGGAGAGCACTGGCTGTAAAGTTGAACCCTGGGGTCCCCCCCAGTGACTGAGTGCCAGGCTGGTGTGACCCTGCTTACTGCAACTCTGGAGCATTTATCCAGAAGGATTCAGTGAAAGACAGGATCAAAAGCTTTGCTGAAATCAAAAAAAACCCACATTTTCTGACTTTCCTTAGTCAACTATAGATAAATTTGAGTTGGTTAAGCAGGACTTTCCCCCATGAACTTGTGTTGGCTGTAATCAATGACTGTGTTTTCTCTTGAGTGTTTTTCAGTAACTCCCAAAACAACTTTCTCCATAATTTTACCAGGCACTGCAATGAGACTGACAGGTCTGAAATTACCAGGGACTTCCTTCTTGTATTTGAAAACTGGGACAATATTTGCCAGCTTTCAGTTTAGTGAGACCTCTCCAGACTCTCAAGATCCCTGAAAAATAAATGGAGTGAGGTTCCACAATGACATCTGCCAGGTCTTTCAGTATCCTGGGATGAATCCCACCAAGCCCCATGATTTATGCACATCCAGCTGTAGCAGCAAGCCTCAAACAAACTCAGGGTAGACTGATATTTTATCATCCCCCCCAACAGTCATGGTTTTCCAACAGAATTCCAGACTTCCCAGGGCACACTGTTGTTGAAGGCAGAAGTGGACATTAAATGTCTGCTTTGTCTGCATGGCTATTCTTGGGGTGACCAATCTCTTAAAGCCATGGCCCAATGCTATTTCTGATTCCCCTTTTGCTATGAACATATTTGTAAAAGTTCCTTTTATTGTCCTTCCCAGTGCTGGCCTGCTTGAACTCCAACTGAGATTTGGCTGCACTAATTTTCTCCCTACCTTGGGGACAGAATCTCCTCCCATGTTCCCCGGCCCCCCACATGCTCCCCTTTCCTCCCTAAGTTCTAGAAGATCCCTGCTCAGCCAAGATGGTCTTCAGGTCAGCTTTGCTTGGCTTCCAACCCTTTGGAATTGCCTGTTCCTGTGCTTAGGAGATGGCCTTGAGAAGGTGACCAGCATTCAGAATCCCCAATACCTCCAAGAGCAGATTCCCAAGAGACTTTACTAACCAGCCTCTACTGCTCTCCACACATCCAGGATCCAAATTTCGCTGACAGCTTCTCTTCTATCACCAGCTTTTGAAACTTGGCTCCTTCAAGGTCATTGTGACCAAGACACAACCACCAGCCATCACTTTGCCCACAAGTCCCTCTAAACTACAAATCTAGGAGGACACCTTTCCTAGTCGACCACCTGTGCCAGGAAGTTCTCTTCAACATGCTCAGAAATCTCCTGGACCTGTTTGAGTCCTCTGTATGATATTCCCAGTTGATATCTGGGAAGATAAAATCACCCATAATGATTGGTGACAGAGGTGAGCTGTATATCCAACATGTAAATAAATGAATTGTCAATATTTTAGTATTCCACCCTCTTCAGCACTGCATTGTGAAGCACTTGTGCATGACCAAGGAAAGGTGTACTTCAAAATGCTTCTGAAGAAAGCAGATTATTGAAGATCAAAACGTGGGCAGGTTCACTGAGATCTTTGTTCCCCCTTTCCTTGTTTTCCTCTCTGTTGCAGTGTGGTAGCACAACCCAAGCACAGTTTCTAGGCTTTGCTCCAACCCAAACTGTACCCAGTAATTCAAAGTCACCAAACACCTACTGCATGAGTTACAGCTCTGGAAAATGTTTACATTTTAACTTGAACACGCTCTCAATCTGCACCTGGGGGATTCTAAAGCACCCAAAAAGCAAAACACACTTAAATCACAATTTTCACTGAATGACAATACCAACTTGATTTTGAAACTGACATTCTGAATGGCTCAAGAGAGATCAAAATATTTCAAAGCTGAAAAAAAAATAAGAAAAAACTTAACATTAATATGCAAAAATTCATGTTAATTTTGATTTTTAACAAAGTTAGGTTAACACTGCTGTATTCACTTCAGCCTCCTTGTTTTGCCTGGAATGAGAACCGAGAAAATATGCACAGTCTTCCCCTTTTTTGCATGGCACTTTCAGCCTGAATAAACCAAGAGTTAGTACAAAACTAAGAAAGCTTACAGCCATTTTCAAGGCAGAAGCACAAGAAAATACACAGCAAATTAATTCCCCAAGTTTCATTTTTAGTATATGTATTATCAAGTGCATCTACAAGTAATTCTAAGTTTGCATTCTGTCTACAGTCTAAATACAAATATTTATTCAAGTATAATAGTTAAATCAAATCATAAGAACAATCTGCAAAGGAAAAGAATTCTTGCATTTCTGGAAGCTTGCAAGACACTCACTTATTAAATTGTCTATGGTTTTAGAAGGTTCCTGGTAGGTTCATCACTCTAGCATTTTGTTTTTCTTCTTAGGAATCCCTAAGTTCCACTAAAGGAAGCAGAGCACTGTTTATGGCAGTGGAAGAAACATTTTCATGGACCTGCATGTTACAATTGCTTTTGGTGAAAAGCTGTGTAGAAAGGAGACAATCAGAGAAGCGCCAAGGAAGCAAAAACTTCTTAGATTTTCCTTGATTATCCCTTAGGACGCTTTTAAAAGCTAAATTAAAACTACATCTGGCCTGAGGGTATTTTATTATCAGAACCCATCTTGGTTATGTCCAGAAAACCCTGATGAAGTCAACAAGGTTGCCCAGTCCATGGAAAGGAAAAGTAAATTGTTGACAGGAAGGAGGAAAAGGAGGAACTTACATCTTCAACAAATTTGACATTAATTACTAATCACAGTTCATTTTGTCCTGGACAGGTGTCCACATTTCCAAAACCACAGCCATTAACACATTTGTTGGCAGCCTCAGACAGGCCAAAGACAAAAAAAAGCATGGAAACTGGACAAACATCACAGCTCTGCAGGTGGTCCCTCAAAAAAACAAGGAAGATTATGACATTTACACTCTTGTTGTGTGTACTCCTAATGCAAGATAGGAGACATCCATTTCCACAGCTGCCAAGGCTGATCAAGCCTCAGCTCACTAAATTCACCTTCTAAAAAATGCCCTAACCTCCCTCCTTTTCATCTTCTACACATAAACACTTTTCAGAGCCTTAAATTTATTGCCTCACATTTACCTTCTGGTAAAAGGAAAAAAAAAAAAAAAACCCAGTAATTTTCTGTAAAGTCAGAAAAAAAGTATTAATTCTCACAAAAATGGTAACAAATGATGGTGAGGACTTGTGGACAAAATATGAACCAGAACAAAATCAGCAGAAACAATCTGCAAATGAAATTTACATCCATCAGTGTGTCAGTTTGAGATCGTTCTCCAGCCTTCTGCAATTTTCCAGAACCCTTGCTTTCAAAATGGGATTACACTCACAAGTAACCCACAAACCCTTTTGATTTTGGCTCCTAGCAGTATTTTTCCCCTTCTCCTGGAAGTGGTCAAGGAAGAAATGCATGATGAAGGATTCTGAGCAGATTTAATAGACCTGGAAAGCAGTTTGGCATCAACAGAGAGCCAGGGATGAACTCCTACAATGAAACTGAAACGAAAAGTAATGAGTGGGAACAAACCATTATTCATAAAAATAAGATCCATATCAGAGTTGATTCTTCACACTCACATGTCATAGTCTCTTCCTGTTTTGATTGTGGCAACTCAAATTGCCACAGGAATACCAACAAATGAATTTAATTACAGATTTTAAATGGAGTCTGTGCTATCTAACACCTCTGCTGAAGTCAGTAGCAGCATTCCATTACTCTGTGCTTCTCCTTCTGGTCTGGAAAAAAGACTTAAGGCACATAAGGACTATAATAGTCCTTGCCTTTAAATTAACTTCATCTTTGAATTTTTTTTATTTTTCTCAAGTCTATCCACTGCATAAATCTTCCCTCCCTCCACCAAATTGATAATAAAATAATACATAGTCATATTTATGCTGTTTTTAGAATAATTTCATTTTATTAATTTAATTAAAAAGATGCAAAAATAAGCTTAAAGGGAAATATGTATACAAATAACTTCCACCCATGTATAATTCAATCAACCAAATAAAAAACCCTTGTGGAAAAGCCATCAACTTTTTATCCAAGAATGTCATTGATGACCAAATTAAAAATGCCTGCATTAACACAGAAACCCAGCACTTTTACACAGGCCTGTGTGTGTGTGTGTAAATTAAATATATAGCCTGGAATTTATAATTTATCCCAGTATGGTTATGGATAACTGCACTGGGGAAGCAGGAGAGGGAAGTTCGCCGGAGTGATTAAAGTGCACACATGAAAAAGAAGGGTATTTTCTCAGCTGCAGCTGTGTTTTAGGTGGAGAGCACACACAAGGCTCTCTTCACTTTTTTTATTGGAATATTTAGGTGCTGGGGTAAAAGGAGGAAGTGGGATGGCTAAATGAATAGTGTGTTCTCATGGAGATTCAATCAAGGAATTGCAGCTCCAGACAATGAAGCCTCAGAAAGAGCCATAAAGGTTTAATAGTCCAAATGTTTGCACACGTGTACTTATGTCCCAGATTTAATCTGATAACCTGTCTTCAAGGTTTTCCAGTCCTTACAGATAAAAATGTCCATTTAGTGACCTGTTCAGTTTAATAGCTACTCAAAAGCCATGAAAACCTACTGATACTGAGAATGTTTCTTTCCTATCATCATGCTGGCTCTTGCAAAGATGAGACATCCTATGTGAAAACATAATACGCAATATACAAAAGAAAAAAATGCCAAATGCTTCTAAGTGTCCTATAGTACCATTAACTTACTCACAATTCCAACTTTTAGGTGAAACCAATGCACTCAAAGGCTGTTGTTTGGACACAAGTGGATTTAACATTTCATTAAAAATAACTTCCATGCACACCTGACCAATATGCTGAATTTGCTGACTTCCTACCAGGAGTATGTCTGTGTTTCATCTTATTGCTATTTGCTGTTTCCTGCATGGAATGAAGCTGTACACTCATGAGTGAAGAACACAGTGCTCCCCCTGTGACAGCCACATTCGAGTGAGCTGGGTGAGTCACAGAGGAAGAGTTATTTTTTAATTCTATTTAAGCAGGTAACAATTTTTCGCCAAAGAAAATCAACTACTTTTGACAAGGACTTTTTTCTCAATTGCTTCATTCTGAAAGATACCACTAAGGTAAATATAATCAAATAGAGAATGAATAAGATTCAGTAAGTTAGTGCCTGAAATTCTAATTTCTCTATAAATCCACAGAAGCCTTCCAGCTCCCCCCAGCACATCCCTGAAGGGACCACCTCTGGTAGGTGGTGAAGGGTTTAGCTTTGCTCCTGGAGTGGAAAATAATCCAATGTGAATATGCACTTCAGAATTTTAAATAATTACTTCCATGGTTTTTAACCTGTTGATTTGGGAGGGTGTCAATATTTTTGAGAGGAACTGGGAAAATCCTGCATGTTTCTCTCCACCTTCCCCTCAATCCCAAGAAATGTTTCTCAAGCCTCTCAGCCACATTCTAAAACCCCTTGGCACAGAGAACTCCACTGAGCCCCAATGAGTCAAACTTGACTAAGGGAATTACAAGTTGGCTCTTTGTTAATTAGCTTTGTTAATTAGCCTTACTTACTGCAGAAGGATTTCTATTTCAGACATTTGAAAAGCACACAGCAATCATTGAGTGTGTTCTGTGGTGCATTAGGCACAAGGTAATATAACCCACAGGAATAACTGAATTATAATTCACACTGAGAAGCTTGAGAGTTGCATTTGATTCCAGAAAAACAACGGCAACTCAGCAAGATCACTCAGCAGACAATTTGAGCTTATACAATGTGTTGAAAAACTTGTGGACTCAGTATTTTTTCCTAATGTTTTATGTATGAAACAATATTCCATCTCTATTTTAATAATGCTTTGTATTGTAATAATATAATATTCCCAATCTATTTTTTCATCTTCCCACAGACCAACAAAAAGCTCAGAAAGAAACAGGGATTCTCCTCCTTGCTTTCTCTCTCAGAAGTTTACAGGACTAAAATAATACAGCCAATGCTTATGAGCCATCAGTTTCTTTTTATTTATGGATATTCTGCTCTTGCAGGGTCTGGCTCTCCCACAGTATACAGGAATAAATGTATTTTCTCCTGAGGCAGTTTGGCTGTCGGTGCCTTTATGAGACTGGCCACCTCATGAACACCTGCTGTCACCCAGGCAATAGACACTGCACACGTATCACAAAATGCCATTAATTATTATGGGATACCCTGTAAGAAGTCCATTATCTGCTGTAAGAAACAGTTTGGTGAGGCCAGCAGGAAGAGCACCTGTGAACTTCATGGATTGCACTATCCAATGATCACTTTATCAAACAGACCTGGGGAAGGCCCTAAGTGTTCATGCTACATGGCAAAGACCAGATTTAGAATTATAAACTGGCACAGAGGCAGGAAATAGATAAAAATTGCACCTTTTTTTACTTTCTAACGCTGAATGCCTTGATGGGATGGAGAAAACAACCTGAAACCTATTAGAATACATTCACCATAAATCACAGAGACTACTCAATTAAGCTTTTTGCAGGCTTGCGTCTCCTCTGCTGCAGGTTGGAGCTGACCCAAAAGCTACACAGCTTAGATGGGGCAAAACCAGAGACAAAGAAAAAGCAACAGGAGAGCTCCTCCACTGCAGACAGGAAGTCCTCAGTGGAGGAAAGCCTCCACTGGCCTCCTTTCAAAACCCTCACTTGGAAAATGGTGTTATTCCAAAGAGAAAAGCCACCCTGATGTCCAGATCAGAACCAGAGCAGTTAAACAGTGACATGCCTTAGCTGGCTTAAGTAAGCCAATTATCATTTGGCATTCTGAAGTTTGAGTACTCTGGACAGCCTTGCCTATATTTAGAGCAGGAGGATGTGTGTGTTCATGGCACGTGATACAGAGAAAAAAATATAAACCCAAAACTGAGCAGTGACTTTGGGACAGCCACGTAACAACAAGAACCCATCAGCAGCCAAAAACTCTTCCACAAGATCCTCCTCCTAAATACAGCCCCAAGGTGAGTCTCTGGCCCAAAAAACTTGAGCACCAGGTGGTGTGAGAACTTCTGATTTCACATCTCAGCATTTTTTCCAACAGAATTTGCCAGCACGGGAGTGCTAATCCATGCTAAATGTAGTCACTGCTCAAGAATTTCCAGCAATCAAGAGGGCAGCAAGGACTGACAACAGAGGCAACAAGTGAGGATTCTGAAAAGAGAGTCTTTGAGGGAATTGTGTACCCTCTGGTGCTGCACTGCTGTGAACCACAGGTGTTCATGTGTTTGGGAGAGATGCCAATGCTTTTTCCAGCAAAGAAATGAAATTCTTTTGTATATTGGCTCTTCTTTTTTCCTTTTTCAGAGGAAATCAGATGCATAAAGTCTGTCTCCAAAAGGGAGGTACCACAGGGCCTGAACTCATCAGTTGAATCAATATGATTTATAGCAAAACCAGTCTATTTTCTCCAAGAATACACTCAGTATTCTTAAATTTAAAAAATAATTAACATCAAGATACTAAATCAGACAGAACTTTTCCCTTACTCCTGTAACACTATCATTATATAAATTGTATGTTTATTGTGCTGTTATTCACAGTTTGTAAAAACATAATGTGTATGATGAAAATAGTATTTTGTTGCTGTTTTTAGACTGGCACAGTTAGTGAAAGTTGTCCCACAAGCTAAGAAACTCTTTTTTTGCAAAGTCTTTTGCAATTAAATAAAAATAAAAACTGGTCTTTTAGAAACTACCATGGTGACCTCTCCTGGTAGAAAAATATATGGCCTCTAACCATGCAAACAGATTAATCCTCAAAGGAGGTACACCTGACCCATTTCATAGTTTATTTTTTCATTCCATATCCTGAAAGATCTAGATGCCATTTACAAATCAAAACTGACACACAAACTACTCGATCATCAAGAAAGCATTACAGCCTCTTGCTGCAGAGGCAAAAGCCTAATCAAGAGGCTTTGGCAATTTTTAGAAAAAATTTTTCAACAGAATAATCATAGAACCAGATAAAATTATAATGGTATTATTAGAGAATTATAACTTGAGACAAAATGGGAGGAAAAAATGTTACCTAAACCTGGGGCAACTGGGACTGAAACTCAGCTGTAACTCAGGATCCTCTTGAGTGTTGCAAATACTTTATTCACAACTCTGCCTTGTTCCACTGCCCTTGCTTCCCCACACACTGCACAAGAACTTTTTAATGCATCAGATCCTAAGTACTGCTGGATGGACCAGTGAGAAATCTTCCTCTGGTACAGATACAGGACCAAGCAAGGCTGAGGAAGCTACAGGTTCATTTTCATAACACACTACAGGCACAATCTGAACAAAAACCAATGGTACATTCATTTAAGCTTTGTACATTATTAAACAGCATGCACATTTTTATTGTGAGCCATTTCTAACAGTATTGGAAACTCTGGGCTTCTCTCTGCAAGTATAAAGATTCAGAAAGAGCTGTGTTCTTCATTACCCATTTTGTTGGTGTTTACCAATACAAGCCATTGTGCCAATGCCACTGTCACTTCCCTCACATGCTGGCTACTAAATACTCAGCAGAGGGAAAGAAACCCAGTCAGAAATTAACAAATCTCATACAATGTGTATATATGAAAAAAATTAAATTGGAGTATGTAAAACAGAGCTGGGAAGAACTCTTGAAAGAGTGACAGGGAACACACAAAATATTTGGTAGCATGAGAACAAAAACATCCTTCAAACAACATTTCAAGTTCAAGACAAGCAATTTCACCAATCCTGCTATCGTGGAAGTAAATTGATTTTACCACAGTGATGGAGATTTACATGTTGTCTTCTGTTTGTACGTACAAAGAACAAACATTTCCTTTGAGCCCAAGCAAGAGCATCAAATAAAACAACTGCAGCAGAGAGGAGGCCCAGCATCAGCCTGCACCTAAACCTGTGGCTATGCAATGTTTTCAGTCATCTCAAAGACAAGAGATTGGCCTTCCCACTGAAACACAGGGCTAAAAGTCACATTCCTTTCCTCCAGAATTCACTTGAATTGTCAGAGACTTGAGAATATATGCTTAGGAAATGGGAGGAGAGTAAACATTTGGGGATTTTTTTTACACTTAGTTCCAGCAACTGCTTCTTCAGTCCCCTTTTTCTATCCTAGCTACAAACACTCTGATATTCCCTCCGTGGTATGTTCACAGAGCTTGTCTGAATCAGTTTCACACCTGACAAGAAATTTTCTTAGACCATCCAGATGTCTTAAGAACGTTAACAAAATGACATCTCTGAAACACCAGGCTCTGGTGTCTCAGGACACATCTAGTGCTACATCTGTTACCAATGTCTCATCTCTACTCCAGTGACTCATATTATCCAAAATTGTACTTGGCACATCATCTCGCCCTCCCTATGAAAACACAAAAACATTTCCATGTCTTCAAGTACCAAGTACTATCCCTCTTGTCAGGCCTTAGCAACTTGCAACGGGACATTTTTGACATCGATCCTTCCCAATTGTTAATCTACCTGAATATAATGAAAAGTATATCACAAGTGGGGAAATACCACAAGCATCACATGCCAGTATTTATTTGCTGCTGAGGGCTATACAAAGAATTACAGGGTCCTTCACTCACAAGAGAAAAAACCAACTTCACTTTGAACGTGATCCACTAGATGCTTTGGCCCAGTTTTGATTATCACCACACTGGCAGTGTCCTCTGTTCCCAGTTTCAAGAGAGCAGGCAGAATGCACTTGGAGAGATAAAACTCTAGTTTTATGAACAGTCAGCTGTGGTATGAAGCAGATCAGAGTAATGATCCTCCCAGGAGTAAAGAGAACAGCAATCTCCACACTTCTGTGGGGTGAACACTTTCCTGGCTCAGATGGGAGAGCCAGCTGGGAATTCCTTCAGGTAAAGGTGGGAAGATGTGCTCCAAGCAGGAGTCCAACCATTTAATTCCTGGCAACAAGAAGTCTCCCAACTCTATGATAAAAAACTGATTTGATTAGCTCTAAAAACAATCTTCTGTAATTGAAGTGAATTTATTTCAGATCGAACCAAGTTTTAAGACAAATGTGTTCTAGGCAGGTGACTCTACAGTTGCCAGCAGAACAGCTACCCTGTGTACTGGCCATTTCTAGGAAGAAAATTAAGGAAACAGCAGGAGGAAAAACTCCAGAGATGCATCCCCCAGGGTAAGGCTGTGACACAAGGAGGACAAGAAATTGTTTCATTGACTGAGCATGATTCATTTGGCATGATTCATAGCATGGCAGTGCTATGTGGGCACTCTGAGAGTCACACATCTGTCTCCATCTCATTACTCTTTGTCCAAAAATGTGTTTGGACATGCACATTCCATCTGCACAGAAAAAATCAGCTGAGCCAGGATCACTGCTCCCAGCAGTGTCCGTGGTGACCTGCAATCACCACATCTCAGGGAGCAGGAGAGGACCACACATGACTGGCAGAACACTGCACTTTGCTTGACACTGAATTGTGGCTTAAAGGCCAAGCAACATTTGCTAAAGGATTATCTTTAATTAAGACCTCAGAATAACTCTGGGATCTAATGATGCCTCAGTCAACTGCACACAAAAACTGTACATGCTAATGTAGCATAAGCCATAGGAAAACAAAGAAATAACTGATTTTTATTTTCCAACCAGATGGAAAACCAAATTCTATCATATCAAAATTCACCATTTGGCAAAAGGAAACTACAATAAGAATACTGATATTGTCACACACTGAGATCAGAGGATTTGAGTGGCTAAAATACAGATATTGCAAGGAACTGATTGAAAGTTATTTACTCCATTTTCATCAAGGATGTTTAATCTCCATTTTTTTCTCCCTAAAGGTGAATAGAGGCAGGGACATTGTCTAGTGTCCTCATGCAAGTTATTTGTACTTTTGATTCCCACCAAGCAAGCACCAACTTCAAATCCAAATCACTGGTGACAGCAGTGTGATAGGAGCTCTTCCTTCCTGTTCTGCAGAGTAGCAAACCAGGCTGAAAGAAATCACCTGCCTCAGAAAAGCAATGCTCTTGGCCAAATTTTTACCATAAGACTTAGAAAATAAACACTTTAAAAATTCATTCCTACAGAATATCCTGTTCCATGCTGCCTAAGACTGATGAACACCAGTTGTCCACTATAAGAGATGTACTTTGGGAAAAGCAAGTTCATAAAAACTGGTAATCTAACAAGTGTCCTCATAGTTCAAGGATCTAGAAAATAATCATCCCCATTAAACTGTGACCTTTCTCTAAGGAAAGCAGGCACTCTTTTAAATGTCCTGCTAGCATGCTCTGCGTGAGGATTTTTAAGTTATCTCCCTTGCTCACTGAAAGCAATTCAGGTTTAGTCAAACTGATCAACCCTTCCCCATAAAAGTTCACTTACCATCCAGAAAAGGGTTCCAATGGCAAACTCAGAATAGTGCTCTATAGTAGACAGTACACTGAATATTAAACAAATCAGCACCAAGAGAAATCTGTAAAAAGAAAACAGTGTTTAGTCACTTGTCAAGTTGAACTGTAAATCTAGATCTAGTTTTTTTCTCTCTCTCATTCACATAACTTTTTTATCACAAATACTTGTGTTTAATCAGTCAATTCTTCCTATTCAAATGAGTATCATCATTTTGCATTCATTCAGCTTTCAGAAACATGGAATAAAAATGACAGGAAGGCTGAACACAGTAAATCAACAGGCAAATCTCACAATGTCAAATATATTTCTCAAGGGAAGATTGTCATAGTGAATGTTTCATGTTTCACTGATTGCTGTACAACTTTAACAGAGACACAAACTACACTCAGTGGGTTTTGGTAGTTTCACATGAAAATTACAGGTGGAAAAGCTTATCCG
Organism: Pyrgilauda ruficollis; assembly: GCF_017590135.1. Taxonomy (NCBI): domain Eukaryota; kingdom Metazoa; phylum Chordata; class Aves; order Passeriformes; family Passeridae; genus Pyrgilauda; species Pyrgilauda ruficollis. Next base: position 2,284,804 of record NW_024529155.1, on the reverse strand, counting down.
GAAGGGGAAAAACTCTTGTACAACCTAGAGACCAGTGACAAGATGAATTCCTTTGGAGTTTATCCATGGTCCCAGTGGACACTTTCATCAGTGTTCCAGAAGAAGAGATGAAATGCACCTCATCAAGTCCACAGCTGACACAAGCCCAGGAGTTTGGTCACTAAGCTTGAGGGCAGTGGTACCTGGTTAGTGGTGCCTGCACAGGCTACGGAGCAGACATAGAGGAATCTCCTAAAACTTGACAAGTCCAAACCTCAAGTCCTACACAAAGCGTGGGAAGAAGACTAAAACATGTCCCCCTGACCTCCCTTTCCAGGCTCAATTTGAGTCCCTAATTCCCAGCTCCTGTGCCTCCCTCCCTCACTCATGCAAGCAGCAAAGAGGGGTAGGGGATGCAGGGTTGTGGTCAGACTACAACACTTTGTCTCTGCCCCTTCTCCTCCTCCTCACACTTCTCCCCTGCAGCATTGTGGGACCTTCCAGGATTCCAGTCCTTCAGGATAAACCTTCCCTAGGGGCTGCAGGGAATTTCCGCTCTGGTTCCTGCAGCACCTCGTCCTCCTTCTCCTGCTTCTCTCACCTCGGTGCTCAGAGATTGTTTCTCACTCTTGCTTTTCCCTCTCTTCTCACAGCCCACGCTGTGCTTCTGGCCTTTCCCCAGGAGCTTTTCCACCTGAGGCTGGGGGTTCAGCAGTCACGTATACACGAAGATGTAAAGGAGCTCTTGATACAGAATCCCAGAATCATGTAGCTTGGAAAAGGCCTCAAAGATCATTGAGTCAAAACATCAACCTGACAATCCCATGTCTGCCACAAAACCCTGAGTGCCCCAACTACACACTTTTCAGATACTTCCAAGGATGGTGATTCCACCACTTCCCTGGACAGCCTGTTCCATTTATTTACTCATAGATGCACTTCATATGTATAGATCTATATATATCTAGAGAGACAGAGTTCTCACAACGCAGATAGAGGATAGAAAATCTACTGCAGAGAACTGCTTGGATATGGAAAACCCCCAAAACATGTTTGCCTCAAAGGGTAGGCTGAGCCAATATTCTTTATGCAGCACGTTCAAACCACGACTAGAACCAGGGAAAATAGGACAATATTGATATCTATGGAGCCCTTCAGCTTTCCTTTTTCTCTTTCTGGAGTGCTTCAGAGTTTTAGACTGCCTTAGGAACCCCAGGAACACTGAAGAGGTGATAATGAACACTGGAAACAATTCTTTGGTATGTTTGGTCTGATCATTCACACACTGCAAGGTAATTTCAAGAATGTGCTAACACAAGCAAGGAGAGACAGTTGTTTCTCAGCTGCCACACAGACAACAGCTGACCTCTTCAAGCCTAAAACTGGATTTGAAGTTATAAAAACAAAAGGTTCTGTTTCCTTTTATCTGGTTCTGGAAGGACTCTGACACTATCTAATCACAAGTGGAGATTTGAGAAGATTAGGGCCACCATTAATAAACAGATTTCATAAGTAGTGTTTAGAACTCTACATGTACAATTGTCTCTGAATCAAGTTTGCATTTCTTCAATATTTACCTATCCTGAGCCACAATGTAAGAGAAAAGGGATCCGTCAGATAATACATCTTAGTCAAGGGTAACAGCATCTTTAGCTCAGGACATATCTCAGCCATGCCCTCACGGCTTATGAGTGTCACAACCCTTCACTCAGTCCTGCTACTCCTTTTGCTTCAACATGCACAAGTTGCCAGACATATTATTCACCAGTTTCATCCCCAAATATTTATCTCTGAAAACAGTGCTGTGTTATAAGGGGTACAGAGATCTGTCCAAGGCACAATAAAACCTGAGCTGCTGCACTGTCCAAAAAGATAAACCAGCAGGGGGGACAGAACCCAGCATTCCTGGAGAGTGATACTCCAAAAAGGAGAACAAGTTAATAAGGGGTTCAAAGCATAAGGGTGTTGCCAGTGTCCAACACTAGAAGAGTCTAGTCTTGGAAAACTGCAGACCTTTAGCCCTTTCTTAACACAGCAGCACTGCCTTCCATGTAAAAGTAAGGTAAGCAGGGCCATAAGAACCTCTTTTTCTTATACATTTAATATGAGATCAGTACTGAGTACCCCACTCCACTGGATGCTGTGCTCCACCAGGGAGTTTCTTTATCCAAACACCTTTTACTTCCAATCAGCAATCCCAGTGATGGGTACACGGAGAAAGACACAAAAAGGTGAATAGATTTATCCACACATCAGGACTGTGTTGAAGGCCCACAGAACTCTCCTGTAGCTCAGACTATCCTTCAGTCAATGGTGAAGGGAACATTTTAACTTGGCTTGTCCCTGAAACCAGCACATCAAACAACTCCAGCAGAAAGGTACAAAGAGACAGTCACTTCTTCTGAGTTCAGACTCTTAACTTCTTCCAGATCCCTGCCATTTCAATTACATTCTTTCAAAATACCTTTAACTTCTTTCACTGCACTCACTAGTAATACACAAAAATCCATGGAGAATTCACATTCTAAATATTTTCTACCAAGACCTTGAGGATGAGAGCATACTTTACACATTTTCCACTCTAAGAGAAGCAAAGATAAAAACCAGTATTGTTACATACCCTGTAGGTATTATCACTATGTCTTCAACCATAACTCCTTCTAGGCTTCAGAAAAAGCAATTAAAAAGAGACTTACAAAAAAAAAATTTTTACAGATCCAAGCTGTAGATGCATGAGGATGTAAAAGGGAGGACAATTGGCATCTCTTTTTTACTAAGAGACCCCAAACTGCCAACACAGCCTGCAGGTGTTGTAACTTTGAGCTTATTGTTGCTCCTCTCCTGGTTTTACATATTGAGATTCTCTCTTTTTTTTTTTTTTTTTTTTTTTTCATTTCCAAATCACACACTAAAACCATTCAAAGGACCCTTTAAATTCACTTAATTTATGGCACTATATCCTCTGGCCAGTGAGTGTCACTCCTTCCCAATGAATACCAAGGGCAGCTCACATGAGCTGAGTACCAATTCAGTTGCAGTGGGGACAAAGTCAAAGACATGCACAGATTAACGATTTAGCAAGGGCATCAAGAACAGCAACAACCACAAAAGAACAAAAAATGAAACACACAAAACCCCCAATCAAAAAATGAAAACAAAAAGGACCCCAAACATTAAAAGAACACCCCAAAACAAAAAGAAAACCCTGCTGTGGGCAGGCTGTCATCTCCATGGGGACACAGCAACCTGCTGAAGTGAGAGGGAATGGAAGAACATAATTACTACTCTGGAACCAACATGGAAGTAGATCTGCCTGTCCTCTACCGGAATTGCTGAGAAACTGCATTTGAGACAGGTGAGGGACAGTTTCTGGAATTTTCAGCCAGAGGCAGACAGACTTAAGAAGGTAAAAATAACAGGAGTGTGTCAAGATAGATACAAAACCAAATACAAGGCCAAAATGTCCAAGCAGTGATCTCACAGTACATGACCACACAAGCCAGGCAGCAGTTCATGGATGGACACACCCTCAGTGTGAAGAAGCTGGGACTGCTTTTCCCTTGGATTTGTATGTCTGGAGGAAGAGGCAGGACAGGGCTGGAGTTGAGAGCCTTGAGGTGCCATACAGAACCCCTGGTTTACACAGCAGCCCCACAGCCAGGGTTTAGCCATGGTTGGTGATGTCCCTGTGAGCACTTGCAGCAGTTTATGCCCAGTGCTCACCACAGGCTCTTGGAAAAAAGCCACGGGTGGAGGTTGGTGAGTAAGTGGTATCTGAGGTATGACAAAAGGGCTGCAGACAAGTAGTGGAAACAAAGGTCAAGTCCTCCCTGCACCCCAAGTAAACCCACTACCAGAGAAACCAACAGTCCTTCTGCACCTTTTCTCTAGCATAGTTGAGCAGCATCTTCCTCCCCCTCTGATATCTCTGAGGCAGCAGTCAGTGCATGCTGCCTTCACAGCCTCCTTTAAGTTACTATCACTGTCACTGGGCCACACACCACAATGCAGGTTAGCTTTCATGAGTCCACACTTGAACAGCTCAATTAACTGCCAGCTGACCTGCAGAATCCAACAAGCTACACCTCCCTGCCTCTCAGGCAGAAATCAGAAAAGCTCCTCGTGGACTGCTCCTAACAGCCTCTGGAATGCTAAACATAGCTCTAACCAATCTAAACACACTGGAGGAAAAAAGCTTGGTGAGTGCCAAATTCCCTGTGAAGAGCTGGATGCATGGTGCCACAGGCAAACCCTCAGCAAGGCTCCTCCCTGAATAGCTCTGGGTTTGTCTCAGGGTCTTACTGCAGGTGTTGGTTGGAGGGACAAGCTGTCCCTCAAAGGCAGTGGCAAAGTCTACAAGTGTCAACTCATCAGCAAGTGCCAAACAGATCCTGGGTGTCTCTAAATATTTCTGATTGGATTTCTGGGATACCTATAGGTAAAGCAAGTGGATGGGTGCGTGTTTCATATTGCTGGCTTGGGGCGAAGCTATTTAAAGCTTGTCAAATGGCAATTTCCCTTTCCCCACCAGCTCCAGCCTGGCTTCCTCAGGCTGCCCCTGCTATCGATACCCTCTCCTGCAAAGGACAATTCTCTGTGCTGTAAGCAGGGCCTGATTGTTTACTGGCTTGCAGGCAGCTACTGGCATCCACAGAGAACAGTTTCACCCGCTGGCAGCTGTTCAGTTCCTAAAGGCAGGAAGTTAATAAAGCAGAGATATAAATAATTGCCAGCTAGTAGAGCTGGTCTAATCTTTCCTATCCTGTCTGAGGTTCTCCTTTCTAGTACTTTGTTCTCTTTCTTTCTTTCTGTGATTCTTGAGGATGTTGAGGCACAACCTGAGTTGTTACTTCCGCAAATACTTTTTTCCCTTTTCTGCCAAAGAGGTACTAAAAATAGTGGAGTATTTCCTCTCAAAACACGTGGCTTTCTTTTCCAGCTTTTTTTTTTCTGAAGATGGAAATTTATTCCCGATCACCTATTTGAAGACTTTTCCTTGTTCTCTCTTTGAGCAGAAAAAAAAATATTTTACATATCAGAGGAAAGAGGAGCATTTGAGAACCTCCCCTTTGGTTTCAGATTCTCACATAACACCGTTCACACTTACAGAAGATGAAGTGTCATGCTTTCCCAAGAGACATCTTGTTAATGTAAATGAAATATTAGCATTTCTTGACTTCTCAGTTCCTTAAGCCTCAGGTATACACAAAAATACAACTGCTTTCTCATCAATGCTTTTAGACCATCATCCTTAAATCTGTCCCATGTGTTAACCAGATTAAAGAGGCAGTCCTGTTAAAGGCTGTAAATTAGTGCTTCTTTATGCCCTGGTCCTCCTAAACATTGCTTCCTTTTGGAGAGTAGCTGGTGTGACTGGAAACATGTTTCTGTTGCTGTTGTAGCCAGGGACAAATTCTGTTTAATAGATTTATTGACCATGAGCACACTTCACTGAAGCCTACAAACACTGGGAACTAGGAGGTTAACACTGAGAGCAAAATGATGTCAAGCACTTTCTCCAGGGTGAACATTTCAAAGGTCACGCTGTAACAAACTTATTTTCCATGGAAGACAAGCCTAATGGAAGTTATTAAAGGAGGAGTAGTCATAATTCCTCCTTTTAAGTTTAGGAGCAAATAATTCCATTTCTAGCAAAACTGTGCATGTGGGGCTTTGTGTTTATCTCCTGCAGATAAGTGTACTTGAAGTGCTGATATACCAGATGCTCGTGGGAATGTTATCTCTTGGACAACAAAAAAGGGATGGGTGGGGAGGGGACAAACTTGTAAATTCACAGACAGAGATATACTCCTTGGCAACCAAGCACAAAACAGTAGCTTTGTGGCCTTCTGGGCTTTACCAAACTTTGTTGACTCTGCAAAGTTTTGTTTAGAGAAAAAAACATTATTAGAAAAATATGAGCTCTATAATGAAAGCAAATCAACAAAAATTGTTATGGAAAAGCTATCAAAACCCATGCTCTGTAGAACTGAGAGTCCTGGACCATGGTTGCTGATGATTTTAACACCGCCAGATGTGTCCTGTTCCTTCCTCAAAACTGAGCTACTGTGCCTCTCTTCACTCTGTGAAAGCCCTCCAGGTAGGTAACTACAAATTGCTTCTACATGTTCCAGTTGAAAGTACATGGAAACCCTGCCTTTTAGCTTCCTTAGATAATCCTTTATTCTATCTGCTATTTTCTCCAGAAGCTTTGAGCAGCCTGCTTTACTGGAAGTATCCCTGCCCATGGCAGGGTGTGGAATTCAATGATCTGTAAGTTCCCTTCCAACCCAAACTGTCCCATGAGTCTAAGAAACTAAACCAAAATGTTCCAACCTACTATCACAGTAGGGGAGAAGAAATTCAGTTGCTTCAGCTGGACTTAAATTAAAAGAAAAATTCACTGAATTTAGGCTAATATGTCAAGTAAATCTATGTGCAACTACACCCACTGGAGTTTCAGCTTTTTTCTGGATGACAGACTACAGAGTTGTCTAAAGGAGACCAAAAGCTCTAAGTCAGGCTGTTGTTAGGGACAATAAATGAGTTTAGCAAACAGAAATTTCTTTGAGGGGCTCCAGCGGCATGGGCTGCTTTCTATTTTAACTGGTCATTTTGTGGCAGGAAAACTAAGGAGAGCATTTTTTTCTTTTTTCATACTCTAAAAGTGCATGTTCTCATTCCTGAGTGAATGAAACACTTTCTTCTAAATGGGACTCTGCTGTCTCATGTTGAATAGCCATGTGCTTCTGAAAAGCATTCCTGCTGCCCTGAATAAAACCTCACTCCTAGTCCTTACATATTTTTGTTATCCGAAGGATTTTCTAGGTCATGAAGAGAAGGTTGTCCCTGTGCCTTTATGGGGAAGTTTTGATGTCCCTCAGTTCTCTCATAAATCTGTTTCCAGGCTCCTGAGGTTTGATGTGCCTTTGAAATGTCTTATGCTTATCCATATGCGATCATACACAAATTAGAGTTGGTTGGAAATTTTGGTAAAGGGACAATTTTTCTGCTGAAAATACCAGTATGTTAAAGTTAGAAATAGTCTGGGAATGTGTTGGTTTCAGCAGAAGTGGAGAAGGAGACCAGACACGTTTTAATGGAAACCTGCCTAGGTTTGGACTCTACTAACAGGGATCATGCCTAGCAGAGAATTTGGCCATATCTGATTTTCTTTTTTCTACCTAGAATAAAATATTTTCAGAGCTTTGAAGCCCTCAACCAAAGGAAAATCCAACCTATTGCATGGATATACTGAGGATATCTGTTTTCAGCTGTCTCTTCTGAGTTGCACCCAGAAATGCCCAATAGCTCCATTGCACATAACATGAAGTTGCCCTCCTGGTTCCTCTCCAAAATAGTAAGTCAATATTTCTACAACACCAAGGGAATTTAAAATTTCACTTACAAATAGTGAAATTACCTGCATATACAGAATTCATCACAAACAGGGCTGGACCAACACCTAAAACCAATGCTGTTCAAACCACAGCATGAGGCACACATCCTACAAAAAAATCTCCCACATGAAACCAGCTTTCTGGATCTACTGACCCATGCTGTTGGATGTTATTTGTAAAACATCCACAGCTCCATTAGAAGAGCACTTCACATTTCCAAACATTTGACAACCTAACTTAATTGCTGTTCTTTGAAGAGCACTAAGATTTGGATTTCGGTTTTTCTATGAGTTTATCTGGCAGTACTTCAGAACTGACAAATTGCATTCGTGCATCCCTTACAATCACCAGGAGCACTGATTTTACTGAAGCTTTTTACTTAATGCCCTGCCTTTCCTTGGATTTAAGCTCCTTGATTCCACCGAGTGCCTGTATCTTCCACTGACGTCTGTGCTTCTGTGTTTCTCTTATCTTTGCATGTCTTGCAATCTTCCATTCTGATTCTACAGCTAAGACTTTCTAGAAGAGACATAATCAGTTCTTTAAACAGTGACAAAACCAGTTCATCATCATGACTTCAGTGTTGATGATTCTGATACTTTTATCTCCAACCTTGATTGTAACACAAAAGTCAGTAGGTTTTGGCATGTGATTTAGGACCCACCTCCAAGGGAACAGGAAATTCCATCCACCATTCAAAATGCAGCACCAGCTTCCTCATAGTACTCACATTAAATAATGTCTCTTGGGTGCAGAAGAAGGAAAGGGAAAGAACAAATGTATATAATGAAGCTGTGAGAAGACATCTGCTGAGTTAATGCCAGCTTGATCATCACTTTTCTTCTTGAATTTGGTACCACATGGAGTCCTCAGGTTCATGAGCAATTGTAACATTAATATCAAGGAATATATTTTTATTTTGCTGGTTTCTGTAAGAACAGAAAAGCAAAACCAAATTCCATCAACAGCACCACAGCAATGGCTACAGTATTTATTTTCACTACAGAAACAACATTAGCCCGTGGGGGCAGATGTTAATGTATATTAATTGCTCAGATTATTAGAAAATTGAGCTTCTGGAATAAGATGGATTGAATTTCTTACAGAAATGACGGAAAAAGTCATCAATAATTCAAAAAATGAAAATAGAACTTACTCATGCTGTGGCTTTGTGCCCTGTGGTTAGGTAACGGTGCCTGACACAAAGTACTCCCAGATCCAAGTTCTTCCTTAGGAGCTTTCCTAGCATCTCTCTCCTGAAAAGACTCCTTAGTGCCAAACAATCCAAAGGACCTCCAAGTGAATTGTTCTCATCTTGGGGATATTGATTTCTCTCTCCTCTAGACAAATGTCTGTTTTAACCAAATGAGAAGAAGCACAGTATCTCTGACATGTCTCATCCCCTGTCCATGTTAGCTGGAACTTGCCAGCTGGCTCAAAGATTTTTGGTAAGGCCCTTTGAGACAGACATGCTCAGACAGTGCAGTTGCAGAAACCTCATTTCCTTAGGGAGAGAGGTTAAAAATTAGTAACTACCCCCACGTATTTTTAGAACAACCAAATCCTGTAACTTTACAGAACCCTAGTGACAATTTTCTTTAATATCAGTGAACCTTCATTAGCAACTTCAGCCATTCCACCATCTCATCCATGCAACAAATTAGTAAGAAGAACATCCCACTTTAATGTATAAGGAGTTCTTGAGTTTCTGCTCTTCAATACTGCTCCTCTTTTGGTACCTGAAGCTTGTCATCAGAGACATCTGCTTAGTACCTCCCAGAAGTTAGTACACAGATGAAAACTAGCCATTGTAATTCTAAACTGAAAACTTTGTCAGTGACATTTCTATATAAAATTCCAAATAAGTAACTGTTATGCTGGCAAGAAACACCCTGAACACAATAAGTAATGAGTAATAATATAATAATGAATTAATGAAGTAATGAATAATAATAATAACAATAATAAGCCTTACTCTTATGAAAGTACACCATGTCCAATATTAAGCTGTGACATCAAGGTCAAAGCCAGAATCTCAAAACCAGACATGTGCTTATAATTACTCTGAACTTTAGTTCTTGCTTGTGTTGGTCATATTACAATCACATCATTGGAAAAAGCAAAATATCTGCTTGCATTCTAGAGATAATTGTGGAAAGGACAAAAATGGGAATTTGACAGTCCCTTTGAGATAAACAGTTATAAATAATGGGTAATATGCTTCACTTCCAGATAAAAACAGGAGCTGGAGAACACTGTGCTAACTTATTTCAGTTCACTAAAGAGCTGCTACACTAAAGAATCAAAATATATGAAGGCAAGTGCCCTATTAAATGGAACCACTAGACCCTTGCATTTTTTGCCTTTTAAAGTTCTTTACATCAGCAACAGTTGTACGCCAAACAAAAATGGAATATCAGTCAGAATGGTGGCTCTGAACTACTGCAATTTCATTAACAGAACACGACTAGCATTTCTTACATGGAGTTGGAGGAAGTAAAAAAACCTGAGAAAGCAAAGTCTGAGGAGAAACAATAATAGGAAAAAATTGCAATTTTAAGTTTGTCCGAATAATCTGAATTCACTTGTTTATGTACTACTCACAGTGACACAGACATTGGTACACAGAATCTTTCCTAAAGGAAAAAACCCACTTCTGGCTAGGCCCCCCTTTTATAAACATGTTTTTTGATCTTTTTGTACTTTCCTCATGAAGTTTTAAGTCTGTGGTGTTATTGATGTTGTTCACATTTTTGTAAGGATTATTCAAATAATAATTTGAATTATTCAGCAGTAACTCTTCAGTGGAGGTTTTTTTCTTTAACAAACTGCCAGGAACAGGTAAGTGTATGTGTGTTTGTGTGTGTGTGTGTGTGTGTGTGTGTGAGTGTGTGTGTGTGTGCACACGTGCTTCTCTTTGAAGGAGCTGTGGGAGTCAGTGTGGAGGAGGAGAGGGGTAACAAAGTAAATCTAGGGCATGTTTTCGTATAAAACTGAGCCCACACCACAGCTCTCTGGTGGGGAAAAAAAAAAAAAAAAAAAAAAAAAAAGAGAGAACTTTGCCTCATTCCATTCCAGTCTTGGCCAACTGTGTTAGTGCTGGTTGCAGCCCCATTAGACCACTTGCTGACATGCTGCAACTCCTTAAGGTCCCAAAAGCTCCTCATTTCCTGCTGATCTAGATTCCTGCCATTACAGGGAGCTGATGAAGCGTAGGAGGGCTCCAGTGAGTGCCAGAAGAAACATGAGCTGTGCAGCAGAAATGTGTGTCCAGAAGAGAAGAAGGGAAGGTGGCAGAGGGGCACCAAAGCCTTTTGGCATTGGTAAACCACCATGCCAGCTCTTGGGAAACCATACTCTAGGGAAGACATTTTCCCTGTTGATCACACAATTCCCAGAGACAGGCAGCATCCCATTGGAATATTTTGGAGCAAGAGCCATTACCCTCTCTAAGTCACCATTTGGAGGAGTTGTTGCCCCAGAAATCTCAAGGCAGCCTGCGGAGCAGACTTTATGGCTACCCAAACTCTGCATTTATGAAATGTTTTGCAGTCAAACCAGGTGGTCTGCAGTACTTGCCAGATGATTTGCAATGTTACTTTGCAACTATTATGCACAATTTTATATGAAATTCAACAAGTAATTTTGATCCACTGAGAAAACGAGAGTGGAGAAGTGTTTCAAGGCGCTTCATGTGCAGTACTAACCTGACTGAAGACCATCCACTCTTTCCCACTGGGGTAGGCTTCTGCTGGTGCCAAAAGTTGAACAGGCTATCCAAGTGTAACTCCAAGTTTAACTCTCGAAGGACAACTACAGCTGGCAGGAGCAAGCTGAGTGCTGGAGGTGGACAAGGGGAGCAGAATCTGTGCTGGCTTGTTAGCCATGAGCTGTTAGATCAGCTCACCTCATCCCAAAGGAGGTTATGGGATACAAAGGCTGGTCTACCTTTTGAATGAGAGCAAGGTCTAACACTCATTTAACAAGCAGCCAAACCAGCACAAAGTGACCAGGAACAGCTGCAAGTTCTCACTTCAGCTTTAGCAGTGTTACACACAAGAAAATGGCAGGCCTGAGAACACAGTTGAGAGTCCCTCTCCTGGACCTCCCTCTTGCCTTGGACTTGCCTCCACGCCCAGCCAGCCTGAGGTTTCTCCAGTGCCTGAGAGCAGCCCTTCCAGCTGTGCTGACTCCAGGGGTGATGTGACATCCATTTGCTAAGAACTGGACTGGGACCAACAGCTCCTTTTGTATCTCCCCACAGCCATCACTGCTTCTTCTTCTATTGAACTATTGACTTGGACAAGATTCAAATTAGTTGCCTGTGGGTGAAAGGTTCCTTGTCCCATCATGAATTCCACACTCCCGCTTTCCCTAGCTCCCAGCTGTTGTGTCCTATCCCTCTTCCTCCCAGTGGCTCTCCGAGCTTCTTGACCCTTTTCAGCTGTCCCCTTTGTGCCTGTATCCAGCTTTCTGATCTGCACAACCTGTTCTTTTTTCCTGTGTGCCTCCTGCTTAAGTCAGATTCTCTGTGTTCTTGAGCCACTCTACTCTTGTATTGTTTTCTTCCAGTTTCAGCATCACTGGCAGCAGTCTCAGCTTCCACACAAACCAACATGGACCTCAGTGTCTCAGTCCTCGGTTCTCCTTTCTCCCACTTTCACCACACTCAGTATTAGCCAGTTGTCCTGCTCCCTCACTTCTTAGTCCAAATGAACCCAGATTCCCACTAAGTCTTTGGCTTTTTAACTGAAAAATTCATCTACCCAGGCAAGAGCAGCACAAAAGACCAAAACTAGCAGTCCCTGCATGCTCAAGAGAAATGGAAAAGATATGAAAAGGGGGCTGGACTGCAGTGAGCGGGGTGTAACTGACAGGGAAAATACTGTGGATCGTGGGCACACTCAGGGATTTCCTGCCTGGAACCCACACTGCGACATCACCTCGGGCTGACACAAGGTGGCCTCTGTGGCTCACAGAACAGTGGTAAGTGACAGCCAGCCAGGTGGACACAACATTCCAGCCTACACTGGAGCCATTCCAGTAGTCACTAAATGGATGGAGGCTTCAGAAATATATCCATCACATAAGTAAGACTCGACCTTTTAAATTATTAAATTAAATTATTTAATTAAATTATTTAAATGTGTAGGTTTGCCAAGTAAGGTCACTGTCATAAATAACTCATCACCACTACAAGTTGTATTTTTCTTTAAAGAGACAAAACATGAGGGCTATACCCTAAGACCTGACATTTGGATGTGATTTAAGCAAGTGCATAGCTGAGTTTAGAAATTATTCCAAGCCAGGCACATGCTGCTTTTTCTGGACTAAGGACCTCACAGCAAATAGCTGGGCTCTAACACAGGTGATCTCCAACAGCCCAAGGCTCTTACATAGCCACAGGAATTGCTTGGTTTGGATAAATACATTTTCAGTTCATGGAGCAGCTGCTTCTCAAGCCCTCAGCTCTTGCTAAGTGAAATCCTCTACTCTACCGGGCTTTTTGGAAGTGAAGCATTTCACAGTCCCAAACCAGAAAAGTATCCAAATGAGAAGGTTTTCAAGACCAGCAGGAGGTATTCTCAAGTAAATCCACTCACCCCTTCAAACATTTTGTTTTGAAGCCATTATTTCAGCCTCCACAAAAACTCCACTCCACTAAAATAATACAAATTCTAGAATTTAATTAGGCAAAAATAATTCCCTTTTCTAACACCGTTATAAAGCTCCATAAGAACCCTGAGCTTATTCCCTTAAAAGAAACTTTCTACAAGTGTTATCGGCGATTATCTTGGTAATTTCAGAATGAGAAGAGGTCACCTCCTGGAGCACTTGCTGTTCCCTCACCTTGCCTGGTTTTGGAAAGTCAGGTTCTTTCTAGCAGAACTGACTCCAGATCAGAACAGACAGACTCCAGTTCCTCTTGGACAGAAAGTTCCCCCAAGTTTGTCCATGAGTTGTGTGATCTTTGTGGCACATGAAGAACAGAAAGGACAGAGCACATCCAGCTCCTCCAGGCTACACAAATATCAGCCATGTACTTGAAAGTTTGGATTTGTTAGGAAGATAGTCATAACCATCACCATCAATCAGCTGCACTTAAGTTACCTCCAAACCCACACATAAAACACGGGAAGCTGTTTAAAAATAAATTACAGGTTGTTCTAATTATAACATTAAGTGTATTTTAGATTAGTAGTTTATTTTTTTAGCAATGTTTTGCTGTAATGATATACAATCTTGTAAGGCATGTTCTTTCCAAAACAGAAACTTGTTATTTAAATGAACACATCATGTAGTTACTGGGATAATTATTAGCAAAAATATCCTTGAGACAAAATGCTTGCCAAAAGCTGTTTCAAATGTTTCCTTTCTAGGAGCCTCAAAGACAAATAACTTTTAAGAGCACTCAATTTACATATTCTTTCATGTAAATGGTAAGAATCCTTTAAAAAACAGTTGCTGTTGGTATTATCAGTATTTTCTCGAATTTTCTAGTACTGTGGGGGTGTAGAGTTTTTTTAAATTTTATCTTAATGCCCATTTCAGAATAAAAAAGTGCATATTAAAGGTCAACCTCAGCTGGGGATAAAAGCAACACAGATGATGAAACAAATGAATTTTAGCAGGATTAGTAGTCTCAACTAGGCTTAAATCATGACTATTCATATATTTAAATCTACACAAATCACATCTTTTTAGTCCTTAGGAATAAAGCATGCTATAAGCCTAGTCCTTGAAAGAGGCTTTATCTTTTTGCTTGGAGAAATTTCATTCATCAAAAAATTCTTTCAAAAATAAGTATATGATATTGAGGGGGGAAAGGAAGCAAGTATTAATGAGACTATCTATTTTATGCTAAATAGAAGCATTAGGGTTCATCCCTAGAATTACCATGTTTCTCTGGAAAGTTCCTGACTGCAGCCACTGATAATGGGCTTTTTCCCAAAATACAATCAGGCCATAGTTTATCTCAGACAAACAGAGTAATTTCAACACTCTGCATTTCTTTAGGAAATATGCTAATTTTATAATAAAAGCAAGGCCTTTCGGCTCAGCTGGCCAGTAACACTTGCTCTGGTCTCTGTGAGAGCACAACTGGACCCTTTCTACAGCTAAGATGACAAATTATCTTTCTGTTAAGCACCATTCAGAACAGTAATTGAGGTCTTGCTAAGCTTGACAGATACCATAAGCAACCAAAGAAAACAGTAACAGCTGGATTAATATATCAACCACTGCTTTACAAGGGTAAATGGAAGCCTTAATTGCCTCCTTCCATGTACTACCTACATGGTATAATGAAAAACATTTCACTAAGTTTGTACTCATTTCATGTTCATGACTATAAATCAATTCAAACCAGTAATGTTATATATTTGTCTAACAAATTACTTGTTTTGGCTCTTTAACATGAGCAAAACAAAAGAGCAGAATGTGTCTGATCACAGCTGGACCTGCCACATCTGCTAAAAACTGCAGTGTCTGAAGCTGCAACAGTGTAAAGCAGCTCAATCAGCAGTCACAACTGCCAGGAGAAGAGAGGACTTGTCCTCAGAAATACCAAATATACCTGTACATCCTTGAAAACAAAGATCATTTGAAGAATAAAAAGCCTTCCCTGTAACTGGTAAAGTGGCTGCTTCTTTGAGGAACTGGCTTTTCCCCTGCCTTGATTAAATGGGCAGTTTCCAATTTTTCTTACACCAAAGATCATGTGAAAATGTAGGTACTTACACAGCAAAATGATAGATAAAACACTTCCACCCACTGGGCCTTTCCAGGAAGTTGTAGACCTGTCCCTGGGTGCTGGTTTTGGTCAGATATTGGCTCTGGAAGCACTCCGTGGTCCGGGCCCTGCTGGCTCCACTGTCCGAGCAGGCTGCAGCCTTTGTGCCATCCCCGGGGCTCTGGGGAATCCTGGCTCCCTTATCCATGGAGGACTCTGGGTTCAGTGCCACAGGAGAATACTGCATGGTGCTGAGATTCCCCCTGACTTCCAACAACGCTGCAGATCTGCTATTTCCACTCAGAGTGCTCAGCTGGAGAGTGGAGCCTTGATCCTGCCCACGGTGGTTGCACTCTGGGTACGCAGCAGTTTCTGCACCACCACAGGACATCCCGCAACAACAGCCAGGTATTGCTGTCTCTGATCAATATTTAAAATCATGAAGGAGGGATTGGATGTCTTCTGTGCCCAAGGTTCTCCAGCAGCTGATAAGATGACTTTGTGCTGTTATCACGGAGCTTCTCTGTGACACAAGTGCGAGCTGCCAGCCTGTCACCTGCTGTCACTCACATCCTCTGAAACTAAGTCAGAAAAACGTATGAGATAGTAACAACAGAAGGAACAGGAGTCTGGGAAAGGAAAGGGGTTGAGATTTCTGGAGGAAGCAAAGAAAATTAATTTCAAAATTACATTGTTAAGAAGAAAGCCTAGAACTATTTAAACAGTGTGTTTAAATACTTGTGCAGTAGCAGGGAGAGCTGATCCTACCAGATTACTTTAAGCTGAGCAGTTCTTGAAGTGCCCTGATCAGAAATGAAGTGTTGCCCAAAACACACCTGAATGAGGCTTTGAACTTCAACACCTACACCTCAAGAGAACTTATCTAGAGCATCAATATTACAGGAAGAATTTAAGACTTAAAAAAATTATTTCAGTCACCTCACAGGACCCGATCTTGCAGTCCACAGTACTCTGGAACAACTTTTCTCAAGTGTAAAAAGGAGGATGCCATTAATGATAACTGATACTGGGAGGTTAATATTGCTACGAGGGCAAAGATCAAAGACTCCTGGCCTGATCCTCAATTTTCTCCAAGCCCTTTCATGTTTGCAGCTAATTTGGCTACTCTCAAACAAGTATCTAAACAAAATAGAAAAGACAATAGGGTTCTTCTAGATCAATATGTATTTCATAAAGCAGAATTCAATTTCTGCTAATACAGAGCAGCAATTTCTTAGAAGCAACATTAATAATTTTCTAAGACTGAGAGTGGATGTCTTTTTTTGAACTGCCTTATTTCTTACACCCCATATTCAGTTACTTTAGCCTCGGTAGAATATTTTAGAGAGACAATTTCAGCCTTCACACACACCCCCCTTTTTTAAATTAAGCCTATTTTTGCTGTTGCTTAAAGCTCCTCATGTGTAGTGAATGAACTCTCAGTGTAGTACATCTGAACAGAGCCCTCCAAGTTATTTCACAAAGTATTTACATGCATTCACTTTAACTTGACTTTCCTACACAGGGCTCATTTCTTAACACTGCTCATGGAAAGGTGAGCATCAGTTCACATTTCCACATCAGTCCTAGTGCAAAGAGAGAAATACATCCCTTCCCTCAGCAGCTCTCTTAATGAGCAGCTGGAGGGTGCAAACATTAAAGCACAAAGCCCTTCATCCCAGTCAGCCTGCAGCAGGTCCCTGAGAAGCACCTCGAAGAACATCTGTTCACTCTGGGGTGCTGAGGCTGCCTGGAGGAGGCTGGCTAGGCAGAGCTGCAAGCACAGCCGCCTGGAACACCTTTCCTGGGCTGCTCCATCCACACATGGCATCCCACAGACACACACAGAAAAACCTGAAAGCAGCTGGCAAACAGCACCTACTTTCTCCAGGCGTATCCCTCTCCTGGCGGCTGCTGCACACCCTGGAGTCCCTGGAGAGGTGCAGGAGAGGAGCTGCTGCCCGGCTCTGCCCACAGCTCCCCAAGTCCCACCCTGAGCAAGGCAGGGGCCCTCCCTTTGGGCTGCCTTATATGGCTGCCCTTGCAAAAGGCACAGAAAGAATCGGGAACAGTTTGGATGATTTCAGAGAGAAGTTACTTCTGTCTCTTCCTGCTGTCAAAACCAGCAATCACAAGCAACAGCTTAACTTCCCTCCCAGGCTTTTTCTTATCTGCAGACACTTCATTGCAATGCATTAAAAGCAGCCTTTCCTTACTGCACATCTTTAAACACTGAATTAGGTGATGCCTGTGGCAAGCTGGAGGCTCTGCATCCTCTGTTCATACTGGGAAAGTCTAAACAGCAGCTTCAGTTGCTCAGGGATTTTTCCATCAAAGATTTGACAAAGCCAAAAGCAGCGCTTCATTGTTACATCAAGTACTGGAAAATCAGGATTCTCTCATGTTGCTGCCCTTTTGAGCTCCAGGTCATTTTTTTATATTAATTTGGGAGGAAGAGAATCCCAAACATAACCATTCCAGCATCCAACTCTCCATTTTATTGTTGACCTTTCTAATCAGGAAGGACAAAGTGAATACTTCTATTTCTCTCCTTTCCTCCCTCTTGTAACAGAAATCAGACTGTTGTCTTCAATGCCAACATTCCAAACTTAAGCTTCCCACTTTTCCAGAGCCAGGAGTTTGAGAATGGAACAAAGGTACACCTTTCACCCTATGGTTATCATCAGTGGGGGAATGCTGCCATTGCACATTAACTTAACTGTTCATGGGGCTTTACTTGGAAAGATTATTCCAGAAAGTTATTTCTTCATTTCCTAGTTATATTTCCATATCACTGCAAAATCTCCAAAACAAAACAAAAAACCCAAACCCAAACCCTTTCAGTTCCTTTCTCTTTTCTTGATACATGATACATGTAGTCTGATCTAAAAGCCAACCCATCCAGAACATTTTCTTTGGATGCTGTGTTGCTCAGTTGTGCTGTGTCACAGAATTGAATACATTATTCCACGTGCTACTGCAGGTGAGTGGTCATTGAGAACTGATACCTGACTGGAGCCACAAAAATCCTTCTCCAGGTTTTTGCTTCTTCCTGAAATCTTTGCTGCATCAATTAATACTTTTATATTCTCTGTTGTATTAACTTTTTCAGACAGTAATTTGCTAAATGAAAAAATTTCCATCTCTCCTCACCTCTGACCTCTCCTGAATGTAATTACTCAAGCTCTACAGAACTAGCCAAAGTATGGAGGGAAAAAAAATATAGAAAAAACCCCGATGAACCAAACAAAAACCCCCAACCAACCAACCAATCAACCCATCAACCATCAACCAACCAAGAAGTAATTTTCATGGATATTTTATTATTAAAAATAAATTTCCTTTGAGGGAATAGTAGTACCCAGCTTTACTGCAAATGCAAAACCTCAACATTAATAGCAGCAGGTTTGAAACCCCAGCAGAAATTAAACCAGAGCAGCTGACTCCTATTTCTTGGTTGAGGAAATGATTTAATGATAAGATTTTAATAGAGTGAGAGGTGTAAGACTTGAACTCATTCCTTCACACACCCCCAAAAGCAGTATATTGCATCTTTGGGTCAAAATCTCAAAAGGCAATTAGTCACTTCACTAATTTATGACCTACATCAAAGGCATGATTTTAGGGATGTCTAAATGCTGAAGTGTTCACTGGTAACTACAGATGCACACAGCATTCTGCAACTGTGTATATACAGGAGTGTGACTTCTGTGGCTGGGCTCACTTCATGTGTTTCATTTTGGTGGGCCTGGTGCCACCCCCGTGCTCAGAGGGCACATCTTCCTCACCCTGACAGCACTGCATTTAGCACTAGACCTGGGAATTTATAACCAGAAGGCCGGGATGGGAAGGCACAGAGAAATGTCTGGCTCTGAGATGCACTTTTGAGCCCCTTCTTGAGGAGGAGGCACTTCTCAGAGACAAACCTAAACAGAGCACCACTGGCACAACCCATCACTGTCTCCTCTGGGGGCTGTGTTTTAGGAGGAAAGTGTTAATGAGTCATGCAAGAGACAGATAATATAGAACCCTTAATGCTAGAAAATATCTTGAAGAGTAAATAATAAATGAGACTTGGAAAACATTCCCGCACCCCTCTGTCCATCCCAGATTCCATTCTCTGGACGTAAGCTCTCTGCATCAGTGCTCTTGAAAATCTGCTCTGGATCTGCAGAGCTGCCAGCACTGATAGCCAGGAGCTGGGCACTGCTAAGTGCCACACAGCCCTCAGGGCCAGCTGTGGGAACTTAACAGTGATCATACTGGGGCACAAACCCAGCTGGTGGTATCCAGAACACCTTTAAATGGGCAAAAATCCAGCCCTTGCTCTCTGATTCAGCTTCCCAGCCTGGTGGGCTCTTACAAGGGACTGTAAACAAAGGTAATTAAGAATCATGAAATGGAGCTTCAGCTCTGAGTTCACTTAAAAGTACCCTCTATACTTTTTATTTTTGAACTGTAATGGGGCAATATTTGTCTTGCCAATCTGTTACACAGTTCAGTTATCTGTGGAGCACTTGGCAGTCTATTTAATGTGCACCATGAACACCATTATTCTCCTTCACAGGGATATGCTGAACGTAAACTAAGATTATCATGACTTGTACACTGTGGTGGTATTGGAAAGATGGTGCATGTCCAGATTGAGACACTGGGCTTCCATTCTCTCCAAAAGTTTGCCAAGTGATGTATTGTAGAATTTTACCACACAGGGAAAGATATGATGTGACAAATTGCCTTTTATGAGTGCTGGCAGTGCTTAATTATTTTTGTACTAACATAGATAGTCTACAAGGCTGACTGCTTGACCCAGAGTAGTGTCTAAGAATTCCATAAATCTCTCATTTCCATGGTGGAATGCTGTAAGAAATTAACCTGACTCCTGCACTTATGAAGGTTTTTTCCCCTCTGTTCAAACTAAAACTAAAATATTTTATTGGGAAAATGAACAGAAGATGCAAGTTCTTTAAGAAATGCCTGAACTTCTTAACAGCCGTGATGTGAAGAAAGTGTACATCTCATAATATGATGCATATCATGAATGTATAGATCTTAGAATTATCATAAATGTATAAAACTTATACTAAGTCATACAGTAAGATCAAAACTATTGTTGTTATGCTGACTATAATAAACTCAATCTGCCTGATGGAAATTAAAAAAATCACTTAATTCATATGACCATTAGAGGGGGAACTAGTAACAACTTTCAGGTCAGTTTGTCTGGCTGTTCCTACAATACCTGTCCCTTTCCTTTCTTGAAAATTCATCAACATTGTAAGTACCTGGGCCTAAATTTTATTCTGAAAATCTCTAGCTCTGCTTTTGACTGGTTGGTTAAAAAGCTATTCAGCCACTTTTGACCATGCAGACAGAGGAAAATAGGTAGCTCTTTTAAAATAAGCCCTGCTGATAACCGACATCTGTAACCATCCCAAAACAAAACCAGCAAAGCACAATTGGAACCATACCCTGAGAATGTATCCCTTTCCAAAGGACGTTCAGTGGTACCCATGGGATTCAGCACCCTGGAGAAAGCAAAGAGACCCTGCTCAACAACCCCCTGCCCTGCCCCAGACCCCCACCCACCCAAAAATCACATCTCACCACCATTAGGTAACTATGAGTCCTGATGAGTCCACAGCCATCCAACACACATCTCCTAAAAAACCATCGCATTTTTAATTTCAGCAAGGATGTCAAGTATTCAGCTTATCTTTGTGTGTGTATGTGAAAAATCTCAGCTAAGCAAATCACTTGCATGGCTGAACTATTATTCCACAGTCATTCAGGATACATTTCAGTTTTTCATGAAGAACATACACACTCTGTGCCTCAGCCTCTTAGATCGGTATCCTGTTGCTATTTTAGGTTGTCTCTCACTACAAGGAGGGGGGAAGATGAAAGCTGAAGAACTGGGTGAAAGAGCTGACAAAGAAGTGTGTTTTCCTCTGCTGGAACTGGGAAAGGTTTTGATTCCATGACTTTTGCACCATAGTTCAAGAGTTTCAAATAATTTCTATTGGACAAATGTCAGCATCTCGTTTGCCATTTGACGCACTATGGGAAGTCAAACAATAACTATAATGCATTTCATGAGAGTCATTTTAAGAATGATGCAGCCAAATTTCACTGTTCTCATGTTATTCCACCTGGACAATCTTGATGTGCAGTTTAAGTGCTCTTCACTAGGCCAGCAGAATTCTTTAATTATAAATTATAGTATAGTTTTATATAAAACCACAGCATTTCAATATCCAGATATTAATAAAGCAGATGAACTTAAATAAACTGCTACCATGTAGAGCAAAGTATCTGTTGTTATGCTTATGTTGCATTAAAGGAAGACAAAATTACTGCATGAAATAGGTTCCCTATGGTCACTGCTGAAGAGGTAACCAGATAGGAGGCACAGAGAACCTTCACATAATAAGAGACAATATAAATTCTTGCATAGTGAACCTCAGCTGTTACTTGATTCCTTTCTTCAATTATATTAAGTGTCCCAGCATTGTTTGATTGGGTTTGTTTAAATCATTAGTGATGCACTGGAGGAAAAGGATACTGTTATTGGTTCTAGGGTTGTAACTGAATACCATGAAAAGTGGGTGCTTATTTCAAGTATATCTGAAAACATTGACCAAAATAGAACTATTGCTTCAGGAGAGACTCTTTACATAGGAGCTGTGTGTTACAACTGAAGAGGCAGTTTGAAAAGATGACAATGATCCTTTCAGGGTAAGTGCAGTTGGGCATTTTTACATTTACATATATGAGTTTAAAAAAGTCAACTAAGACATTTTATTAATTTTATCTAAAGTTTCCACAAAGCTTCTTTTCTGTGAGCTGTGGGCTCGTTTATACAACCTTCAGTTGATTACCAAGCTGATATTAAAGAGCAGTAAACTGAACTTTAAACTCTTAATGTACCAGCTCTACTTTACCTTCTTTCTCAGCTAAGCGGGAGATTCAGGCAGTAACTCTTCTGAAATGATTCACCTCATGCTCAAAGTGGAGCATATTTTCTTATTTCTTACTTCCATCTCCTGTAATTTTTTGAGAGAGCTGTCTATTGCTTTCTCTGGCAGTTCTAAACCCCTCACTGATTCCAGAGCACGTAACATGCAGTGCATACGTGCAGCATGACCAGAAAGTCAGGCTTAGTGTGTTCTGCAAAGATTTAAAAAGCACAAGCACAAAGGCTGGCCAAGGGTCTTCCCACTGCATTCCAAGCAATCCCAATAAGCCAGGCTTAGCTCTCCTGCACACAGAAGGGTGGAGAGCTCCCTGGTGAGTACCACCCCACCACTCTGGGTGCTCAGAATTTCACTCAGGATGTTTCCAGCAGAGAAGCAGATGCTACATTCTTCCCAGAATTAACACATTCAGCTGGATATGATGAGCTCAGCAAAGACACTTGGCATCTGAGGCACTTCAGTTTTGTCCACCTTTTGGAAATCTGGGACTGTGTTTAGCTTGTCAGAATCCAGGCAATCTAAATAAACGTATCTGTGATAAGATCTGTTTAAAATTTGTGGTAGAAAAGAAGCTGACTTGGAAGTAAGGATTGTGGAAGTAGTGAGAGAGCTTGATAGCTATGTGTTCTAGCAACTAGAACATCCCATAAATATTTCTTTAAAAGCACTCTCCTGAGCAAGAGGGTGTTCATTTGATGTTCATCTGGAGTAAAATTTACCAAAAGCAGCAGTGTGCTGAACATGGATCACTCTACTGAAAGCTGACTTGTAAACAATAATTGTGACTTCCTGGCTTCTTTCTAAGAAAACCAGAAAAATTTTGAGAGGATTTAAAAATAAATCAATAACTTTTGATACTGGAACCCAAGACATGCAAGTGACCCACAATGAAGTCGTGAAACAGGAACTCAAAGCTAACATGTAGCATCTGCAGCTGATCTTGTTCTGGGACTGGCACTACATACTTTCAATAACAAAAGGTCTCTTCTTATGTTACCCTAATGTGGAAAATAAGATAAAATTCTGAGTGACTTCTAAGTAAGAATGTTCTAGTGAGAATATAGAGCAGGACTTCAGAAGATCAGTAAGACTGGCTTAAGGCATTGTTGAGTATTTGTAAAATGCACTAATTATATCAAGTACCACTATAAACCAAAGAGTTCTCCAACCCTGAGCACTCTCCATCTGGCATTCAGGTGCACAAACTGGCTTGCAAAGTGTCTGTCCTGAGGATGTATAGGAGCAGAGGGGTGTGGAAATAACACAGCATTTCTCTCAGCCTTGACAATGACTCCTCATGGTGAGGACAATGGGGTACATCTGATACATATACTGAAAATGAAGATGCAAACATTTACACTTTTTTTTATTGGAAAAGCAGTTATTATTTATAAGAGATACTTATGAATGCATTATATGATATTCAGTGCCACTTTATATCCCAAATGTACAGCATGAGGAATGTATATCCTCTAGAGGTGTGTCCATGCACCTTACTCCTGCTAACAATTCAATTTTTAGCTCAGAATGTAAAATCCACAATTTTCAGGTTTTTTGGGTGTTCAAGCCCAAATGCTCACTCAGATGCCTCACTGTCTTTGATCTCTGGACATGTTCATTTCAGAATTAACTTTGAGAATACAAAGATTTACATAATTTAAATAATTCATTTTAGCTTTGAACATTTATCAGACACTGCTACAAAAAATTCCATCATGTCTTTCCTTGTCCTTTTTCATCAGCTGTTAACAATGGATGGACATTCCATATCTCAAAATTTGTAAAATTACCAAAAATCTTGTGGAAATCTGTAATTGCAAAGTTTATACTTTAAATAACAGTAGTAATTACTGTCCATCATTCATAATATATTCTGACCAATAATTGTGCTAAAGTGGATTAAGTCATTGTGAGATGCTGTATTAGTAATGAAAGGATAAAATACATTACAACCCTGTTGTAATATGAAACAAACTGATTAAAACCAGAACTCCTGAGCACAGGCAGGGGCACAAGCATATTGCTACCAAAAACCCCAATTAACATCTGCACAAGTAAGTCCAGAGGCACAGGAACAACAGCTGAAATTTAAGAAAAGCAGCACTACCTAGTCCAGATTTAGACATGACAGCGTCACCATCTTGTTTCCATGGGGAAAATGTTCCCAGGGATGAATCCATTTGTGTTTTCTTGAAAAAATCTACAGAGCTTTGCTTACAGAGGTTGTTGAAAGAGCCTGTGCCTGTTTTGGGGAGACAAATGGCATGCAGTGACTGAGAAGTTGTATTTTTAGTTGTGAGGGGAGAAAACTTACTTGAATGAGACTGAGGGGAGCCCTCAGCAGGGTTTGCAGCTTCCTCTCAAGGGACAGCAGAGGGGCAGATATGATCTCTGCTCTCTGGGACCAGGAACAGGACACGAGGGAATGGCTGGAGCTGGGTCAGGGGAGGTTTAGGCTGGATATCAGGGAAAGGGTCCCCAGGGAATGGCCACAGCCCCAAGGCTGCCAGTGCTCCAGGGGCATTTGGAAAATGCTCTCAGGGATGCACAGGGCAGGATTGTTGGGGTGTGCAGGACCAGGGCTCCCTTCCAACCCAGGATATTCCATGACTCCATGCAATGGAATCATGGCTCTGTGGCTCCACAGCCACACACTGGAACAGGCCCCAGGATGGCAGAGCCTGAGGCTTCTCCACTGGGCCTGTGTGGAGGAGGAGTCCTGAGCTGTGAGTTGGAAGTTTGTCCAGGAACACCTTCTGCAATCAAACCCTGCTGAAGCTGCCGTGACTTTTCCAGGAGGAGGTTATTCCCAAAGAGAAATGGAGGCACAGGAAGACTGGAAGGAGACAGAATCCTAGAATTGTTTAGGTTGGAAAAGCCCCCTTAGAACATCCAGTCAAGCCATTAACCCAACACCACCCCGTCCACCAGACCAGTGGGGTCTGAAGAAGAGGGACAAGCCCAGTGCAGGAATATCCCCAGGGACATACTGGAAGGAAGCCTAGGTGTCTTTGGGTGGATTTAGGCATTTCTACACTACGGCCCATCCCTTTCAGGGATTGTAACAAGCGGTATTTCTTTCTTTCCCTTTTCTCCCTACAGACAGAGAGTGTAAGGACTCGTAGATTCCAGGAAAGGAGTTTCCCAAAGCAGAACATGAAAACTGAAATAAAATAGAAAAAATGCATCAAACCCAAGCCATTAAATAATACAGAATGTTTATTTTTTTCAACCTGAGGAGCTGGTCTAAAATATGTAGCTATTTATTGCTTCAAAAGAGTGAAAGATTGTCTTTCTTCTTGGGGAACATAGCATCCCCACAGCTCATCCATTCCTTCTCAAAGTAATGAAACCCTCTTGGCAAATATATTTGTGGGATTGGACTCACCAGGCCTGGAAAGCTCATGCTCCTTGACTTCTCTGCTAAAAGCATCACAGTGGAGTCTTTGATGAGGTTGGGCTGGGATAACGTGATTATTTTCAGCTGTCCTGGAATTAGTAGTAATGGTGTAGATGTTGCTTCTGGGGTATTTCCACATGCAACAAATTTCTTGCATTCCTCTTCTGAAGTTTGCATTATAGATGTAGAAGAGGGTTGGCTTAGAGGCTGAGGAACTGAAAGAGATCCAGGTGATGGCCAGGAAAAGCAAGGAGCTCTTTCTGTAGTCTGTTTCCTGTGGGTGCCACAACTGTACCATGAAGAAAGGCAGCCAGGACAGAAGAAAATTCAAGACAAAGATGAAGAACATCTTGACAGTTTTCACTTTTCTTCTTAAGACAAGATTCACTGTCCTCCTTCCAGCTGTGTACTCAGTGCCACTTCTCCAAATGTAGGTGAAGAGTTTCTGGTAGCAGAGGATAATGAGGAGTGATGGAATCAAAAGCAACAGCACTGAGAGTTGGATGACACCAGAGACAGCTCCTAGCCAAGAACTAGGGAGGAAAAAGTTGCAGTGGTGGTCACTGCTGGAGCCATAGAGAAAACAGGCCGGTGATGCAAACAGAGCACCACAGAGCCAAGAGACCAGAGTCATTCTCTTGGCTTTCTCCCTGGAAACTCTGAAATTCATGGGATGGATGAGAGTGTAGCATCGATCCACGCTGATGGCGAGGAGCACGTAGATCTGGACCCCGGGCGTGAGGTACTGGATGTACCTGACCAGCCGGCACACGCCGCTGCCCAGCATCCACCGCCCGGAGCTCAGCTGCAGCAGCAGGAAGGGCGCGCTCCCCACGCTGCTCACCAGGTCGGCACAGGCCATGGACACCACAAAGTAGTTGGTGGTGGACTGTGTCCTCCTGCTCCTGTGGATCACTAAGCAAACAAGGAAGTTTCCCAAGACAGAGATCAGCCACAGCACTCCCCAAACCACGCTGGCAGCTGTGATTTCCCCCGGCCTCAGCCCGTACTCTACCAGAGAGTGGTTCCTGCTGGGGCCGGTGCATGGGGCTGGAGGTTCTGCCATCTCGTAGCCAGCAGGAGGGGAGGAGGCTTTGGGGCTGCTCGTGTTCTGCAGCAGGAGCAAGGTAAGGAGAAGAACAGGACCACTGCTGTTATCCATGCTGCGAGCAAACTCGGCTACATCTTTTGCTCAGGCTGCAGACAGAGAGGAGAGAAAAGGTTTTGTTAAACAACTCTGTGTGAAAAGCCCAAAGTAATCAATAAAAGATAACTCTAAGTAGTCTCCATACTCCTTAGAGCAGTAGACTTCATAGTAAAGGGTCAGAAATATATGGTGACACTATGTGGCATGGCAAAGAACATTAAGTTTCATGCAGATTTTTAGGAATGGTCTGAGTATTTCAGACAGACATTTCTGTCTACAGAAAGATGAGTGTCCTGTTCACAGCTGGAGACCGATGTCACCAGTGCAGATAAGCTGCAAACTGAGGGAGCAGTATGTGCCCCACTGATCCCTGAAATTAGCTGTACTTCCTGCTGTCCATGGAAGTGTCAGAAAAGCAGACCAAGAGGGTCCCTGCATCCTTGACTTGACCTTGAGCTTTGAAGCAGAAGGAAAATATTGAGGGAGGAGGGCAGTGCCCTCAGACAGATGAGATGAGATGTTGGGGGAGGGATGGGGGAGCTTTTTGAGTTCCAGCAGTGGAGCCTCAGCTTGTCTTGTCAACACTGTCAATACATGTGGCTGCAGTCAGCTGCTGAGCATCTCTGTGCTCTGGAGAAAATCCAGGGAGATGGGGAATGTCCTTACCTTGGTCGGGGGCCTTCCACCCAGGCAGCAGCAAGGCTGACCCTTCACAACACGACCAGCCCAAAGGTTCTGCAGGTCTGTGGGTGACCCAAGGGACAACTGAAGGACTGCCAGACGCAACTGACACCAACAGACAACCAAGAACCTCTGCCCCCAATTTTGTAACAGAGCTCTACCAGCTGAGAATCACTGTGGCCCAAGTGCAGCACCCAGCACTGAACCACATCACGGGCCTTGCTGAACCACATCCCGTGCAGCCTGTCCAGGTCCCTCTGCAGAGCCTTCCTACCCTCCTGCAGATCAACAAGGCTGGCACAGATCGGTGTCACCTGCTGGCTGCCCAGTGGGCACTCGGCACCCTCAGCCACAGCCGTTATAACGGAATCAGCCACGACTGGCCTTGCCCAGCTCTGGAAGGACAGTCACCTTTGGGTGACACGTTTTCCATGATCATAACATAGTCCTTGATAAGCATATGAGCAGCCAAACCCTGTTCCCCTCCAGTGCTCAGTAACTGGGGTTTTATGAACTGGTTCACACTTTCAGAATTTCACAACTTTAACACTCATTGTCTTGCCTGCCATCCCACACTCAAGCCCTTCAGAAAATAGTTTTCAATTCCATACTGGTTTTATTGCCCCTCCTCCTCCTGATGATTTTTCCCAAGGCAGGAAGATGCCAAATTCCTCTTCCTAAGCGTCTCTGAAATCAAATGCAGTGGAAGATTGGAAAAGGCCTGGTAGCCAAATGGGAGAGGCCCTCTGTTAAAAATTCCTCTACAAATCAGCACCAACTTTTGCTGTAAGAGAGCACTGAAATTCCTGGGGTCTTGGAGGCACTAACACTGACATTGCAGGTCAGTGCTGGCCACGGTGTCACCAGCAGAGCAAAGAGCTCATCGGCTGAGACAGCCGTGGATCTCCTCCCATTATAACCAGCAGGTGGTGAATGTATGGGAATGTGTTGCTTTCCAAATTTTATAAAATATTACTAAATATAAATGCCTCCTCTGGAATGTGGCCATTGAGAAAAGATGCTGGACTCTGGTTGGTTGTGCTGCAACAGAGAGGAAAATTCAATTACTAGTTTATGACTGAAAAGTCCAGTTTGAAAGCAGGAAAGAGAAGCAAATGGAGCAGGAAGTCAATTTTCCAGTAAGGAAAAACATTCAGAGGCATTCAATTCTCCTTGTTCTGATTCCACATGATGTTTGTCAATGTTTTGGTTTTCTAGATACAAACAAATCACATAGTTCTTTCTGTTTACATGTTTTTTTTAAGATTTTTTTTTCTCCTCTTACATTTTCTGTCCTTCAGGATGATATACTGGTATATTTTACACAAAATAAATACATCATGGGTAAAATTGTGCACAACTTTTTCAACCAGACTTGGAAATCTGGGCAGTTTACTAGGACCACCTGTGCTACCAACAGTTTTGTTGCCCTATCAAGATTCATTTTGTGCCTAAAACATTAGGAGAGCTGAAAGGAGCTTCCCCTTGAAAAGGAGGTTCCATGCTGTGTTCCAGAGGAAAATCTCAATGTGTCTGTTGGTATTTCACTTCATTCTTAGTGAGTTCTAAGGCCCCAGCTCTGAGCAGTATCCATGTCTTTAATACAGGACTTTCCAGACAGCTGTTTAGATTACTTTTAATTTGAAGCTCTTTCACTATGAAATGCAAGTCAAAACCTTGAATCCCTTTTTCAGTGCCTTTGCTAGAAAAGTCACAGTGCATTGTCATTCAGATAAGGTGTTTAGCATGTCTCAGATGTAGCCCAGCACAATTCAATTTGTTCTGCACCAAAAAAAGGAGGCTTGAAGACCTTGTGGGAAGAGGTGAATGTGAGACAGGAAGCTCTGGTTGAACAGCCTGAAGGAAAGATTAATGCCATCAAACTTATAGCAGAAGGTTTTGATTACTAGTTTTAAGAAATACACAGGACTGTACTTTATCCTAGCAAATTTTATTGGCTATTGTGTTTCAATTTACAGCTACACTGACTTAAACTTTTCTTCATTAGTTGCTGTACAGATCTGTTCTGAACTGTATTGTATGGCTGTTTTCACCAGTCCTCCTTCCCTTCGGTTATGGGGAGAAAAAGTAAATCCCCCAAAAATAAATTGTAGGAGACTGAGGGGAGAAGTTGTGTTTTAACTTGTGAGGGGAAAAAACTTGACTTGGAGGAGACTGAAGGGGCCCCTCATGGCCCCTCTGCTGCTTCCTCATGAGGGGAAGCAGAGGGGCAGCTCCGATCTCTGCTGTCACCAGGAACAGGACTTTGGGAATGGCCTGAAGTTGTGTCAGAGGTTTAGGCTGGATATCAGAAAAGGTCCTTCCCCCAGAGGGTGTCGGGCACTGCCCAGGCTCCCCAGGGAATGGTCACGGTCCCAAGGCTGCCAGAGCTCCGGGAGCGTTTGGACAACGCTCTCAGGGATGCACAGGGTGGGACTGTCGGGGTGTCCGTGCAGGGTCAGGATACGTTTCCAACCCGGGATATTCCCAGCTCAGGGCTCCACAGCAGCGCCAGGGACCCTGCAGCTCCTCCCGCGGCAGAACGAGCCCTAAGGAGTTCCGTGAGGGCGGCGCTGCCGCGTTCGCCCGTGCGGGGCCGGGCCCGAGCCGGCCGCCGTCGCGCCGGGCGGGGCCGCGGGAGGAGCGCGGCGGGGCCGGGATGGCGGCGCGGGCCGGGCGGTGCTGCCGGGCCGGGCTGAGCTGCGGGGCTCTGCTGTCCCAGGCTCTGCTGTCCCGGGCCGCCGGCGGGGCCCCAGCCACGCCTCGCTGGGGACGCGCCGCTTTTTCGTCGGCGCCCGCGGTGAGCGGCAGGGAAGGGCCGCAGCCTCGGGAAGGTGAGCGCGGGGTGCCCGGGGCGGTCGGGCTGCACGGTCGGCATGGCCGCAGCGGAGCGAGGCCTGTGTTTGGTTGTTCCCAGCGGGAATTTCATCGCTGTGTGTACTCCTGGGAAGCCTTTGGTGTCGTGCCTGGCCAATGCCAATGGGAGCGGTGGGTCTGGGCTTTCCCGGCCTTTTCCCCGTGGGCATCTGGAGCACGCCAGGTCGCTGAAAGCGCCTCTGGGTGATGTCCGGTGACGCTGTAGTAGCTAAAGGTGTCATGTCCTGGCCTGAAATTACAGATGTTTGTAACAGAAATAGTAAAGTTGTTGTGACGTGTGAAAGTACCATGAAAAAGGTAGGTCGAGGGATAAAGGAATGTTGAATATTATCTGTTGGAGCGCCCTGAACGGATGTACCGTTGGGTTTAAGATTTTAATAGCAAGAAAAGGATGAAGAGACATGAAGTTCTCAGATAAGGGAAACAAATAACTTGTGAAATCTGCAAGTTTTTATGGGGTAGGGTTGTAAGACACATGAATGGTATAAAGAAGAACCCAAACATCGCTTCTTAAATCTCAGTCATTGCTTTATGCTAAATATGTACAATCGATAAAACCTCTGAATTCAAACCAGAGTCTTGAAAATAAATGTCATCAGGCTCACCTTTGTATGTCTGAGGCCACATTATATTCTGGTGTGTTTTTTGGACAGTGGGGTTTCAAAGTGTTTTAGTTTGAGGAGGAGAGAATGAAGACAGACAGGCATGCAAAGATCAGTGTTTGGTTTGAAAATCCAGTGGTATTTAGTGACTTAATGCATCCCTAGGGATCCCTCGCCACAGTTCCGGGTGAAATCAGTGAGCTATAAAGTAGAGGCAGGAGAAGCCTAGACCTGAAATGGAGTAAACTCTTTCACTTCCAATTCCACTTTCTCTGGAACTGCCCAGTGCGCAGGATCCCCCCCCCCCCCCCCCCCCCCCCCCCACCCCCCCACCCACTCACCCCACAGAA